>NC_083347.1:123638062-123954456 GCF_019175385.1 Lycium barbarum | reverse complement strand
AACTCGCTCCGAGCCGAGTCAGTGTTGGGGTTGGTTGATCGCCCAAAAAAAATCATGCCTTTATTGATGATTTGGGATTTCATCTCATGATATGAAATCATGAGATGAAATTGCATGTCCAAACGCCTACTTAATTGTGTTCTTCTACTAATGCACAATTAACCACATTGATAACATCTTAATTACTCCTCTAGTTCTATTCCTTTATTCCATGGTGAAGATAGGTCAAAATGACACATTTTAAGGGTCTGTTTGGAAAGCCACATGGTAATTGAAATTGGTGTAATTACTAGGGTAGTAATTACACAGCCTAGTAATTACACAGTATAGTAATTACGACGATCTGTTTGTTTGTCACGACGTAATTACAGTGTAATTACATGCATACTACAAGTGTAATTACACAGTTAAACAACATTTTAAACAAAGTAATTATCAAAACTTAAAAGTTAATATGATAAATATATGTCTATAAATGATCTTTCTATAAGTATAAATGGTGTTAGATTTGGTATTTAAGATATATTTTTTTTTCTTGAAAATACATTAATTGGTAATCATATAAATTATAACTAATCTATCACTTCTAATTAACTAAAACATGAATAACATGCAATGTGAAATAACAAGTCAATACTACGAAAGCAAGTAAATTGGAACCATAAATATGACATAATTTCAAGATCCAAAAAAAAATAAAAAAAAATTAACATATGTCAAATTCCAACATAATGTCAAATAAGTTCCAATATAACTTAAGTAAATATAATTCAAAAGAAATGGAAAACATAATAAGTTTATAACCTCATTATGTTACGAAATTCCATTTTAATGACGTCACTCATTATATGCGAACTTTGTTAATTACTCATTATTTCTAATATTAGGAGGTGTAGTTTTAAAAACTAGAATAATAACACAGTTACACTAAATGAAGAAAATAAAATAAATAAGAAATATAAAAATACTTGCAATTACAAGAAGTAAAGGTAGAGAAATAAACGATAAATAATGTGAAAAAGAAAAATATATTTTAAAATTAAATAGAAATTAAAAAGTAAAAATAAAAAAGAAATTAGAATAATAGAAATAAAAAATTATAAAGAAAACAGATTAAAATAAAAAACAAAAAAGGAAAGAAATTAAAAGTAACCTTGTAATTACACAGTGTAATTACCACCAATTCTCACCTGCCCCTTGAGAATTGGAGAGTGTCATTACACCCCTCCAATTACACTCAATTCTATGCTGACCAAGTAATTACTTGGCCAGACAAACATGTCAAATTGTGTAATTATACCCAATTACACACAAATCCAATTCCTAGGTGGCTTTCCAAACAGGCTCTAAATTTTCTTTTGTCATATATATGACATTTCTCTTCGAAGATGGGTAAAATTTAAAACACGAGATCTTCATAAAATCATTTTCTTATACTCTAATCACAATTTAGCCAATCTAAATATTAGCAAAATAACAAAGTGAAAAAATAAAAAATAAAAGTTAACCTAAGCATGACAGCAAAGGTTGCAATGCAAGACAAGGCGAGTTAAATCTCATGTGGGGAAAAACCTTGCCTTCAGCTCCCCGCCCCGCCACGTTTTTCATCGATATTAACTTCACAGAAGGCTAAATAGAAACGTGAATATAAGTCTTACATGAAAAGCATTTGGAAATGTTCGATATACTGTCAATTTCAAAATGCAGTCAAATAAAAGTCGAGCTTTATAAAAGCTGCCATAAGGTTCTCCTTGTACAAACAAGTGCACATTTGGGAATGACATAAACTAAACATAGTTCCACCAAGACTCAACACTGATATATTAACATATTGAAAACATCAGAAGAAACACAAACACGCTAAGAACATTAAAAGAAACACAAACGAATATCTAACGGTTCTGACAGCAGCTTTTACCCCACAACCTCCTTACGCTTTGGCCTGACGATAAGAAACTCCAAATGATAACCTATATCTTCCGACACCTTGGCTTGAAAAATGTTGTCCACGCCGTTTTTGACAGAAAAGGTAATATAGAAAATAAAAGCACGGCAACCACCTCCATTGACCTTCAAAATCTCATCAACCACATAGCTGGTGCCCTAGACATCAGTAGAGATAACTTTAATTTCTTTGTTAGTAGAAGAAAATGGACAAACTGGCAAGACTAGAAAGAGCATTTAAAGTATACATTACTATCATTGTATAGCTTAAGTGCCCTTCCAGCATAATCCTTCAACTTGTTCACATTCTTTGGACAATCCAAGTAGTATGGCAGGGGGAAGACAATCGTCATCCAACACCGTCCAGGAAAATCTTCGATATCAAATCCCTACCAAAGTACAACAAAGCCAATAAGAGACAAATATCACCTAGAGCAACCAATTTGATATCTAACCAGTTAACCTTCAAAAAAATTGCAGAATCTATATCAGATGAGCATCCAAAAATTTATTGGCTTGTGCGTACCACATAACAGTGTTTCAATGCAGCCGCTGAAAACCAAGTAAAAGCTATAAATATTTATTCTTATTCCTTTATTTGGACAAGTAAATTTTCATGGTTTCTAACCCTACTTCCTTAATAACAGACAGAAATAGCCAGAGGTCGTGCACAGAATCCATTTTGTGCCATGATTCTGCCATTAATTTGAAATGTGCATAATCAATGCTAAACTCAGTAAATCCCTCATCTTTGAGGTAGGCTTCGCTTTGTCATTTAAATATAACCCTAAGCACCATTTGTCAGGCTAATAAAGGCTGGAGGAAACTTGGAGATCTTCTGTTACGGCTGTGCATTGAATGACGTTTGACCGGTGAGTTGGTACGCTCCTCCGAATGGGTTACCAAATTACTTATCCGGAGCTTCGTATGCTTTCCCATAAGCCCTCGTTCGTTGAATTGGATTTGACCTGTCGCCTTCGCCATGTGCCATCCTTTGATGCGTCCACTTGGTGTCGCCGGATGGTTTTGACAAAAAATAAAAATTAAAAAACACAAATATGAGGAGGGGCCATAAATTAAATAGCAATGCGTTTGAAGGACAATTCGTGCAAAAACTATCATATATATTACTATTATATATAAGAGCAAATGTGGGGACTTTTGTAGTCCTCACAATAATTTCCCAATTTTTTAAAAACTTTTTAATTAATTACTTTTAGGTCCTAATCTTATTTATTTAAATCAATTTTTTTTGTTTTTTGTTTTTAAGGTCTACTTTTCAAAAGCTATCGAACCTGGGGACTTTTGTAGTCCTCACAATAATTTTCAAATTTTTTTAAAACTTTTTCATTAATTACTTTTAGGTCCTAATCTTATTTATTCAAGTCAATTTTTTTTATTTTTTGTTTTTAAGGTCTACTTTTGAAAAACTATTGAACCTCCTACCTCATTTTTCATGCTCTTTGGTTTTTTGGTTGGTGCTCGATATCTGCATTTGAGCCCAATTAATCCAGATAATTCGCACTGTATCGCGCCTATTCGGGGAGAGCGCTTCCACCGAAGATTTTTTCCATATCCATGTTCGAACCGAGAAGAGCAGTTCCATCCGCTGCACAAGTTAAATTATGTATTTGTCTTAAAAGTTCATTAACTATGTATAGATTATTTATTTAGAACTAAATAACTTCAGAAAATTAGGATACATAAGTTATAAATGTCAAATTCTGGCTCCACATTTGATTTGAAGTAAATAATTTCATCGAAGTTAAAATATTAAAGGAGTGGGATGAAAATTTTGCTTTCATATAACTACCCACTTGTGGGACTACAATGGGTATATGGTTGTTGTTATTGTTGTTGTTGTACACTTGTACTAACACAAATTATATTTCTTTAGTTAAAATATCTACTTTTATATTAGCCCGGGCCTCACATAATATATATATATATATATATACATTAAAGGGCTAGACTAGAAATTTCGTTGCCAGTTTCCAACTGTAGGGTTGGGTTTTCTTTCTCTCTTTCATGATGAATTGTTGTTCGTCCCCACCGCAAAAGAAACCTAAAATCAATGAAGAGACAAGTTCCAGTGCTGAAACCACGATTTTCCCTGTTGATGAAGATGATGATTTTGATGATGATACATCCAGTCCAATAACACCTGATACTTACGATTCTGAGGAAGATTATTGTCCAGATTACCCTAACGGGAAAATGGATAAAGCTCTTTGGGACAAGTACTACAAACAGGTTGAGGAGAGCGAGGTAAATTTTTGAAATTGCTCTGTTTCTATCCTTGTTACATTTTGTTGTTATTATTCCCTCCGTCTCAATATATGTGATATATAGTTTGACTCAGCACGTAGTTTAAGAAATAAAGGAAAACTTTTGAATTTTGTGTTCACAGATCATTTCGTTAAGCATAAAATGTAAAATTTAAAGTTTAATTGTTGATAAATGAGTAAATGTATCATTCTTTTTGGACAGACTAAAATGGAAAGTGTATCACATAAATTGGGACAGAGTGAGTACAACGTTTGTATTGTATCATTCTTGGATTAACCTACCAGAAAAGTATGACATAGAGCGGATTAGTATTAGATAATATAAGTAAAGCTGATTTTGCATTAACCCACCCATGATTAGTTGGTTAGTTGAATTCTTGGCCAAAATTAAGCCTAGTTTTAACTTTGTTTGAGCACCATTTGTCCTCTAAGTTTTGAGAATCATAGAGTAATATAATATAGCTTTATTAAAGAGAAGATGTCTTCAAAATTTGTACTTTTATGTAACGGAATCATAGTAGAAAACTTAGACCAGTTTGTGGATTTCACTAAGTTGCACAGACTCTACACTTTTGCTGCCGCACCCGTCTCGACACGGTGTGGGTGCAGGATAAAGCATATTTAAGACCTGGGAAATGGCATACCTTCAATATTATAGTCCTTTTTGTCTCACCACTGCTTCATGTTTCATACCAAACAGAGAGAAATAAGAATTCAAGGGGTTGTGTACTTCTAGTAGACAATACGGTAAACCAACTTTGGTAGACGATCTGTAAGGAGAATTGGTGGAAGGCCTTGAATGACTTTCTTTTTTTATTTTTATAATTTTGCATTTTCTTAGCCGAATCCCCACACCTGTATTAATACCTGGATCTGCACCCCCGAATCTTAAAATTTAGATGTTGTCGAATACGACACTCGGATCCGTACCTGTATCGGATACCCGCAACCGGGTCCGAGCAACTTAGGGATTTCATAGGTGTTTTGGGTTCTGTAACTTGTTTTTCTTTGTGCTCCTTTAATGAAGTTTATTTACCTTATCAAATAAGTTATTGCTGACACATCAAAGAAACCCTTCAAACCGTAGAAATATAGGAAGCCAAATGAGGGAGATTTTAGTGTGTATCAAGTATAAAGTTAGCCACAATATTGCGGCAAAACAAGTTTAAGTTCCAACGTCCAACTACTATTATATTATGCAATGGTCAGTATCACATCAAATAATTAGAGTTTCATATTTGATCTATGAAGATGCCAAGTTTTCTTTTTACCGCTGTAACAACGTTTCTAAGTAAGACATAAGTCCTAAGTTGCTCGGACTCGGGTGCGGGTATCCGATTTGGGTACAGATCGGAGTGTCGGATTAGGCAAAATCTAAATTTTAAGATTCGGGAGTGCGAATCCAGGTATGGATACGGATGTGGGGATTCGGCTAATTACTCTCAAAATTATAAAAATAGAGCTGTAAAAAACATGACCCATTGAATTCTTGGTTTCTATCTGTTTGGCCTGAAACATGAAGCAACGAATATGAGACAAAAAGGCTATACTATTGAGGGTATGCCATTACCCATGTCTTAAATTTGTTTTATCATTCAGTTTGAGAAATCAAAATCTCAATTTTCCCCCTAAATTTGTCCATGGCCTCCGGTCAAAGTATCCGAAGTTGGTTTACCGTATTCAAGATGTATCTCGTGTCGAGACGGGTGCAGCATCAAAAACGAAGAGTCCGCGCAACTTAGGACATAAGAATTAAAAAAAAGGTTTCAAAGTCAGATTCAAAAAAAAAAAAAAAAAAACTTTCATAGTAAGCTGCATTGGCGACTTTCTTTTTATCTTGTCATGAGTAGCATGTGTTTTGTTAAGTTTTTTTCAAAGGTTTTAGCCACGTTTTGTTAGTTGGATTAAAGCTGCTCAAGTTTTGCAAACTGAAATGGTGTTTTAGGGTTATATTTAAATGACAAAGTGAAGCCTAGCTCAAAGATGAGGGATTTACTGAGTTTAGCATTGATTATGCACATATCAAATTAATGGCAAAATCATGGCACAAGATGGATTCTGTGCACGACCTTTGGCTATTTCTCTCTGTTATTAAGGAAGTAGGGTTAGAAACCATGAAAATTTACTTGTCCAAACAAAGGAATAAGAATAAGTATTTACAGCTTTTACTTGGTTTAATTCAGCGGCTGCATTGAAACACTGTTATGTGGTACCCACAAGCCAATAAATTTTTGGATGCTCGTCTGATATAGATTCTGCAATTTTTTTGAAGGTTAACTGGTTAGATATCAAATTGGTTGCTCTAGGTGATATTTGTCTCTTGTTGGCTTCGTTGTACTTTGGTAGGGATTTGATATCGAAGATTTTCCTGGACGGTGTTGGATGACGACTGTCTTCCCCCTGCCATACTACTTGGATTGTCCAAAGAATGTGAACAAGTTGAAGGATTATGCTGGACGGGCACTTAAGCTATACAATGATAGTAATGTATACTTTAAATGCTCTTACTAGTCTTGCCAGTTTGTCCATTTTCTTCTACTAACAAAGAAATTAAAGTTATCTCTACTGATGTTTAGGGCACCAGCTATGTGGTTGATGAGATTTTGAAGGTCAATGGAGGTGGTTGCCGTGCTTTTATTTTCTATATTACCTTTTCTGTCAAAAACGGCGTGGACAACATTTTTCAAGCAAAGGTGTCGGAAGATATAGGTTATCATTTGGAGTTTCCTATCGTCAGGCCAAAGCGTAAGGTTGTTGTGGGGTAAAAGCTGCTGTCAGAACCGTTAGTTTTGTGTTTCTTTTAATGTTCTTAGCGTGTTTGTGTTAAAGCAAGTTATTTGACTGCATTTTGAAATTGACAGTGTATCGAACATTTCCAAATGCATTATTTTCTATATACTCTAACCAAGAATGGGATAGGTGACGATGTTAAGGAGAATTATGTTGTGGGACTATTTGCTTAGTTTCTCAAACTAGATACAACATAATATAAATTGTATATTCTCAAAACAATTTCTGATAAATATTACACAGGTTAATTTTGTTGATTATACTTTCTTGCAATAGGTTATTAACTTATTCCAGCAAAAGCTCGTCTCTCACAAAGATTAACCTTTGGCGACATGTCATTGTTGCTGATTAGATTTTATTTGTCGGAAATCTTTCGTTATAACAGTGTGTCAAAAATCATGACGTATTTGCCATAAAAGTTAATCATTAACAACGGAAAAGGGCTAAAATTACCCCTGAACTTTCGGAAATAGTTTATTTATACCTTCGTTATACTATTAGGCTAATTGTGTCCTTACCATTATACTATGAGTCAAATATACCCCTGAACTTTTGGAAATATTTTATTTATACCCTTCGTTATACTATTGGGCCAATTGTGCCCTTACCATTATACTATGGGCCAAATTTGCCCTTTAGTTACACGGTCTGCCACGTGTCACAATCACAATGGCCCAACCCATTTCCCTCTATAATTACCCCCAATCACCAGATCCGACTCGTCATTTTATTCCACCCAACCCGTTTTGTTTATTTCAAACCCAAATAAAGTACTCGTACCCGTTTTGTTTATTTCATTACATGCTTCGTTTCATTACATTTTGGATTTTCATTTTGTAAACTACCATGTTTTACAGAAACGAAACCTGTAATGAAATAAACAAGATGGGTTTGAAATAAACAAAACGGTACTGGTACTTTATTTGGGTTTGAAATAAACAAAACGGGTTGTGTGAAATAAAATGACGGGGCGGATCCGGTGATTAGGGGTAATTATAGGGGGAAATGGGTTGGGTCATTGTGATTGTGACACGTGGCAGACCGTGTAACTTAAGGGCAAATTTGGCCCATAGTATATTGGTAAGGACACAATTGGCCCAATAGTATAACTAAGGGTATAAATTGTAACACCTCGTAACTTCGGACGAAAGTTTGACTCATAAGATGATAATATAATGGAACCAATATGAGGATTATAGGAAGTGTTTTGAAAACCAATTAAGTCATAAGAAATGTCTTTGGGCAAAGCAAAGTTGAAAACCACTCTACGGAGCATGTTTGCAAGAGAGTTTATAGAAGGTCATACTTCCAACGATTATAACCCCATTATTAATTTGGAATTTGGGAAAACATCCTTGATTAAAGTTGTAGCCCTTTGAAATAGCTTTCCAACGGTATATTATGGAGGTCAAACGGACATCTTTGCAAAGAGTTATGCCCATTTTACTGAAGCCTGTCTTCGCTGGAAAATGGGTGACTTCGACGGGAAGATCGACGTTTCGTCGATCTGATCGACGGTTCGTCCTTTGAACCGTCGATTGTGCATTGTTCACTGGAAATTTGACCAATTCGACGGAGCAGATCGACGCTCCGTCGATCTGATCGACGCTCCGTCGATCTGATCGACGGTTCGTCCTTTGAACCGTCGATTGTGCATTGTTCACTGGAAATTTGACCAATTCGACGGAGCAGATCGACGCTCCGTCGTTTGGTCCGTTAAGTACGTTTTCGGGTCAAAAGTCGGGTTTACGCGTTTTAAGCTATATTTAGGACTTGGGGTTATTTCCCCAGCCTCCCCATTCACGAAAATACTCTCTAAACTCATAGAGAACAAGTCCCAAATCTCAAGATCTTCCAAGGTAAGTTTCTATCATGATTCTAGATTGAATCCAAGTCCCTAATCCCGTTCTAACTTGAGTAAACCCTTCTAATCTATAGAGTTATGATTGGAACATTATAGTTGGAGGTGAAAACCCTAGAACCCGAACTCAAGAGGATTGGACTTCGAAAAGGTAATGTTTCTACTCTCTGAACATTTATAGTTGTGAATTGATGAGTTCTTGGGAGAATAGTAAATGGGTTTGATAAAGAGGATTATATGAACAATGCTAGAGTTTTGGATTGTTGACTTGGGATTGTTGTATTCATATGGGTGATGAAGGATGATGTTAGTTACATCTAATTAAGATTGTAGAATCACCTAGAAGTAATAGAATGGGAATTGGGTGAAGAAATCACCATTAATGAAGGTTGTGGAGCTTCATGCCCACCAAGTGTTTGATAAAATGCTTAGATGAACAAAATATGGATATGATTGCTAATATAGAATCCCTATGACTTGTATTGCTATAGATTGAAGTTGAAGGGGTTGAAGTACATTGTGATACGCTCAAAGGCGGAGGTTAAGGTAAGTAGAACTTCCATCCACATGTGGGAATCTCTACATTCTTCCCCATGATCCGTTTCGTAAAATCCATGAAGTTCAAATCCTAGGGCATTAAACCTAAATATTGGTAGCCCGTAATTATGTATTTATGTACATGAAGTTTGTATCCTTATTCGTTATTGTATTCCTAATCTTCCATTACGGTTATTAGGAATCCTAGCTAAATCCGTGAATCATGAATTCTTCCTCATGCGTTCTCATTATGTTTATATGAAACTTTATGATTTCATCTAGCAAGTTACAAGCATGTTTTCAAGACAAGTATATATATATATATATGATTTCGAACTATTGTTATTACTCATGAACGAAAAACATGTTTTTGCAAGATTATGACAAGTTATTTTATGAAACCATGTACAAGCAAGTTATGATTCATGATATACCATGGGCAGCAAGTGCCACTATTTTCATGTTCATGTTTTGGGAGTTGCATTAATTACCGAGGAGGGCTTCAGATAGCCTGAAACTACGTAGCCACCGTAGGATGAGGATCGCTCCACCCATGTCCCGGACGATCTCTCATAATGACTGGATCCTTTCATATTTTATTAAATCTCATGTTCCCTGGCAAGGACTGAGTGTTCTGCTGGCGGGACGCAAGCACCAGACCATGGATCGGTTATAAGTTATTGCTCTCCCTACTTATGATATATTTACCGTGTTTTTATATGTATATGTATGCACTCATGTTCATGTCCAGGTTTGCAGTTTCAGTTCTCATCATGTTATTCCATGTCCCGTGTTATTTCTTTCAGTTGCTATACATACCAGTACATTCAATGTGCTGACGTCCCCTTTTTATTGCCCGGGGGCCTGCATTTCACGATGCAGGTACGAACTTACAGGACGACGCCTCTGCTCATTAGGATCTGCACGTATCAGCTTATTGGTGAGCCCCATCTCATTCGGGGTTTAGTTAATTTTTGTTTATGATTAGTTATGCATCTGAGGTATGTTGGGGGCCTTGTCCCAGTAAGTATGTTTTCCAGACAGACTCATGATAGAGGTTTCATAGACTAGACAAGTCAGTTATGTCATGTCAAACATTTGGAGTCGTATAACCATTTTGGTTCACGTTATATTCCGCTTATGTTATGTATTATGCTGATTCAGCAAGCCATGTGGTTCGCTCGGTCACATGCAGTCAGGCACCGAGTGCCGTGTTACGTCTAGGTCATGGTTCGGGGCGTGACATAAATAAACTATTTATGAAAGTTCAGGTGTATGTTTGGCCCATAATATAACGGTAAGGGCACAATTAGCCTAATAGTATAATGAAGGATATAAATAAACTATTTTCGAAAGTTCAGGGGTAGTTTTGGCCCTTTTCCGTTGTTAAAGATTAACTTTTATGGCAAATACGTCATGATTTAAGATGTTATCGATGTGGTTAATTGTGCATTAGTAGAAGAATACAAGTTAATTAGACGTTTGGACATGTGATTTCATCTCATGAGATGAAATCAGCGTTTGGACATGCAATTTCATCTCATGATTTCATACCATGAGATGAAATCCCAAATCATCAAAAAGTACATGATTTGGGATTCCAAATCATGATTTCAAAATTTTAAAATGTAAATATTAACCCATAAGTTTATATTTTGTAAAAAAAAGATCCATAAGTTGGTAGATATATTTAACAACCATTTACATCATATATTAAAAGACCTACAAGTTGGTAGTATAGTTATAACAAATTTACTCTTACCAACCATGTGGAAGGATTATATCAAAGAGTAGCTACACTGCAACTCATGTTCAATTTTACATTTTATTGAATTAAAGTTTGATCAATTGATGTTGTATTCTTTAGAAATTCCTTTTATTAGAGTATTAATTTTGTTATAAATTATGACTTGTTCGTATGGTTAGATTGTATAAGAATTAGGAAAGTTTTGAAGGTTTTCACAACTTGTGGAAATTTTTATGTCTATAAGAAAAAATACAACTTAAAAATTTAAATTGCATGTCTAAACATGATTTCATATCATGATTTAAAATCACGAGATGAAATCATGTCTAAACGGCTCCTAAGTCTACAAAATTAGACGAATGAGTAATATATAGTAGTACTTCTTTAATTTAATAATTATAAGGCACAAATATTTTCTAGTTTTATGGCTAGTCCAATCAGGCATGCGTACGGATAACATGGTCTTGTCAAGTGTACATTGGTCAACGAATTTAAATAATTTCCTATGAGAATAACCAATAAGCTCTTACTTTTAAATGTTTAATATTAAATCCTTCCAAAGTTTAAATTTTGTGCATTGAGACCGTACAATGTCTTACACTATCGGGTAAAATTGATTTATAATAATAGAAAACTTTTTATATCAAGCCTAATACATTAACTTAATAAGCTTATAACAGTTAAATTGTATGGATATTGTTAAAATTATTTACACTGACATTGCATATAATTTAAATCATAAGCATAAATATCAAACCTCTACGCATAGACCCATTTCAAGATAACCTATGAAAAATATTGATTAGTGCATACATCAATACACACATAGGAGACAAGTGCAATCGTAGAATTACATGCAATTTTGACTTTGCGTATATGTCTGCACTCACAAGTCTTTGTCTACCAGTTTTCATTAAGATTTGAGCTGGTCGCATGATATCATTTTATTATTTCATAAAAGGCTTTATATACATCATTATAATAAATACTAATAATGAGAAGACCTCGAAGAAAAAGCAGATTAGAAAAAATGATTTCTGTATAATATATCTTTCTTTATAGACGATATGAACCTCATAACAGAAGTGGATGGAAGCTCCTATACGAAGCATAAAAATATATGTGAAATCATTAAAATTTCAATCACTATCAACAACAACAATAACAATATATCCAGTGAAATCTCATAATATGGAAAATTACAATCACTATCAAATTTCAGAAATCATAATTTTAGATGTACAATTAGTTTTGGGCTAACAACTTGAAGGTTCAACTAATCAAATTTACATGTTAAATTCATGCAATCAAGTTAAAATCTTAAATTGGTCTTTTCCTTTTGTCAATCAATGACATTAACTAGGTACTAGTAAATGAAATTTTGTATGCTCTATTTCATTCAGGACCTCGTCTTTTTTCGGATTTGATTCGTATACGATTTATAGCAATTAAAATATAAACTTACAATTCGTCGCAGCCCAACACTGACCAAATCAAACATCAAACTATATGAATGCCATTTGTTGTAATACCAAGAAAAGTTCTTTATTTTTTAGGAAAGATATTTTTTAAAAACACATAAATCTACTACATACCTAATTTAATTTTTTTAAGTTTTCTTACCAAGAATACAAGTGGAAGAAACTACTATAAAGCCATGAATTTGCAAGCTATTACTTACTATATCCAGCACATAACACATTATTACAAAGTCTAAAGTTTATTGAAAATGTCAAGTGCAAGGCCATTTTCTACATTAGTTATTTTTGTTGTAATGTTTTCAGTAGCAATAACATTGACGGGAATTTCTGAAGGGCAAACAAGTCCTCCAACAATTTCTCCTGTTCTTCCTCCAATATCTGGTGGTGGAGAAAATAGTCCAGCTCCCTCTGTTGCCGTTGTTAACTTTTCTCCAAATTTCTCAGTGACCATGATCGTCGCGTTGCTCGTTTCATTTTCTCTCTTTTTTTCTTCTAGATATTCATAGATCTGTATATTTTCTCATTTGTTCATGGTGATTGTGAAGTTACAGGGAGATGAATGATGATGCTTCTTTCGCACATCATGCTTAGTTGTGTTTGTTCTATTTCTTTGATGATTGTTCTGTTTTGGAATAAAGTAGAAGGTTTTCACATTATCTGGAAATCGCATGTGAGTTGCCATGAGAATTTATCTAGTATCATACCTTTCATCCCTAGTAGATTTGACCTTCCTGAAATCGCTATTTGCTAATTCAGCATATAAGGACCCCACCAACCAAGAAAATAGCATACAAATGACACACGAAACTTGATAGTCTTCGTATTGTTCTTATGCTCAAAATAGTCTCTAACAAACTTAACTATTCCATTAGCTGTCTCATATGCCTTATTTTTCAATTTAAAAATACAACCAAATGGGTTTTTTACATCAAGACCCATCATGTTCCATTCAATTACTATATTGGGGAAAAATTCAATGGTATCTAGATCGTCTCTATCAAACAATTGAGTGTGCAACCAGTTATAAAATGATTTGTCTCTTATCGGACCCCAAAATAAGGGTGATTGGTGCACTCATTTTGGCATGCTCTCTGCCAAAAAAATGTTAGCAAAAAAAAGTAATCAATTCATTCAAATAAATACTAAATAAAATATGTATCAACACAATGAGAAACTTACTTCCACTTAGATACATCCCAGTTGTTGAAGAGTTCATTAAAACCACATAGATAATGAAGTATCGACAATGGTTCATGGCATTTTAGTGCATTATTAACTATTGACTTAAACTTCAAATAAGCGATAACATCTTTGTTTGTTGCCTTTTTAATTAGCTTGTGTGACAATCTAGTTTGTTCTGTAAATTTGTTTGTTTAAACTTTAGACTAACATATATGATGGAATAATTGTAGGCTTGTTCCTATAAATTTGCTTAATGATAGGTGTGCCAACAGTTTCACGTTACTAGGCGATATATAGCATGTGTTGTGTGTTGTAAAATCTTATGATTGAGTTTAATCAGTTGAAATTAGGAGTGAAGACTACAATTGCAAGGGTAGAAAGACAGGATATGACAATTTGTGTATCATCTTTTATCGTCTAAATGATTGGACTCACTTTTATTTTTCTGTGAAGTAAAAAATTGCTACCTTTTCTCTTTTCCTCTTGGAGCCCGTTCAATAGTACTAGGACATGTACTTATAAAAAAATAATACTAGGACATGTAATTGTATATTGGATGTGCTATCATTTGAAAAAGGATAGAATAATAGCAGGATGCTTGTATAGGAGTTGTAACAAGAGTTAGCTTCTGAAAGATGTTAGTAGGTCTTTGTATTAGACCTACTGAAATCTTTCATTGAGAAAACCACCTGGACAAATCCTAACTTCTAAGAGCCCGTTTGGATTGGCTTACAGCTTAAAGCTGTTTGCAGCTTATAAGCTGAAAAAAATAAGTTGGGGTAGTCCAACTTATTTTTTTTGGCTTATAAGCTGTTTTCAGCTTATAAGCTGCTTTAGATAAACTAAGTCAAATGGGTCCAATTATTTTTTTGAGCTTATTTTAAACATAAAATGACTTTAAGCTGGCCAGCCAAACACTCAAAAAAGCTGAAAACAGCTTATAAGTCAACTTATAAGCCAATCCAAACGGGCTCTAAATCTCTATAGGGACACTATTTTGATTGTGGAATTTTTATACCATCTTGACTACATGTTCTCTAATCAGTAATCCTCATGGTTTTTATGGCCCTTATAACTTCATTAGACCTAATTATACTATTGTGACAAAAGTGCTGTATATCATTGCAGTAAGAAAATCTGTAAAGTTGCCCTTGTCAACTTAGTTTCCACTCTCTTTTAGACACACAATATCAACTTCCTCCTATCTAAGGCTTACGCTAATTCTTTTTGGTGTGTTTTTATTGATCCGAAAAATGTTTTCCCTCAAACTTTTAAGGAAAACATATTCCAAGATATTTAGTAACCAAACAAGGGAAATAGGAAAACATTTTCCATCATACCAAACACACCTTAAGTCTAAAGGAGATCAAAATTGACATTTTGAAAGGGAAAAAAGGGAAAGAAAAGAAGTTATGTTTCTTTGTAGAAAGTGGTGGTGTGGTTCAATGTTGAAATCAAAAAATGCACTACCATGTTTTCTCTTAATGTAAATTAGTTCTTGTTGTTTCAAATTCTAATCTGATTTGTGATGTTCTTAGGTGACATTTGAAAGCTAAATTGCATCTAGAGCCCAGGTCCTTATATTAAAAGTATTCTGCAGAGACTTAATTCTTAAAAGCATTCTGCATAGACTTAATTCTTTTGTTCATACAGCCAGATAAAGATTATCCTTTAGTATTACATAGAAGATGGTAATACTAATTGACATTTCCTTATTGTAAGTTCTGATGGCGAGCTCTTTGGCTAATAAGGAGAAGATGCCGGAAGAAAGGCTATGTGTCCCCGTACGACGGAGTTGCTCCAAGCCAGAAGCTAAAGAACTGGTCGACGACGATTTCTTTCAAAAGAACATAAGAACATCACTATTTTTAGATTGTATGTCCTTGTTTATTTCTAGCTTTATTAATTTGTTGCATCTACTGACTAGCCTGGGTATTATTTCAATTAGCTCAACATCAAATATATGCATATTTGAGTGCATTAATGTATTATATTTATTCAAAATATATATAATGAACTTGGAAAGTTAGTAATCTACCTACAGTTTAGGTAAAAGGGAATGTGAGGTTATTTTGAATGAATTTAAGAGATTTTGATTCGCATAATCCATATTTTTCAAGTTTCATAATGAGATATTTAAGGGATAATTGAAATTTATATATAATTTAATTAAAAAAGTCTTTAAAAGTTGTACATAAATTGTATTTGTGAAAATCTCTGGAAGTTATCATATTTTAAAAAAAAAATTACTACTCCTATTCAAATTTTGTATTCTGTGTAAATTTTTGCACAATTACAAAGATAATCAAATTACAAATTCAACTGCCAATTACATATATAGTCCACAATTGATGGCCTAATTACACATGTAGCCTCCAAATTATAAAAGTAACCTTCAATTGAAATCCAATGATCTTGATGGTTATCTTAATTCCTATCATCAGTATAATCTTAAGATTTTGTTTTATTTGTTTTAGATTGAATTCAGTTGGCTGGGCAGAGGAAAACTTCTTGATGTGGATGATCAAAAACATCTTCTCTAAAGAGGAGCTTTAGAGCAACGATAAAGTTGTTTCCATCTGATCCATAGGTCACGAGTTCGAGCCGTGGAAGCAGCCATTAATTTTTGCATTAGGGTAGGCTATTTACATCACACCTCTTGGGGTGCGACCCTTCCCCAGACCCTACTAATGAGGGGTGCTTTGTACACCGGACTGCCTTTTTTGCCAAATCTTCTTTATTGAAATTAAATTAGCCGATTAAAGGATTCAATATGTTTGACTCTCTGAATATGAAGATTTAATGCTCATACATACATAGTGCATTAGTGTCATCTGAGCTACCTGACTATTATCTGAAGGATAATAAAGTGTCAGTAATCTTTGTTCATTGTTATTGTCTTTTTTTTTTAAAAAAGAATTCATGAATGAGCATCAAGAATATGTTTTGATGGAGAGTCTCAACTACTAGCATATAATTTTGAGCCAAGTGTTTACTAAATTTGTTAATGAAAAAGTTTCCCCTTAACATGCCACTTATATATTATTCTACACCAGAAATAATTATACAAAACTTGTTCAAACTAACAAAATATAATAAGAAACACGATATAGTTGTTAGAGATGATAAAATATATCTTTATTTGTTAAAAACATAAAAAGAAATACCAAAATAAAATAAAAAAGTGGTATCAAAGCAAAGTTTAACATAAAATGAGTTCTGATACCGCATTTAAAATAACATTCAGAGCTCTGACACATTTGATAACTATTCGATATGTATATAAATATTTTGACATAAAATGACAATAATTTGTGACTAAACTAGTTACATAGGAGGGGGTCAAAATTCCTCGGGCCATTAAGGGGCGGCCTGAAGAATAAACGTCCGGATCAACTTTATTCTTTTGATGAGGAACTTGGTGGAGCTTACTTCCCATCGCCTGATTCACCAGTAGAATTGTCTTCGAGCACAAACTCTACCATACCATTGAGCGGCTCTTCATTTTTCTCAGAATTTTTGGGGAAACTAAGAGGAGGCCTGGAGAATAAGGGTTCTCAAGTGACACAACTTTTTGCTCACAATGAAAATAGCATTGGCTCAAGCATTGAAGATGTTGCTCACAATCAAGTATTTGATTCTGATTCAGATACTAAAGAATTCTTAACTGATGTGTCAAGCTCTGATTCTAGTCCAAAGAAAGTTGTAGAACAAAGCCAAATGGTTGTTTCTTGTTTCACTTTTCTAGGAGAATTCTTTAGGAGAGCATAGTACTCCTACTAAGAAAGAAATAACATTTTAACGGCATTTTGTTTTTGTCTACTGATGATGGAATGTGTAAGACGAGGTGACTTCATGTCTAGGTAAAGAGAGACTTCAATGGTCATTAGATGACATACTAATATTTTGTAAAGCTGAGACTACTTTAAGTTTGTATTTTAACCTATTTTAGTACTGTTAAGACTTAAGAGTCTCACGTCTGTCATTTAAGGAATGAGTGGTCTCCCATCATGATCGCTAGCTTTTGGGGTTGAATTAGGCTCAAGATTCATTTATTTACAAGAACTTTTAATACTATACTATGTCTATAATCAATTTTATTCTGTAATTATTTTTTCTCCTGTCAATATTATTGTTCTTATGAAAACAAATTTCTTTCAACATATTTATATGTAGTATTAAGTGTTCAACGTTTAGAAAAGTAAATTTAGTTTATTAATGTGCGGAAATATTCAATTCTTCTAACATATTAAAATACTACATCTAAAAAAATAGGAATATAACAAAAAAATTCATTAAAATACAACAAAAGTTCCATTCAAGCATGTTGTCTCTTTTCAAAAGAAAATGTTTTAATATCCAAACAAGCAAATCTAAAAGAAAGAAAGAAAAGAGTGAATTTCTATCTTTCTTCCAGACAAACGAATAAAATCCATATCCTTAGTCGAGTCGTGACTCACAAACGTGAAATCTATTTCCCAAGGACAAATATGTGGGTTTCTGTCCTTTCATTACCCCAAATTATTCAAACATTTTAATCCACAATGAATTTATTTAGAGAGTATTGGGTAAATTTATAAGTTAGGCAAATTAATTTATAAGCATCTTGTTGTCATAAAGTATAACTTGGTGCATTGGCCAGTGAAATTATAGCTTTGTTATATAAAAGTTGAAGAAGTGAGGTCATGCATTCGATGAAAAGACAAAAAGTTATTCATTGAACTAATAGAAGAAAACATACCATTAAGGGATAATAAGCTAGACACACTTGATTTTTGTATAATTTACAAAATGTGCAATATATCCACAAGATGAGTGACGTAAAAAGGTGGTGCAAAGACGGATGTGTGGTCATACAAGGTAAGATAAGATACAAGATAACTACATTTACCAGAAGGTGCAACTAGTACCCATCGAGGATAAAATCAGAGGAGGTCATTTGAGATGATTTGATCATGTCCTGCGTCCACCTGCAATGCACCGATATATAGGTGTAAACCTATGGTGAATGAATGATTGAATGTGTTAAAAAAAAAAAAACACGGTAGACCTAAATCACATGTAAGAAAATTATCCTTAAACAACTTACAATTTTTTGAAATTGATGCGCACTTATAGCTAAAAAAAAAAAAATAGAACTTAATGAAAGAGAAAGCTCTATTTAGGCGATATAAACTAGTTAGAAATAATTTTGTCTTATTAATAAGCTATTTAGCTCCGAACTTTTATTTTTAGAAGGATTTTAGCCTTATCATGGATTTATTATATGTCAGTAAAATCTATAGAAAACTTCTAATATTATATTTTATTGTACTCAGTAACTTTCTTATCCCGCGCAAGACTGATTTGTACTCAAATAAATGATTATACTTTAATTTATTCTATATTTTGATCATTTGTACTAACATTTTTTGTTTTGTTTAATGCATGTAGTAAATCAAGATTACGTGATTGATTATTTCAAGTTTAAATCTATAGTTAATAATGCGCTAAAGTGCTATAAGCCACTAGTGATACTTCATGATCTATATGGTTTCAATTTTTTCATCAATTTGGCCCATAGTATCTCAAATTGTACGAGAATATTGACTACCAATATATTATTATTGGAGATGATCAAAGAAGTGATAATATAATAATTTTCAAAAAATAGAAAAGTTGATTAAGCAACAACCAAATACTTGCATTACTCCTCATGTTCCAAACATTAAGAAATATCCTCGCAAAATACACGGATGATATTATTTTTTTGTCATCTTTAGCTAATTGATATGGTCTGTGTTATGCTTATTTTTGTGTTTTAAAATAATATACATGAGACCTAGTTTAACTTATCAAGTGAGTCCTATATCGTAAGTTATTGTGTTTGGGCCAGGTTCATTTTTTGACACCCGTATTTTTTAAAAATAATGTGCAATAGTCATCTATTTTTATGTATTTCAATTTTCAAACTCTCAAATAACTTATTTTCAATTAAGAGCTAAGAAAATACATTTTTCATTATTCAAAAAATCAAAACTTTAAATTCGGGAATCAATAAAATATGATTTCCATTTTGTTATTCTTGTATTTGTTTCTTTGTTAAAATAAAATATAAAGTATAAGGGAAAACATTAATGGACTAGCCCATTAAGATGATCTATTGAAGGTGGCCAGGAGTTACAGAGTCGGATTGGGTCTAAGGATGTCATAAAGTTGGGACCGTTGAACGTATCATTGTAAAATTTACAGCTAAGTTTCCTTTTATTTTTTATTACAGTTAATTTGTTAGCGACAAATTTTCGAGTGCTAAAAATTAACTGCAATCAAATAAAAAAGAAAAACGTAATCTTATTGATTAATCTAGTTGAGTACAATTTTGTTGTTCTCTTGATTCTTCTCTCCTAAACTTCTCTCCATGATTTGAGGGCCTTCAGTAACATATTTCTTGAGTTGCAAGATGATTTGGACCTCCTAGAAATGTATTTCGATCGCTAGGAATGTCGGGCAACACTTCGTCATTTCAGCTTGATCTCTGGAAGAACTCCGTTGACCACTTCTTCAAAGAACTAAGAACTATATGTAGTCGATGTTGATGTTTTCTCCAATGCTCGTTGAATTTCCTAAAGAGTAATGTAATCCCCCCCCCCCCCCCCTCTAGTTGTAGGGTGTAGGCAGTCCAAGTGAAAAATGAACTCTCTTGCCTCATTCTAATTGGTTCATGTGAGTCATCAAGCTTATCACAAACGCTATGTGATAAGGCTATTTGTGATTCGCCAAGACATAACATTTTGGACACTTGACAGCTTTTTTTTGGCATGTGCTTTGATTGGAAATTGCCACACCATTCGAACGCGTGACATCATTGTGTTGGTCTTGAATTTGACATGTCCGTTGACACGTGGCATGAGTTTGGGCCTTAAAATGAAATTGACCTTGCAATTAAATTAAATAAAATGGACGTATTTAATTATATTCCAAATTAATCGTTCAACCCAAATGAATATGGATTAATCCAAATTTTATATGAATTTAAATCAATAAAATTCGACAACAAATATTGGTCTGGGAAGAAGAAGGGGGAAAAAGTAAAGTCTAAGCGCATATGGCACGAAAAGGAAATCCTATTTCGATAAGACTTGATCTGAATCGTAGTTCAGATTCAAGTTGGTTTAGTGAGGGCAACCGCGAAAGTCATCGAATGGGTCTGTCTTTTAGTTCTCTCAGATTAGAATATCAAAGGAGGACGTTGCAGATGTCCGGAGTAGTGGCTGCAGTAAAAAGCAAGTTAACAGCTTTAAGAACCAACTAGTAGTTTATCTAGGTATGCAACTTCTTTCCCTTTTTATGTGACACACTTGTTATGTTTTTTGTTAGTATATAGCATATATATAGCTGGAGTGCCTTCTGTGAAGTTAATACTACAATAAATGTTATCCTTGGGATCCATAGGACTATGTAAGGTGCTAGAAATGCTAAAACACGACATATATGCATATTTTTCTTCTTTAAAGTTATGTTATATACGCGTATACACTGTTTTACACTAATATTGAAGTTTAACATGTGATAGTAGGTCAAATGCTAGGTTACCAATTAATCCTTTTTTTTAACCAATTAATACTTACCATTAAGATTTACATCTAATTTCCTTAAGAGTGATGTAGTTGTGTGAATATGTGATGTAGTTGTGTAAATATTTACACCACCTGTGTGTAAACCTTAAACTCTGATTTGTATAAGTATTAGGACAAAGTAAATGCCGTATCAACTTGTCCATTAATGGTCTCCAAGCTTGGGTCTAGTTCAACGCGCACTATGAAAGTAGGCATATGTTACTGGTACGATGAACCTCGAGGACAAAGGTGAAGTTTATACCGTGCTTCACTTGCCCCGGGTGATTTGTTGATTATCCAAAAACAAAAAACAAAATCAAATACCTCAAGTTATATGATCCATTTGACTTCACATGTATTTATGTTTTGTAGCTTGGCTCTTACGACTCTTCCAATTTTCATCAATATTATTGTCTTTTTTAGAACGGGAACCTAGATACGATGATAATAACTCTCACCTTCTGAATAAAGAGGTTATGAGCTTAAGCCGTGAAAATGTCCTCTTATAGAAATGCAGAACAACACTATGTACAATTGACCCAGTATCACTGTACGATCAAGAGGTCACGAGCCATTGCCAAGAAAATATTCTCTTACAGAAATGCAAGGCAACTGTGTACAATTTTTTATTTTTTATTTTCAAATCAGTCCTCTCTAACCGACTGTGTACAGTTGACCCAATGCAACCTTACCCTTCCCTAAATCCAGCGCATAACAGGAACTTATCGCATTGGGCTGACCTTTTATTACTTTCTTTTTAGTTCTCTGGAGCAAAAAAAAAAATTACTTTTGCTTAATAAACAGCAGGCTCAAAGTTCTTACAGCTAGCTGCAATTGAAAAAGAAACAACTTTTCTGTTAAAAATCCTCCAAAAGATTATGTTCCTTGTTGAATATTATAAATACATATTCAATAAACCAATTGTTTAATGCTCCCTTTATTAAACTTCATTCGTTGAACTTGACATTGCACTGAGTTCATAACAATCATTAGAGAATATGCCTGACTTGTATGCATGAAAAAGTCAGATACACGAACCCAACATTAACCATATTCAATCTGTATATTTAGTTTGGTTTCAAAACTTCATTGATTCCTTAAAGTTTGATAATGATGTTTTATGTACGTTGCTTTACAAGGTCGCAGGACCCTTTATGCCGCCAAAAAAAATACAAACATGCATATAATTTGACTTTTTGATTGGTTGAATTCTACCTTTGACAAAAAGTAGCTAAGCTTGGTGATGTAAAGTTCAAAATTGAAGAATTTCTTTTATCTCTATCCGAGATAATTTTTGAGGTGGTCATCCAACTTTTACTATATGGTATGGATTAGTTCATAACACTATTTTTTTGGTAACAGAAATAAATTCACCTATGGCTATATAATGCAGAAATTAAGAGATGCTAGCAAATGCTATAGTCAGTCTAGGAAAACGCAAATAGGTTGTCACATTTATAAATTTATCACGTAAGTATATCTACATCAAGAACTCACTTTACATAATACCCACGTTGCACTTGCACCTACTTAAAAATAAAATAAAAGTAAAATTCTTAAAGGTTGAATTTATAGAGCTTAAATGTTAAGATCTGCCTCTGGCACGAAGGAAGCTATTTCGTGCAATAATTTAATCTTCTGTCACCTTATTGTTTTAATGTTCCTGTTTGTGATAGTTACAAGTTAACAGTATGTGAGATGCCTAATTGAATTAAGCACTAAACAAAATTCTACATCTTAACCTTTAGTACTTTGAATGATTTTGAAAGGACGGAGAAAAGGAGTTGGCTACAACGACAAATTGCCAGCTTTTAAAGGGACCAAAGGAATATCATGCATTACATATTGTATTAATAGAAATCTTTCTTTTTAGTAGAAGAACCACTTATGAAGAAGACTTTGGCAGAATTATTCTTATTATATTTTCTCAATGGAATCAAAGACGACCCACGTCTGTTCTGTTGATACTTGGTGGCTTGGTTTTATTTTTTATCCCTTAATAGAAGAAATAACACCTTCAGAATTGTTTATTAGGTCCAAGCAATTGAGAAGTTGCACTATCGAGGATGTGATGGGATAGATAGTATCTCAACATTGTTAACTAGATGTCTTGGGTTCGAACCTCAAGACTGAAAAAAATCCTAAATAAGATATGTTTCGCCAGTCTAATCAGTCATTTACAGTGCGCAAATCTTGATTAGTCAAGCCAGAATTTTTGGGATGTCAAATTTTTATATCAAAAGAAACTATGAAGCTGCCATCACTACCAAAAAAAAATAATAATAATAGTAATAGCAATAGAATTAGCTACAAACCTCCTCTCTAAATACTTGTAGAGAACATTTTTTTGATAATTAGTTGTTAATCATCGTTAAATAGGATTGCCGACATATTTTATAGTTTAGCTACAAAGTTAGTTCTAGGGCATATAAATGATCAAGGTGATGGTGGATGGGCACTTCTATTAAAAATATATGATAAAAATTTCCTGCATGGTCATCAACCTTTGCAAGTTTTTTTTTTTTTTTTTTTTTTTTTTTTTTTTTTTTGCATTCAATCATGTATATACCCTCTTAAGAAGCACATCTCTTTTATTATTTGTCCTCACTGATCTGGCAGCATCTTTTCTTTTTTGCTTCTAATAAAAAATCCCCTTTGTGTGCCCCTCAAAGAAGGAAAACGAGTACCTATATATATTTGTGATTTTAATTAACTCTGCTTATCAGTTTCTTTTTCAAAATGGGAAGGCAGCCATGTTGTGATAAAGTTGGATTGAAGAGAGGTCCATGGACTATAGAAGAAAACCACAAGCTGTTGAATTTTATTATGAACAATGGCATTCTATGCTGGAGAATGGTTCCAAAGCTTGCAGGTTTCTTTCTTTACTGTCTATATCATCGCGAGATTTGCTGTCAAAGGCAAATTCAGGATTTAGAGTCCCGTATGTTCAAAATTCAGATTCGGTAGTCAATCTTGGCATTTGACAATTGATCCGATTTGACCATTATTTTCATATCCGTAAGCAAAAAAAAGGCTCCGTCTCCAAGTTGTTCAAGAATAGTAGCATTGAATTTCTTGACCCTTTGACTTAGGATTAGTCAATTCTATTTCTCGACGGGGCGGGGAGTGTGATCTTACTATATGTATGCATTTTAATTTGTGTTTGCATATGTATACATAGTTCAAGCCTAATGCAATGGATTCAGTTGGACTCACAGAACATGCCTTAGTTTTGCCTTTCTTTGCTGCTTGCATGTTTTAACTACTTTGTCCTATATGGATGGTAAACATGTTGTACTAATTAATTATTGACACTGCTTTAATTTGTGATGGAGGCTTGCTGAGATGTGGAAAGAGTTGTAGGCTAAGATGGATTAATTATCTGAGACCAGATCTTAAAAGAGGGCCACTATCAGAAGCTGAGGAGAATCAGATTATACAACTTCATGCCTCCCTTGGTAACAGGTCTTTTGCTCGTTTTCTCTAGTGTACAACAATATATTTTGTTGTATGATATTTACCACACTTTACATTTATAATGTTGGTTCTGATGAGGATTTAATGGTGTTGTATATTGTTATACACTTACTGTATGAACAATTTTTACACATCAATGTAGTTTAACCGGTATAGTACGTACGTAGGTTATTACTCTAGTTTTCAGTGAGTTTAATATATAGTAGCGTGAAAGAACTTACACTATCCGATCATCTAAAAGATATTTTACATGTAACCGTCCATAAAAAAGTAGGAATAGTAATCTGACAAATGAAACAAGTTACATGTTAAAATGAACTAGCATAATAACTCTTTTCACATATCAGACTTATTATAAAAGTTAACTGTTGTTTTAGGTTAATTTGGCATTATTTTGCAAAATAGTTTATACGCTGTTAGTGCTCGAAACTTCAACTTTTCTGTTAAACCCTTTATGCAGGTGGTCTAAGATAGCATCACATTTACCAGGCCGGACTGACAATGAGATCAAGAACCATTGGAACACTCGGATAAAGAAGAGGCTAAAGTTTCTGGGAATAGACCCTTTAACTCACAATCCAATTGAGCCAATTAATCTTGAAAATTTTGACCAAAAAGCAGATGAAACGATCATACAATCCAACATGCCAACACATACTCATGAAACAGAGAAGTCGTCGATAGATAGTGACACAAAGAGGATAGAAAGAGGCAACACATATGATAAGAGAAATGAAGCAAACATCAAGATTGATGATATTGCTAATGACTTTTCAGTAGAAGACAATGAGTACTACAATTTGTGCGGAAACTTGGATGTGGATTTGTTGAGCAATACTACTAAAACTATGTCCTATTCTATTGAAACTGCTGAATCTGCTACAGAATCCTCAAGTAATGTCATCCATGCAGGAGGACAAGACTCTATGAAACAATGGTGTTATAGTGTGGATTCACTTTTCTCGTGGGACAACAATGTCAATCAACTTGGAGAAGACTTTTTCTTTTGGAGAAACTACAATCACTGATTACTCAAATTTTTGATGTAATTTTGTCTACCATTAATATTCAAGAATTAATATTCGTTTTTGTAACAAAAGAAGGCCTTTATGCTAAGAAACTGGCCATTGTCATGCGATGAACATGAATTGTGAAACAGTGAGATTGGAAAAACTTCTAAAGCAACGGAACATACAACATCACACCATATTAGAATGCACTTACCATATATTATCTGTAAAGCTGGTTTCATCACCCAAAATACAACAAGTCAATAACACAAGAAACTAAAAGGGAGACAAGGGAGGTAAGAAGCTCAAAGAAACAAAGGTATTTGGAAATAAAGGAACAATAAGGGTGTGTTCGATATGAAAAAAAATGTTTTTCCATGAAAAATGTTTTTCAGAAAATTAAAGGGTTTCTTACTTATTTTCTTGTGTTCGATACGTAAACAATCAATGTGAAATGCCACTTGTGGAACTTGTTTTCCCTACTTTCACTAGAGAAGTCATTTTCTCCATTTTTAAGGAAATTGTTTTCCTAGAAAAAAAAAAAAAAATTGAGCAACCGAACATGGGAAAAATGGATATGGTGCTTGGCTAAGTATTTGCTATATTGCTCATAAAAGAATGACACTTCACACTGTCACAAGTGTTTTACCATTTCATCATAACAAAAGACCAGAATAAATGAAAAATTAACAGGGTTTCCTCTGATCCAATTGAATTATTCATACATGTCTATCGGTATTTTCACTATATTTTCTCTACTTAGCCAAGCACCATATCATATCACTTCAATCAATCCATCTTTCATCAACCAGCAGCAAGATATACATAAAGCGAGCAAAGAACCACACTGCCAAGCATTGCATACCCATTGTTCTTTATGCTTACAACTTCACAAATAGAAAAGTTACACATTGTTGTTTATGCTTACAAATTCACAAAATAGAAAAGTTACCAGGCGCAGTTTCTTTTCTTTAATTATGTATCTGTCTTCACTTCAGAATAACTGTATACAACAACACCTACACCTCAATCCCAAACAAGTTGTAGGCTATGTGAATTCTTACTGTCATGTGTCTCCATTTAGGCTCATCTACTTTAGAATAACCGTGAACATAATCAAAATATACATTTGCCATTTTACATTCGAGACACATTTTCTGATGAATAATGCATTATACATCTTCCTTGTTTTCGTCATCAGAAGTTTTAAGCAACGGCTTTTTGCCCGTCACATCAACATCTCGAGAAGTCACAGTCTTCCAAGCAGGATAGAGCAGATAATGTTGCAAAATGAAGAGAACATCAAAGAATATCGACACCTGCAACATTTATCGCCAAACCAAATAGTAGTCAGAGCCTCGTGATACTAGCAACAGAAGTGCTAAAATTAAGAAAAAAGAGGAACTTAGTTAAGAAGAAATTAGTTTTAATTGGTTCTGTATGCAGGTATTGCAGCGTCTTAGGCCTCAATTTCAGGAACCAAAGTTATTCTAACAAAGGCGAAAAAACATAGAAGATGTTCATCAGGCCAACCCGATCCCTAGTTCATACTGAGAAGGCCTTACAGGTTGGCAACGGCTAGTTCTAAGAATTTTTTTTGATTAAAATCTGGGCCGGTTCGCGGGAGGGGACCGGGCGGGTACACGGGAGGGGACTGGGCCAGTACCAGGATTGGACCGGTCCGAGACACTGGCCCAGTTCTTTGACCCATCTCATCCCCCAACCCCTTAACCCCTAAACTGATCCCACCCATGAACCAGGACCGGGCCGTTCCAGGACGGTACCGGGCTGGGATATCCCATCCCCCTGTACACTTTTAGGAAGTAGCAAAAAGTTTACAAACAGTGAAATTGAGTATAATAGCTATAGATATGATGAATGCAGCAAGCAAATAGATGGATAGAAAGTAATGTTTCATACCAATGACAATAAAGTCTTGCCTATGTTTCCATAAAAGTTCACCCACGAATCTGCGGAAAAGGAGTTCAAACAATATATTAACAATTAAGCACATGTATAACTTCTCCTTAGACTACACGAGAAAAATAACAAGAAACCGCAAATTATATCTGAAGAAGTCTATAATTGAAATACAGAAACTCACTCTGATCGATGGATTGCACTACCATCTGGCCATAATTTGTGACACCTCCAAGCAAGTCCAGCAAAATGTTGCCAATGCTAAATCCAATAGTGCTCTTCCGCTGAAAGTTCATAATAGCCTGTAGATTTGAAATAGGCAAGAAATTAATCCAGGAAGTACAAACAAACTTAACATAGAAGCAGAATCAACAAAACAAAGGACTTTAGACATCAAACAATTATGCTATTTTAAAGGGAAGAGAACTTCAATAGCAAATAATTTGAATGTATGCAGTTAATACCTGAGGAATGTACTTAATGACTGTCATGACAACCTGCAACGTGCTGCAATCAAGATTCAAACACAAAATGTTAGCACTGGGAACATTCACACTAGCGGTGAGTCTAAATAAGTCATACACAACGTACATAGCAATATAAGCACCTGGCCTTCAGAAAGAAAATGAAGAAGAAGATATCAAGGTCATAAGGTACTTCAGAAGTAGCAGGTCAACGGACAAACAAATACATCTATTACTCTACAAATTTCTCACCCTTTATATGAACACTCAAAAATCGGTGCCTTATTTGTTAAGTAATGATTCAACTTTAAACTTCTCATTTTACCCTTAATAAGATGATTTATAGCCGCATAAATATCTTTGGTTTGTTTTAGATCACAAGTTTCAAAAGTCTTCCTTTGATTCTTAAATTCCGTGCCCAATCAAACACCTTCACATAAACTGGGACGGAGGGAGTATTTATTTTGGAAGAAAGAGATATCATAGACTTATCAAAACTGATGAAATTTTCAGGAGGAACTAGAATAGGAAAGATTCTTACTTAAAGCAAGAGATCAGCCAAAGCCAGGAATGACTGGGGAAAGCTATGAACACACAAACTGCAACAGTTAACCAAGCAACACACACGATCCCAATGGAAGTCCTTGAGACCTTCTGGTTTCCACGCTGTAAAGAAAGAAATCAGTGCCAAAGTGAGTATAAAGGCATTTATAAGGGTCTCAATCAGCTTCAAATAGAATACACAGTCTCCATGAACTACCTTTCAGATATAGAAAAAAAAGAAAAGGAACAACCTTTACTAGAACGCATTCACCTCATTTGAACTGAAAAGGGTAAATAAGAATGGTCCACTTACATCATAAATAACAATCTGAAACAGGGTAAATGCTGTCAATAGAACAGCATGGATTGAGAAAGCAACGTCATTGGCAGCGACAGGTATCATCTGCAGTGAAATAATAAAACAGAATAAGCAAGAAAGTCACTAAACTACACGGAGGCTGCTTCCTCACATAATATCAATCAAGTTAACAAGAGATAAGACGCTAACAGTTCTTAAGAAAAGGAGACTAGACAAAAGTAGTATTATTATGACCGGTTAGTTATGAAAAAGACGCTGGTTTTCTTTCCAAAATAAGTATTTCGTTTTCAGAGCAGCTGTCATACTTCTTATTTTTTTCCTTTTTTGGAAGATAATGGTGTCTGATCAGCTTGCCTGCCTCGATCAATCAACGGACAGCTAACTACAAGTATACAACTCATAAGCATAGGTGCCAGCTAAAATCTGTCCACAAAGATGGGCTTACACTAGTGTTTTAGTACTCCCCCCGGTCCATTTTAGTTGTCATGCTGACTAAAAATAACTGGACCGATATAGTTGTCATTTTAGAAAATCAGGATATAATTAATTATTAGTTTTCACCTTTACCCTTACTCATTGATCAATTTAGAAAATCAAGATAAAATAGCCAGATAAAATAGCCAAACACCTCTACGTTTCTTATTGATCAATTTAAGCTACATATCAGTTTAATTTTTAAACGGGCTG
This sequence comes from Lycium barbarum, assembly GCF_019175385.1. Taxonomy (NCBI): domain Eukaryota; kingdom Viridiplantae; phylum Streptophyta; class Magnoliopsida; order Solanales; family Solanaceae; genus Lycium; species Lycium barbarum. Next base: position 123,924,611 of record NC_083347.1, on the reverse strand, counting down.
AGCCAATAAGTTTGGCTGGTCATGTTTTCATGGGAATATTGCCACTCCAAGCCTCAATCACTCAACCATCCACTGCGGAGTTTGTTCTAACCACGAAATCAACTCAAGATTACCAGGGCATCCACTATTTCTTGGTCATCATATGTACAAATTTAAAATGAGTATCTATCTTAATTTTCTTTCACATATATATATATATATATATATATATATATATATATATGTATATATATATATAGTTCAAGCAGAAAGCAGTAGATGTGACTGTACACAGCTTACACAAGGCTAGATTCGCTCATGATTCAAATAGAAGCAGTGAACAATGAGAAATTAAAATAGAAAACCACAAAAAACAAAAATTCTAACCTCATTAAGGCCATATTTCTCAAGGTACTGCTTCTGAACAGCAGAACTAAAGAACATGGAAGCATTATAGATGAGATAAGACGAGTGTTTGGTCAAATTCAACAGCACGAAATCGAAATTCAACCCCACCACACTGCATTTCAATACACAAAACGAAAAGGGTCAGCAAGAAAATCCAAAAAGGCACAAGCTTTGATGAAAACAAACAGAGAAAAAGGATGTAACCGAAATCAACCCACGCTGCATTTCAATAAAAAACGAAAAGGGTCAGCAAGAAAATCCAAAAAGATACGCACTTTGATGAAAACAAACAGAAAAAAGGATGAATCGGAAACCTTTGAATCTCTTATTCATATCTACATATAGTTCATTAAGATTTCAATATTTCCCCTTTCGATATCGGGGAATCGCTCTTATAGTACATCTAACCACACAAACGTCCATAAATACTTATGTGCACCTGATGTTTACACTAGTCTAATAAATATATCAAACATGTCTTCAGATGCACTATCCTCACTATACTATAGCTAATTAATACATATCTTTTACATTTATTTATCACTTCATCATGACAAATTAGTATAATTTAGTGTAAACATCAAGTAAAGATAACTTTCAACCCCACCACACTACATTTCAATACACAAAACAAAAAGGGTCAGCAAGAAAACCCATAGAGATACCAACTTTGATGAAAACAAACAGAAAAAAAGGGAAGAAATCGAAATTCAACCCCACTATACTGCGTTTCAATACACAAACCAAAAAAGGTAAGTAAGAAAATCCATAGAGATACAAACTTTGATGAAAACAAACAGAAAAAAAGGATGAAATAGAAACTCAACCTCACTACACTGTATTTCAATACACAAAACAAAAAGGGTCAGCAACAAAATCCAAAAATATACAAACTTTGATGAAAACAAACAGAAAAAATGAAGAATCGGAAACCTTTGAATCTCTTATTCATATCTATATCTATTTCACAATAGCTAATGAATAAATATTTCTTACACTAATTTATCACTTAATCATAATAAATTAGGAGTATAATTTAGTGTAAACATCAAGTAGAGATAACTTTCAACCCTACCACACTACATTTCAACACACAAAACAAAAAGGGTCAGCAAGAAAATCAATAAAGATACAAACTTTGATGAAAAGCAAACAGGAAAAAGGATGAAATTGAAATTCAACCCCACTACACTGTGTTTCAGTACACAAAACTAAAAGGAACAGCAACAAAATGCAAAAAGATACCAACTTTGATGAAAAGAAAACAGAATAAAAAGGATGAAATCCAAATTCAACCCCACTACACTGTGTTTCAATACACAAAACAAAAAAAGGTAAGCAATAAAATCCATAAAGATACAAACTTTGATGAAAACAAACATAACAAAAAAAAAGATGAAATTGAAACTCAACCTTACTACACTGTATTTCAATACACAAAACAAAAAGGGTCAGCAAGAAAATCCAAAAAGATACCAACTTTGATGAAAACAAACAGAAAAAAGGATGAACCACAAACCTTTGAATCTCTAATTCATATCCTATGTTACTCGGACTATTCAAAAATGGACACGGGCGCGTGTCGAATCCTCCAAAAGTAGTGCATTTTTTAAGGATCCGACACGGGTGCGGCATCATTTTTTTAGAGTCCGAGCAACATAGTTCATATTTATATCTACTTCATCACTATACTGTAGCTAATTAATACATATTCTTACACTAATTTATCACTTAATCATAACAAATTAGCACCATAATTTAGTGTAAACATCAAGTAGAGATAACTTTCAACCCCACCACACTACATTTCAATACACAAAACAAAAAGGGTCAGCAATAAAATTCATAAAGATAAGATCTTGAATGAAAACAAACAGAAAAAAGAAGAAGAAGGTAGAATTGGAAACCTTTTGCGTTTGAAATTCAAGATGACTTGAGGGTAAAAGCTAATGGACCAAGAGAAAAATGCAATCCATCCTAAAGTAGTGTAAAGAACTTCAAGAGGAGTTGAATTCCATGATGCCATCACTACACTTTGATTTCTCCAAAATCCAAAATAATTGATCCAATTGGATTTCTCTGTTTATAGTAAAAGAAAAAAAAAGTAGATTCTTTTTGTGGAATCTCTAATCCAATTGGAATATTGGGTGTACCGTGCACGGTTCAACTGGGCAAGCGATTGGGCCCACCTTGGCGTTAAAAGGGGGACCCCATAGGTGTAAGCCTTTTGATGTAATGAATTAAGTCTACATTGCGGCTCAATGCTCATTGGGTCATGTGCACGATTGTCCTTTAAAGACAATGGTTCCCTGAAATCGGTGCTCTTTTAACTTTTGTCCTTCGTTTAATATTACGAGGTTTACGGTTTAAATCTAGATTCAATAAAAAAAAATCGCAAAATAGAGTTTCATAGCAAAGTTTAGCCTACCTTAAGATAGAATTTTATAAAATTCAACTGAATTAAAAAAATTGACCTTATTGCAAACCTCTACCTTAAGGTAGAGTTTTGCTTTCAGGTATAAGACAAAAGTCTGCCTTAAAGCAGAGTTTGCCTCAAAACTCAACCCGATCAGGTAGAGTTTGCAGGATCAGGCAGAGTTTGCCTGAAGATAGCAAAACTCTACCTGATTAGGTAGAGTTTGAGGCAAAACTCTGCTTTGCGAATTTTTATTTTTTATTTTTGACTAAGCAGGAATTCAAACTCGGAACCAAGGGATTTTTAGCGAAATGCAAAATTAAAGACCACCAATTTGGGTGGCAAAAATTAAAGATCAGTGCCTTTGAAGGACATTCCGCACAAAAAAAAATGATTTTCATTTGGATCATTTGAACTTTTGGGGATTTAGCGCACGTCTTTAATTTTTTCTCCTCATAACAAGTACTAAATGGGATATAAGTTTATATGATTGTTTCGAGGCATAGACGCTCCGGTGAGGAGGTGTGAGAGGCCAGTGATCGAGAGCCAGAAGAGAAATAGAGGTAGATCGAAGAAGATTTAGGGAGAGGTGATTAGGCAGGATATGGCTAGTCTTCAGCTGATCGAGGATATGACCCTAAATAGAAGGGTGTGGAGTTCGAAAATTAGGGAGGAAGGCTAGTCGTAGAATTAGTAGTATTTTCCTTTCTTGTTGGATCAATATTATTTCCGTCATTTTCTTGTATTTCTTATTTTAGGACTCGTTTGGCCATAAGAATTTTTCACTTTTTTGCGAAAAAACATTTTCATTTTATTTGGAAATCAACGTTTGGCCATGAAAATTCCAAATTGAAGTTGTACTTGGAATTTGAAAAATATCAAAAAATTTGTTTTCACTTTCAGTACATTCAAACAACAAAATATTTTTTGCAAAAATCTATATCCCTCCGGCATAACTTTAGTTTTTCCTTAAGGATTGTATGTCGGATCCGGCATACACTCCCCCCAGCCCTGCCTTGTGAAATTATTTTTTTATTTTATGCCCGAGCGAGGGTTCGAACCCAGAACCTCAGGTATCCAAGCGAAGGACAAAACTTAAAGAACACAAATATGAGGGGCAAAATTTAAAGACCACCCCAAAAGAAGGGCAATCCGTGCAAAAAAATGTAAGTAGAGAAGAAGGGATCATTTGCACTTTTGTCCCTATTTTATGCCGGTCTTTAATTTTTACTCCTACTCATTTTTCGCAGGTTATAAAGCTATATTTTAGCGTCATAATATTTCATAAGTTATGTCCTTCCTTAAAACGCTTATGCTCCATTTGGATATAGATTTTTGCAAAAAATATTTTGTTGTTTGAATGTACTGAAAGTGAAAACAGGTTTTTTGGTGTTTTTTAAATTCCAAATACAACTTCAATTTGGAATTTCCATGGCCAAACGTTGATTTCCAAATAAAATGAAAATGTTTTTCAAAAAAAAGTGAAAAATTCTTATGGCCAAACGAGTCCTAAAATAAGAAATACAAGAAAATGACGGAAATAATATTAATCCAACAAGAAAGGAAAATACTACTAATTCTACGACTAGCCTTTCTCCCTAATTCTCGAACTCCACACCCTTCTATTTAGGGTCATATCCTCGATCAGCTGAAGACTAGTCATATCCTGCCTAATCACCTCTCCCTAAATCTTCTTCGATCTACCTCTATTTCTCTTCTGGCCCTCGATCACTGGCCTCTCACACCTCCTCACCTGAGCGTCTATGCCTCGAAACAATCATATAAACTTATATCCCATTTAGTACTTGTTATGAGGAGAAAAAATTAAAGACGTGCGCTAAATCCCCAAAAGTTCAAATGATCCAAATGAAAATCTTTTTTTTTTGTGCGGAATGTCCTTCAAAGGCACTGATCTTTAATTTTTGCCACCCAAATTGGTGGTCTTTAATTTTGCATTTCGCTAAAAATCCCTTGGTTCCGAGTTTGAATTCCTGCTTAGTCAAAAATAAAAAATAAAAAATCGCAAAGCAGAGTTTTGCCTCAAATTCTACCTAATCAGGCAGAGTTTTGCTACCTTCAGGCAAACTCTGCCTGATCAGGCAGAGTTTGACTGCAAACTCTACCTGATCAGGTTGAGTTTTGAGGCAAACTCTGCCTTAAGGCAGACTTTTGTCTTATACCTGAAAGCAAAGGTAGAGGTTTGCAATAAGGCCAATTTTTTTTTTTTTTAATTCAATTGAATTTTATAAAATTCTATCTTAAGGCCTAACTTTGGCATGAATAGGCCAAACTTTACTATAAAACTCTGTCTTGCGATTTTTTATTATTGAGCCGAGATTTGAACCGCAAACCTCGTGATATTAAATGAAGGGTAAAAATTAAAGACCACCGATTTGAGGGACAAAAACTAAAGACCATTGTCTTTGAAGGACAATCGTGCGCATGACCCAATGAGCATTGAGCCGCAATGTAGGCTTAATTCATTAACATCAAAAGGCTTACACCTATGGGGTCCCCCTTTTAACGCCAAGGTAGGCCCAATCGCTCGACCAGTTGAACCGTGCACGGCACACCCAATATTCCAATCATTTTTTTGCACGGATTGCCCTTCTTTTGGGGTGGTCTTTAAATTTTGCCCCTCATATTTGTGTTCTTTAAGTTTTGCCCTTCGCTTGGATACTTGAGGTTCTGGATTCGAACCCCCGCTCAGGCATAAAATAAAAAAATAATTTCACAAGGCAGAGCTGGGGATAGTGTATGCCGAATTCGGCATACAATCCTTAAGGAAAAACTAAAGTTATGCCGGAGGGGGCAGACTTTTCCTTGAGACATATTTTTTTATTATTATTTTCAAGACAAACTTTTAATTATGCCTTAAGGAAAAGTTCCGCCTTATGGGTCATACTTTTAGTTAAGAAATATAACTAAAAGTATGCCCCATAAGGCGGAATTTTTCCTTAAGACATAACTAAAAGTTTGCCTTAAGGAAAAGTTCTGCCTTATGAAGCATACTTTTGGTTATGCTTTAATTAAAAGTCTGCCCCACAAGGCATAGTTCCTTAAGGAAAAGTTTTGCCCCATAAGGCATAACTAAATTATGCCTTGAGGAAAAGTTATGCCCCCTCCGGCATAACTTTAGTTTTTCCTTAAGGACTTTATGCCGGATCCGGCATACACTCCCTCCAGCCCTGCCTTGCGAATTTATTTTTTTATTTTATGTCTGAGCGGAGGTTCGAACCCAGAACCTCAGATATCCAAGCTAAGGGCAAAACTTAAAGACCATAAATATGATGGACAAAATTTAAAGACCATCCCAAAAGAAGGGCAATTCGTCTACTTATTGGGATTGACATTTTGGGCCTGCCTGCGTTTACCTGCCTGATATGGGCCCCATAGAGTTAAAGCCCTTTGATGTAATGATTTGAGTGTACATTACGTCTCCATTCTCATTTTCCACCGCTTGTAACAAAACGAATTATTTAACTATAATATATACTCCCGCTTTCCGATGTATGTGCATTATTTCAACTTGTATTACATTGTTTAAACCAACTGATATGACTCTAATAATAGAATATGTGAACACATGTGGGATGTATTCATTGAAAATTTGAAGTATTGTAATATCGGATGTGAAAAGATATTTATCGATATTTGTGTCTATAAATTATCTCATTAAGGATAGATGTGCAATAAAACGATTCCTGAGACCAGAAGGGGGGAGATTGAATTCTTAATGAAATAGAGTTATATAGGTATGGATAAGAGATAACAACAACTAACTACTTAATGTAATATTATAAGTGGAGTATGAAAAGAGGAGGGAGGGAGGATGTACACAAACCTTATTCCTATCTTTGTGGGTAGAGAAGTAGTTTTCGGTAGACCTTCGGCTTAAAAGTATGAAATAAAAAATATTCAAAATAATAAAACATTAGAAACATGATGAAAATATTGCCGCACGTGATCATATGCCCAATCAGTAATAAGTTGGCTTCATCTTAGAAGTCGGCGTCTAAGACTCAGGTAAAGATATTAGCCTAGCTAAGAACTAAAATAGAATAGCAATCCCCTAAAGCCTATTATTGACCAAAACTGAATAGTGAACTTAGCTGCAAAGCTTGAAGTGAAGGTTTTACCTTTCCTTTAATCAATTCAAAGCCAAAAAGTTTAACTTAAATTATTTCCTTTTTTTTTTGGCGCGGATTGTCCTTCATTTAGGGTGGTCTTTAATTTTTGCCCTTCAAATTTGTGGTCTTCAAGTTTTTCTCCTCAAAGTGGTGGTCTTTAATTTTTGTCCTCTGCCCATGCAAATTCTGTCTTAAGGTAAAATTTACAAAATTCTGCCTTATGCAATTGCCCAATTATTTCTAAATGAAAATAGTAAAACTTATATAAATAGCTACCTTTTAATAGCTTCTAACTAGTTATAACTACAAGTTGAAGATTTACAATTCGTAGTTGTTTTTTGTTGTATTTCAGTTGTATCTCGCATTTTTGAAATACAGTGAAATATAGCGAAATACAGAGAAATACAAAACACCTTAGAGTAAATTTAGGCTCTAATTTTGGAACATATATTTTTTTTTTAATTCTGAGAGAAAAAATAGGCTATATTTTTGGAACATAATATTTTTTTCCTTTTTAAATAGTAAGTCAAGTTAAATCAACCATATTTCACACAAATCACTGAAAAGTAAAATCAGGCCCTATTTATAGAACAATTTTTTTAAAAAAAAAATTATGGGATTCAATTTAAAACTTCCCATAAATCACGCATAACGGTTGTTCTTCCATAAAAGCTTACGAATCTCTCTCAACTTTTATCACTGAAAAATACATACCGAAATATAATGAAATATGGTTAATTGTTTAAGAAATATAAAGTTGTAGTATGCGTATATACAATGGAATACAATGAAATATCAGAAACTGTTTCATAAATTAGAAATACAAAATGCAGAAATACATTGAAATACAACGAAATACAAAAGTCGTGAAAACAAAGTGTAGTAAAAATAGGCTTTATATTTGGAACATTCACTATATTTACACCAAAAAAAGATAAATACATTGAAATACAGCGAAATAATATACTGAAATATACAAAAAATTAAATATACTATTTGTTAATACACTGAAATATACTGAAACATTTTATCAAACACTTGGTGGGCATGAAGCTCCACAACTCTCATCAATGGTGTTCTCATAGGAAAGAAGCGAGTCGTCTCAGATTGCTACAAAAAGGGCGTTATCCGGAAATAAAGACTTTCAATTGGACTAGTTAATAAAGCTTCACTCCGTCGTCCTTCACCGTTGTTAGAGCTCTTTTTTCCACTCCGTCGTCGACCATGGCTACTGCTACTACTATAGGATTCTTCTGATTTGTAAGAGAAAATGAGATCTAGGGTAGGTGATGGAACAGAGAGAGAAAGAGGGGTGAGGGAGAAAATAAATTTGGTAGGTGAGAGAAAATCAATTTAAAAGATTAGGAGATGGAACAGAGAGAGAAAGAGGGGTGAGGGATAAAATAGATTTGATAGGTGAGAGAAAAAAATTTGAAAAAAAAATTGTAGGTAAGTGGGAGAGAGATACCTTATTTTTAGGGAAATGCACTGCAGTTACAAAAATAATTTATAAATGGTAATTTGATAAATAATTAAGCTACCAAATATAATTAAAAAGAAGGTAGCTATTACTCATAAATAAGTCTTAGAGGTAGTTATGGATCATTTTTAACTTCTTAGTCTCTCTGTTTCTTGGGCCAGTAAGAATTGAGCCTTTAAGATAACCCTGAACAATTTAATTTGGGCCTAGCCCAAAACACTCCTCAGCTAGCAGTATCAATTCATTCGCCATTGAACTGTTTCCTACAAATATGGCCGCAAAGATCATGGAAATAACTCTTAAAACGTCAAAAGCTGCATTCTTTTGAACCTTAACCACTTCCCGGACATGAAGCCCCAATTTTCGCCTCTGAATGGGTCATTTGCTCTTTTCCCCTATTTTGTGTTGATCTCTTAACTTTTTGTCCCCAAGACAAACAACTTTTTCGTGCGGTATATGTTTATATTTTCACATCATAATATCCTACAAATTATGTCCCGTATGTCCCACTAGCTATACGTTCGATTTTAAAAGACAAACTTAAAGACCAACCCATTCAAGTTCTTCTTTTAGTTGTTGTATTTGTAATTGAATATGTTCCTTATACTATAGCTCCGCCTTAGCATAACCACAGCGTGAAAGTAGTGGTCCGTCAAAACTCATAGGCGTCGTTTGGTAGATAGTCGAAATTATCCCGGGACTAATTTATCCCATCTATTGAGATTATTTTATACCATCTAAATAAGTGGGATAAGAAGGTATAAGCTGAGATATCCTAGCACTAATTTTTGTACATGTTTGGTATAAGGTATAAATTTATCCCAACACTAATTTATACCTTGTACCAAACATGATATAAAAATTAGTGTTGGATATCCAACTTATACCTTCTACCAAACGAACCCATAAAATAGGTGTTTGAGTTTCCTTCACTTATACGACTAACAATAACATCTACATAAAAGCCCTCAAAAAAGACAAGTCCTTTTTCCTGGTCATCGCAAGGAGACGCTTGAGTGACTATGCTCACGCCATTTATAATGACTGGACCAGTTGTTGGTAAACGTCAGTCACAATTAAATTGAAATATTTATGTTTACTGTCCTTTAGAGACTAGTGTACAATTCCAGTTATGGTTTCAGCCGAATTCAATGAATTTAACCTAAACTTCTTTTCTTACAAAATATGTTAAAATATAGTGCTATATACGAGTAGTTGCTACTATTCCCTCCGGATCAAAATGTATATTCACTTAGCTATTTGCACACTCGTTAAGAAAATACTAACTTTTAGACAAAAATAGTAATTTGACTAAATTACCTCAAATTAAATAGATATTAGCATTTGATCACTTAATAAAGGTCATTTTGAAAGAATAAGGTCAATTATTTCTTGATTTGGTAAGTGAATACTCTTTTTGATCCAGCACTATTTTAGAACTTAGTAACTTAAAGGAATAGGATTTCAAATTCATGAATTTTAAATTTTGAATTAGCCTTAGTTGTCCTTCCAGTGTTGAAGAATACCTTCACAACAACACCTGCGTTTAATACTCCCTCCGTCCCAAAAAGATTTTCTAACTTTCTTTTTTAGTCCGTCTCAAAAAAATTAACACTTTTCTATATTTAGAAATAATTTAACTTTTTGAGATGATTTACAGCCACACAGATATCTAAGGTTTGTTTTGGACCACACATTTCAAAAGTCTTCCATTGTTTCTTAAACTTTGTGTCAATAGTGATAATTAAAGGAGCAGGTTTCGGGGCAACTTTGACTGTGGACACTGGAATCATCCCTTAGTGGTCGTTTGGTTTGAGGTATAAAATGGGTTATGCCAGTACTAATTTTTATACCACGTTTGGTATAAGGTATAGATTTATCCCGGGGTTATTTTATACCTTGTACCAAACGTGGTATAAAAATTAGTGCTGGAATAACTCAACTTATACCTTCTTAACCCACTTATACTGGGATTATTTTATACCATCTTTCAGATGGTATAAAATAATACCAACTGATGGGATAAATTAGTCCCGGGATTGTAATCCCGGGACTATTTTGACTAGCAACCAAACGACCACTAGTATCCACTGGAAATTCCATTCTCATAGTGAATGACTTTGAACTTTGAAGTTTGAACAGAGTCAAGAGACCCGTGTTTCAATTTTCTAATTCTCAATCATAAACAATGACAATAAAATATAGAATGGTACTTCTAGAGAATTTAAGGTCACTAAAATATAAGTCTCAATACTAAATGCAGTGCTCCATTTGTCTCAAATTTTGACATACCTAGTAAATTTTTTCAAGAATATAACCCTTTTATATTCTTAACAGATGGATCTATAGTTTTAATTGCGTATACACAATTACACATAGTATAATTTTCAAACAAAAACCCCATCCACTAGAATAGTCGTAGTTAAAGGAGTAGTTTCGGGGCAACTTTGACTGTCATAAAAAATACGATTTTCGTGCTACAGAAAATTCCTATTCTTTTGGTGATTCGTTAATGACCAGAAGTGGATTCAGAATTTAAATTTTATGGGTTCAGAATTAAGGTTTCTAGCATTAAATTCATTATATTTTTTTAAATTATGAGTTCATATCTATTATTTATTATAATTTTTTACACATAAATTATGTGTGTTTCGAAAGTTTATGGTTTTAATTGAACTCCTTACTCCTCTGTTAATGACTGAACATTGGGAATCGAGTCAAGAGACCCCATATTCCAATTTTTAGTTCTCAATAATAAATAATGTCAATATTAAAATTTGTTAATCCCTCCGTTTTAATTTATGTGAACTCATTTGACTGAACACGATATTTAAGAAAAAGTGAAGATTTTTGAAACTTGTGGTTCAAAATAAGTCTTGAATATTTGTGTGACTGTAAATCATTTCATAAAGTGAATTTGTTTTCAAATTAGGAAAGAGGTCATCCATTTTAGTATAAATTAAAAAGAAAATAGATTCACATAAAATTAAAACAGAGGAAGTAATAGAATTGCCTATTTCGTAGTTTGGGACTTGAGGTAACATTATCTGAGGAAGAGCTGAATTATAATAATACTTCAAGAAATTTGAGTTGACTAAAAGATATAAATCTCAAAACTATAATTAAGTAGTGCTCCCATTCGTCTTAAATTTTTAAAATACATAATAATGTTTTCAAGAACACAACCATTTTATAAACAATGAGCATATTATTTTTCTGAGATATAAGATTCTATATTATAGAACTACGTCCAAAACACTGAAGTGAATTTACAATTGAACTTCCAAAATTTCATAAGACCAATAAAAAACAAGGAAAAAGAGATTCATAATACCTTAAAAGGAGTCACTACAAAAAAAAAAAAAAATTGCGGAGGTTGAAAGTTACAATTCGTGGAGGTTTTAATCTCTAATAGTTATTAGAGGAAGCTAAAATCTCCGTAAATTATAACTTTCAACCTTAGCAAATTATATATATATATTGTTTTTTTGTAGTGAGTTCATCTAGAAGAATTAATTTAATAAGACTGTGACACGATGAAGAAGCAATGAATGATCCTTATCCCTTGTTTTCTCGTCTTCTTTGAAATGGTCCCAAATTATCGGCATACATCATAGGTTACTGAATTTAATTATCAAGTTATTATCCCACTTGCAATTTTTTTTTCAAATTATTTATTCCATATATATGTAGTCACCTACTTCAAAAGTTCTAGTCGCATTTAGAGGCGAAGCTATGATTTTCACTAAAGGAGTTTAAAAATATAAAAGTGTAAGAAATGAGGAAGCCAAGGGGGTTCAACACCTACTATTATACATAAAAAATAATTTTAATCTTGTATGTACATGATAATTTTTCAATGAAGGGTTCAGGTGAACACCCTGGCTACCATTTGACTCCGCCCGTGATCGCATTATGTAACTGAGAAAATGTCAAAAATAGTCCATTGTGTTTGATGGAATAAGGTGAGATATTCAGGATTAAGTTTGAAATTAAATTTATACTCTATTTGGTTGAAGGTATAAATTTATCCCATTATATTTGTAATAAGTCTAAAATAGTCTCGTAAATATTTTACTGGGTGGTAGTTTTCGTCACTTAAGTTTGTCCAAAATGACTACTTTCGATCTACGTCAAATATTTACAAATTTTGATTATTAGATTTCGCAAAATCTAGACTGTTTTTTCTTTTATGACAACTTAAAGAGTGCGATTTTTATTTATTTATTTATTTATTTTTGGTGTCTTGTACAATTTCTGAAATTTGACGTGACTTTCTGATATTTCAACTCAAAATTTATTTTTTCTTATACCTCTCGTTAAATCTAACTCCGAGTTATGAACCTAAAACTTTCCTAAAAATAGAGTTAGACAATCATTTTAAACCTATTTTTAAATCGGTAAATACTTACACCCACAGGGAATTTATATTGATCCAATAAATACCTGACATATGTCTTCACAAATATTGCTATCACTAAATTATAATTAATTAAATACTTCTTATTTTAATTATCACTTAATCGTGATAAATTAATATAAACTACTCTCAAATATATGGCACACTTGGTCTTGCGTAGGGTTGGGCATAAATACTGAAAACAAAAAAATCGAACCGAACCGAACTAGTTTTTGGTGTCCATCGTCAAAAAATCAAAACCGAAATAGCCGAACAGAAGTTTGATAAAACCGAACCGAAAAAATGAACGGGCACCGAAATTTAATACATTACCCAAAAAAATTTAAATAGTCCAGGCCCATTAAGTTTAAAGCAAAAAAAAAAAATCCAATTGTAATAAGTCCTCTTTTGCATTTGTATCCCTAATTTTCCACTTCAATTGAAAAAATCAAATATCCTTAACAAAGAAAGGTAACTAGGATGTCTCTTTAGGATTAATGTATGTCCTTTATGTGTTTTCTTAATTATTCTTACGGTATGTATATAACACCTAGTAATCCTATGTCATGATTATATTTTTATGTTCTTGTGTATCCTGTTTGTTTGATTTTGATTTCAATTTATCAGTTTTATGTTTTATTCCTTTTGAGAATATGAATTAATGTCAATGGAATCGCTTCTAATATTATATTAAAAAATCGAAACTGAATTGAAAAAATCGAAACCGAAAGAACCGAACCGAACTAGTTTGGTTCGGTATTTGGTGTCTACCTTAAAAAAATTGAATCCGAAATAGTCAAACTGAAGTTTGATAAAACCGAAGCGAAAAACCGAACGCCCACCCCTAATCTTGCGTATTGCAAGGTTCAATTGAACGCTATATATTATGTATTTATCTTTTCCGATGTTGTAGCAGCAAAATCAATGGAGATTTCTCCGGTGAAATGTTGGAACGATGGAACGATTGAAAGGTTTGTTGTTGGAATGATGGATAGGTTTAATTGGATGTTTGGGGTTCGTTACAGACTTTCAGATTTTTATATGTAATGGGTATGAATACTAACGTCTTTTCTTATTATTTTCTAGCTTAAAAGAGCAAATATTAAAACCACACATTACGGGGGCAAAAATTAAAGACCAACGCATTTGAAGGGCATTCGCGCGAATTGCCCCTCCAACAATAACATCTACATAAAAGCTCTCAAAAAAGACTAAGTCCTTTTTCCTGGTCATCGCAAGGAGACGCTTGAGTGACTATGCCCACGTCATTTATCATGACTGGACCAGTTGTTGGTAAACGCCAGACACAATTAAATTGATATATTTATGTTTACCGTCCTTTAGAGGCTAGTGTACACTTCCAGTTATGGTTTCAGCCGAATTCAATGAATTTAACCTAAACTTCTTTTCTTACAAAATATGTTAAAATATAGTGCTATATACGAGTAGTTGCTACTATTATTCCCTCCGGATCAAAATGTATATCCACTTAACTATTTACACACTCGTTAAAAAAATATTAATTCTTATGTAAAAATAAATAATTTGATTAAATTACCTCAAATTAATAGATATTAGCATTTGATCACTTAATAAGGGTCATTTTGAAAGAATAAGATTAATTATTTCTTGATTTGGTAAGTAAATATTCTTTTTGATTCGGCACTATTTTAGAACTTAGTAACTTAAAGGGATAGGATTTCGAATTCATGAATTTTAAATTTTGAATTAGGCTTAGTTGTCCTTCTAGTGTTAGAAGAATAGGGCTGTTCAAAACCGAACCGCCACCGATAACCCAACCGTAAAATTGGCTTATTGACTTATTGGTAGTGGGCTATCGAATTAGCGGTTGGGGAATGGATTAAAATTTTGTAGTTAATGGCTTATCGGTGCGGGAGCGGATTACACAATTTTCTTATTGGTCAAACCGTTAACCCGCTAAGAATTTATCATATTTATATTTTTACCCCTAAACATATAAAATATATATTGTAAACCTAAAACACTAAAATCTAAAGCTAAATCACTAAAGTGAAAAGTCTGAACCATTAGTAATTATCTTCGGTAAACTCTTCCATTAACCATAAATTATTATTATTATTATTATTATTATTATTATTATTATTATTATTATTATCATTATTATTTTGTGTTGGAAGTTACTATTGCAATAATTGTGGTTCCAGAGAAAGGTGGTGAAGTGATCACCATCGGAAGGGTTGAGATTAAACTTGTGAATTCTTAACTGTTAAGTCATGCCCTGTGGCTATGGGGCTTAATTGACTTCCTAGTTGTTAAATTATGAATAAAACGTTTGTCTTTCAAGGCAAAAAAAAAAGATAGTAGTTACGTAATTTAACCGATACACCGCCCGATAACCGTCCGATAATTGTTAACCCGATACCGAACCAACCGATATCTTATCGGTTGGCTAGCGGATTAGTACTTTTAAAAGCCGATAACCGTTAAGCCAAACCGTTAAGCGTAGTTATCCGTCCAATCCGCCCGATAAGCAGCCCTATTGAAGAATACCTTCACAACAACACTTGCGTTTAATACTCTCAAAAGGAATAAAACATAAAACATTTAGTTTTATGTTTTATTTCTTTTGAGAATATGAATTAATGTCAATGGAATAACTTCTAATATTATATTAAAAAATCGAATTGAAAAAATCGAAACTGAATTGAAAAAATCGAAACCGAAAGAACCGAACCGAACTAGTTTGGTTCAGTGTTTGGTGTCCACCTTAAAAAAATCGAATCCAAAATAATCAAATCAAAGTTTGATAAAACCGAATCGAAAAACCGAACGGCCACACCTTAATTTTGAGTATTGCAAGGTTCTAAAATCTGCCAGCCAAAGTCAACTGTCATAGCGTCAACTCATTATCACAACTCTACAAAAAGCCGCCATTAATCCAAACAAATGCACACCTTTTTTTTTTCTTTTTGCTTCTTCCAAATGCAACCATGTCTTTTCCTTCTTCTTCACTTCTCTTTCTCCTCTTCTTTTTCTTGAATCCATTAATCACTTCTTCTCAAAAAACAATATCATTTTTCAATTCCAAAAATACCTCTTGGAATCCAAACCAAAACCAAATCCTTATTTCACCCAACTCCACTTTTGCAGCTGGCTTTTACCCAATTTCCAATAACTCCTTCACTTTCTCCATTTGGTACAACAAACTCCCCCAAAACCCCAAAACTATAGTTTGGTCCATTAATTTCCCACTTAATTCCAATTCTACCCTTTTCATTTCTCCCTTAGGTGAACTAAAATTAACCCAAACCCCATCCACGTCAGCTCCAAACTTATGGCCCACAAATACCCAAAAAAACACGTCAGCTATCCTTGTTTTAACAGAATACGGTAACTTAATTTACGGTAACTGGAACAGTTTCTTAAGCCCAACTGATACTTATCTTCCAACCCAAAACATTACTGGAACGAATTTAACGTCGGGTAATACAAGATTCCAATTTAGTGGGGCCAATACGCTTTACTACGACGGAAACAATAGTTATTTCGATTTTCAAAATAATGCCCTTCAGCGTTTAGAAGAAACAGGTATTAATTAGAATTTGATATTTTAATTCATATCTTGTTACGAAATATATGAATAAGTTTTTTAATTTATTGTAAAAGTAGATTTTTTACTATTTATACGCTGGTACAAAATTCCCACCAAAATCATAACTTGGTCCACTAAACCAAATAAGTACCCACTTAATTCCAATTCTACCCTTTTCATTTCTCCCTTAGGTGAACTAAAATCAACACAAACTCCATCCACGTCAGCTCCAAATATATGGTCCACAAATACCCCAAAAAAAACGTCAGCTTTTCTTTTTTTAACGAAAAACGGTAACTTAGTTTACCAAGTTATTATGTGGTTACTTTATTGTCTAATTATTGAAAAAAATTATTCAATTTATGTCTTGATTTTTTAAGGTGATATTTATTATGAGATAAATTTTTTTGGCTAAGGTGACACTTATTATGGGACCGAGAGAGTAGCATTTAATAATAAGGATAAAATATAAAATGATAAATTTTCTGTTAATATTTTAAACTGGACAAGTAAAAATGAACTTATATTTTTAGTACAGTAGACAAGTAAAAGTTCAAGGAGGGAGTATTTGGGAAAATTGCGCTCTATGTCTACTGGGAGAAAAAATTTACACGATTTAGCCCATACGTTGAATTTGTTACGCAATTTAGCCCATATTTGTGTGTAAACATCTTTGATGCATTATTATACACTTTATAAAGGTTGATACATTATGTATAATGCTTTCCGCCCCAGGTATAATGTTGTATAATTTTGTATAAACTGAAAATATGGCTACGTGGCGTAATATTTCATGTTTAATTCTTGTTTAGTTAGGATTTATTGTCAAATTTATATAGGAATAGGTTCTCCAATTGGGAAACTTACATAAATATACCCTTCAGTTATCTAGTTTACGAAACGCGGCCGAAGTATACACTACCTATACACTTCAACTGTATAGGTAGTGTATATTACATGTATATGTATGTGTGTTATATGTATAAGTATGTATAGTATCTGCATATTTAGTATAAACTATGCACTACCTACACACTGTTTACATAATTTGTAAACTAGATGGCCAAATGGTATTTGATTGTAATTTTCTCTTTCCAATTTATAGTAGAAGTAGGTTTCGTATTATTATTATTATTATTATTATTATTATTATTATTATTATTATAAATAGGGGTGTTGCTAGCTATTTTTCTATAGTGGAGATTCTGAATAAATATTTTTCCTTCACAGGTGACGTTATTCAAACTAATGGAAAATTTTACTCATCCGATTTCGGCGAGCCAGGGAAATTAAGAAGGTTGAAGCTGGATAATGATGGGAACTTGAGAGTTTACAGTTTTGATTTCAATTCAAGAAATTGGACTGTTGTTTGGCAAGCCATTTATGAGTTATGTACAATACATGGTACGTGTGGTACAAACTCTATATGCATGTATGATACTTCTACAACTCAAACTTCTTGTGTTTGTCCACCTGGTTTTAGGAAGACAAACAGTAAATCTTGTGAGAGGAAAATTTCGATGACAAAGGCCACCAAGTTTTTACCTCTTGATTTTGTTAGTTTTACTGGTGTGGGTAACCAAACAGACCTTAAAGTTTCGAACTTTTCGAGTTGTGAAAAGAAATGTTCGGATAAGGATAATTGCTTAGGTTTTATGTTCAAGTATGATGGGACTGGCTATTGTGTGCTTGTATTGGAGAAACTGTTGTATGGATATTGGTCACCGGGGACTGAAGTTGTTATGTATTTGAAAGTCGATAATAGAGAGACCGATCTTTCGAATTTTAAAGGCATGACTAGTTTGATGGAAACTTCATGTCCAGTGAAAATTAGTCTTCCATTTCCACCAGAAGAATCTAAGGCAACCACTAGAAATATTGCGATCATTTCGACTATTTTTGCAGCTGAGTTGATTAGTGGAGTTTTCTTCTTTTGGGCATTTCTCAAAAAGTATATTAAGTATAGGGACATGGCTAGGACTTTTGGTCTTGAAGTCATGCCCGCGATTGGACCGAAAAGGTTTAGTTTTTCTGAGATAAAGAATGCAACTAACAATTTCACTGATAAAATTGGGAGGGGTGGATTTGGTGATGTTTACAAAGGAAAGTTGAGTGATGGTCGGGTTGTCGCCGTGAAGTGCTTGAAGAATGTTAAAGGCGGTGATACTGAGTTCTGGGCCGAGGTCACGATCATTGCACGGATGCACCATTTGAATTTGGTGAGGTTATGGGGCTTTTGTGCTGAAAAAGGTAGAAGGATACTTATATATGAGTATGTACCTAATGGTTCATTGGGTGAATTCTTGTTCCAAAAGGCTCCGATCGGGTCACCAGACCAACAGAAACCCATACTTGATTGGAATATCAGGTATATTTTTTTCATTTATTTTAGGCGTTTTTATTTGGAATATCAGTCCAAGCAAGTATATTTTTTTCATTTATTTTAGGTGTTTTTATTTGGAATATCAGGTGTATATATATACATATATTTTTTTTTTAATTTTTTTTTGGAATATCAGGTATAGGATAGCACTTGGCGTGGCACGAGCAATTGCCTATCTACATGAAGAGTGTTTGGAATGGGTATTACATTGTGATATCAAGCCTGAAAATATTCTCTTAGGCGACGATTTTTGCCCAAAGGTGTCTGATTTTGGGCTAGCGAAGCTAAAGAAAAAAGAGGAGATGATGACCATATCAAGATTTCGAGGCACACCAGGATACGTAGCACCGGAATGGACCAAGGCTGACCCAATCACTCCGAAAGCTGATGTGTATAGTTTCGGATTGGTGCTGTTTGAGATAGTTTCAGGTTCAAGGAACTTTGAGCAACATAACTCGAAGGTGGAAAGCGATCAATGGTTTTTCCCTGCTTGGGCATTTGATAAGGTGTTCAAAGAGATGAATGTTGATGATATTTTGGACCCTCGAATCAAACATTCATATGACTCGAGAGCACACTTTGACTTGGTGAACAGGATGGTGAAGACAGCAATGTGGTGCATCCAAGATCGTCCAGATGCACGACCATCAATGGGGAAAGTGGCCAAGATGTTGGAAGGGACAGTTGAGATCATCGAGCCAAAGAAGCCTACCATTTTCTTTTTATCAGAAGAATAATATATAGCTCCAATCCTGTTTATGATTTCCTTAAAATGCTGTCTCGACTAGTTGCAGCGAGCATGTATTCCCTATTACGTGTTGTATATTAATAAAAAAGTAGATGGGAATCAGGATCATGTTGTGTGTTTTGTCTTTTTTTTTTTTTTTTTTTTCAGTCTTGTAATCTTGATTGAGTTGTAATTTTAAAGTATATTTTGATCAATGAAGAAGTACCTGGTTGTTTGGTAAGAAGCACTTGGTTGTTTGGGAAACGAACTTTTTTCTTTCTTCAGTTGGAACGAACTGATTTGGGAAATTCACCCCTCATAAGCCATTATCTTCACGTGGAGAACCTACAACCAAAGTTTACTCAGTTTTTGTGCTTCCTTGTATATCCATAGGTACATCTATTTTTATCAATCATTAATACACAACTTTCTTGAATTTGTTTTTATAATTTAAAGGGTCTTTCATGTTATGAAAATAACTAGTCGTATAGCACGACGAACATGAATTGTAAACTAAACTAGTGAGATTGGAGAAAACTCTCAAACAACAAAGAGAACAATACTCACACCATGTTAAGAGTACAGTTAACAAGTTTTCTCACTAAACGTGTTTCGTCGCCAAAAGAAGGTATTTGCCAATAAAGGAACAACAAGTAATTGCTCTATTGCTCATTCAAGAATTCATGCTTACAAATTTACCAAAGTGTTAGGTTACTATTTTGTGTGCAACAACAAAGGCAACACTTGCACCTCAATAGCAAGTAAGCTGAGGTCAATTATATGAATCATCATTGTTTATAGCTATTTTGTTCGGACTGTTCAAATATATTGTCGCACCATTATCAGATCCTCAAAATATATACTCCCTCTGTTCCAATTTATGTGATACACTTTTCTTTTTAGTATGTCCCAAAAGGAATGATACATTTCTACAATTAGAAATAATATAACTTTGAACTTCCATTTTTATCCTTAATGAAATGATTTACAGTCACACAAATATCTATGACTTGTTTTAGACTACAAGTTTCAAAAGTCTTCATTTCTTTCTTAAACTCCGTATCTAGTCAAACTATATCACATAAATTGAGATGGAGGGAGTGCTACTTTTGCAGGATTTTCTTTTTTACACACACCCGGAGATATTTTTGAAGAGTCGGAGAAACATTGGCGAACATCACTCCATTTAGACTTAGTTACCTCAAATCCAAGCTTAACAAGCTTAATGGGTGATTATACATATATATATATATATATATATATATATATATATATATATATATATATATATATATATATATATATATATATTTAAAAAAAAATCAAAATAACTTTGTACATAATCAAAATAGATATTTGCTATTTTAAAGTGGAGACATTTTCCAACGAATGGTGCATTACTGTATTGTATATCTAGCCGAATTTTACACACGGTCATAACATTATGAATCGGTCAACAAGTGAAATCAACAAGCATGGTAAGAAGAACTTTCATATATGCTAATAATAAAATATAGTATATGGTAATAGTTTAAAGTTTCTTATTGATTTATGCTAAGGAAATCTTTGACTGATTGTTAATGTCTATCCAAAACATATCACTTTTGAAATGATTGTAACTGCCCCTTTTGTCTTTTTTTTTTTTTTTTAGCAATCCTCCCAAACATTTCTTATGTACAAATAAATATACAGTAGATAAAATATTGCAGTAGCAATTTTGTTACAAAAATTGCGATGCTTAAAACTTGTAAATGCATGAATATGATGAAATTAATTAATATATGCCCCTTCTACTTCCTTGAATTACGATGGATTTTTTATTTCTACTCCTCAAAAATATTTACAAAAAAAAATAACAAAACATCAATCAAGAACCGACATTTTAAAGAGTTTACACAATCACGGTAGGGGAGTTAATAAATAGTTACACAATTAGGTTACCTAAAGCTAAAAGGTACTAATTGCATGTAACTCTATGTAATAGCATTGGCCGGAAACCTCTAGTAAAGAACAAGCAGCTTGTTATAACATGTTAAATTGCACTCATAATTAATGGTGGATGAATATCCAAATTTTTTGGAAAACCAAAGATTAATTAGGAACCTAATTAAATATGAGCCCGTTTGGATTGGCTTATAAGTTAGCTTATAAGCTGTTTTCAGCTTTTTTGAGTGTTTGGCTAGCCAGCTTAAAGTCATTTTGTGCTTAAAATAAGCTCAAAAAAATAATTGGGCCCATTTGACCTAGCTTATCTAAAGCAGCTTATAAGCTGAAAACAGCTTATAAGCCAAAAAAAATAAGTTAGACTACCCAACTTATTTTTTTTAGCTTATAAGCTGCAAACAGCTTATAGGCATAAGCCCATCCAAACAGGCTCATAGTCAGTAGTTAAATCGAAAAGTAAGCAAGAAATCAACTATAATCTGACACTATAAAAGGCATTGACTTTATTACATTAATTTATTTCCAGCAAAAAAACAAAAACTAGAGAGTCAGAGACAAAGAATAGAGTATTAATCTGCTCTAGAATTCTTTGTCTCTTCTCTTCTATGTAATATTTTGGGCTGGTTTATGTAAAAAGATTGTATATATAGGGAAGTGCAGAAACTAATCAAAACAAGAGTGTAAAATACTATACATTAGAATTATCTTTTGAAATTTTTTGCAATTTTGGAGATTTTAGAAAAAAAAACAAAAACAAAAATGACGAGTGCTCAGACGAATAATTCTAAAATCACAATTTATGTGCTCTCTTGTTGGATTTTTGCTGCCTTTGGTGGCCTCATGTTTGGTTATGATATTGGTATTTCAGGTATTTTTTTTTTCTTGTTCTATTTGTTTGAGTTTTTTATACTTGAACATTTCTTATGTTGTCAGTATAAAAAAAAACAAGAGAATTACTTATTCGTAGTTACTCTATTGCTAAATAAGTTTTTTTTAGTGATCACTTCAAACTAAGTAAGATTAACGATGATTTTTTATTGAAATAACAGGCTTTCATAAAAATTCTTGTGGAATCGAGAATGAGGCTTTAGTTCTGTATATGTCAGATCATGAACTAGTAACTTCTTTTACTTTCCAAAATAAAAAATCCCAGTTCCGTTGAAAATTCCATTTTTAGAATAGTTACGGAACCTCCATGAATAGGCCCAAACCTTATTCCATGGTGTTTACATGAGGTTTCTCTTTAAGAAAGTTCTTAGAGGGCTTAGTTGATCCATGATTTATGTTCCATCGGGATATAATTTGTCCATTGTTAATTTCCTAGTGAAAATTCTGATTCTGCCACTGTTTGTTGCTACGCGTATTAATTCGTCGCTAAATAGGATTAGCAGTTTTTTTTGTTCTTTGGCAATGAAATATGTACGTAACTATAACGGTAGCTCCGCCTCTGTTAATTTGAGTTTGCTATAGGAATTCATAAACTTCAAATCTTAGATCTGCCTTTAGGATTAGCGACAAAATTTATAAGTTGCTAACTCCTATTTTTGTCAACTGCATTCTTACATCAAGAAGTGCAAAAGATTAAATTTTTTATGTTAATTTTTGTTTTGTGTCGGGTTTTATTTGTTTTAATCAGGAGGAGTTTCTAGAATGGATGATCCTTTGATGAAATTTTTCCCACATGTGTATGAAAGAAAGCTACATGCCAAAGAGAATAACTATTGCAAATATGATGATCAACTTCTCCAACTCTTTACTTCATCCTTGTACTTGTCGGCTCTTATCGCGAGCTTTTTCGCTTCAAAGGCCGCCACTAAATTAGGGAGAAGACCTACCATTGAAATGGTTGTAACTCTTACATTATCTTTCGTTCAATTCCAAATTTTGTGAATTGGATTAATTCAGTCTAAGTTGTTGTTGTTTTTTTTTTTTTTTTTTTGGTGGAATATTTACAGACTGTTCCACCTTTTCTAACTGAAGTAGCACCAATCCAACATAGAGGAGCTGTGAATATTCTCTTCTAACTCTTTGCGACAATAGGGATATTCATTGCAAATCTTGTCAACTATGGAACTTCAATGATGCATCCACATGGTTGGAGAATGTCACTCGGCTTTGCAGCAGAGCCTGCAGTAGTTCTGCTTATTGGTTGCTTTGTGATCACTGACACCCCCACGAGTCTGATTGAGCGCGGCAAGGATGAACAAGGCAAGGCTGCGCTCAAGAAGATTAGGGGTGTTAGTGACGTTGAGGTTGAGCACCAAGAAATCATGGTGGCGTGTGAACAAGCCAAGCAAGTTAAGCATCCGTTCAGGAACTTAGCAAAGGCTGCTAGCATTCCACCACTTGTGATTGCTATCTTGTTGCAGATTTTCCAGCAATTTACTGGAATCAACGCCATTATGTTTTACGCGCCTGTCCTGTTCCAAACTATGGGTTTCAAGACCGATGGCTCGCTTCTATCCTCTGTCATTACTGGACTTGTTAATGTTGGCAACACATTTGTTTCCATCTACCTTATTGACAAGGTTGGAAGGAGAAAATTGCTCCTCCAAGCGTGTTGCCAAATGTTAATTTCTCAGGTACAATATAATGTTCATCTACAAAACTATGCATGATTCATCTAACTGTCATTACTACGTAAAGGCCAAATTTTACTTATATTAAATCTTGAACTCCCTTGCCCAAAGTTCGTGGTTTTGTCTCACAAGAGGATTCAACAAATGCTAAAACGTCACTACTAGGAGTCGAACGCATGATCAAAAACATTTTTTTGAACCCCCTTTGACAAACGGATTTCAATTGGCCAACCTTGGACCGATGTGGCGCCTCCACAGTCTGTTATATCAAAATTGAGAAGCTTTTTTTTTTTTTTTTGGTCCTTTTCTGATGGCGCCTCGGTTTTAATGTTGCAGCTGGCAATTGGAGCTATTTTGGTATCAAATCTGAAGGAGACCAGAACGTTGGACAGGAAACTGGCAGCAATAGTGGTGTTTCTCGTGTGTACTGTTACGCGGCGCCTTCCTGAGACTTCTTGGAAGGGCGACGTAAGGCTAAGCAACCGAAGATTCCAAAGTTGCTATCCGCCAACCGGGGTCCCCTCCGCACGCTAGACGAGACTGTCACTGCCGTGCGGGAAAACCAATGTCAGGAACAATTGAGAGAACAGAAAAGTGAATTGAGAATGAGAAAGAAAGAGAGCTTGTTTGCATTAATGAAAATTGATTACAATGAGAGCAAGCGGTGTCGAGGGGGAGAGACACCAGTACAGAGAATTGATTGCTTGCTTGAAAGTTTTGATTGTTTGATCCCCCCTAATAATGCTTAAAAAATAAAAACCCAAGTCATAGAGCTAGACATGGTTTTGCTAGAGAAACACAACCAAAATTACATAAAGTAAACTACTCTATAATTACAACAAAAGAGACCTAACTAGAGCAGGTCCATGTGCACCCTCGGTCGGGGCACTGTCATGCGCGCAAGGCACGGTGCGCGCGCGCACTGGGGCGCGGGCGCTAGGTGCTGGGCGCTGGCACTGTAGCTGGGCTGCACTGACATTGGGCGCTGGGCACGCGTTGGGGCACGGCCAGCACAGGGGCGCGCGCACTGGAAATTGATGGGGCGACATAGGCAGAAGCAACCTTGTCACTTGGGGCGTCCGAGACCACGGGGCCGTCCATGGCGCTAGGCGCTGAGAGGCTTGCCATGGCGCCATGGGGCGCGCCCAAGGGGTCATGGGGCATGGCTGGAAAGCCGCCCATGACATTCTCCCCCACCTGAGTTGGCGACGTCCTCGGCGCCTTGTTTGCAAGATAGTCATCGATCAGGTGCTTGTAGGCTTTGAGGCTGGTGCCTCTCTCCCATGTATTCTCTTCGGCATCACATCCCAACCATTTCACCAGGAACTCTTGGTGATCTTTTCTTGAGGCATGTATGACTCGATCGTTGAGGATGGCTTCTACTATCTTTTTTTCGGTTGCTTGTGGGCCTCGGATACTGGGTATTGTGAGCTGGCTGCGTGAAGGATCTTCTTTGTCTTCTCGAAAAGGCTTTAGAAGACTGACATGAAACACAGGATGAATCTTCCACCAAGCTGGGGTATCCACCCGGTATGCTACCTTCCCAATGCGCCTCTCAATGGACAGAGGGCCAATGTATTTTTGCAACAGGCGGGGGTCATGGACCCCTGCAAATAGGTATCTCTTTGGGATCTTCACCATCACCTTGTCCCCAACCTGATATTCCACAAAGCGGCGATTTTGATCTGCATGCCTCTTCATCCGCTTTTGTGCCTTCACTAGATAGCTCCGCACTATCTCTAAATTCTGCTTCCATTCTTTCGAGAAGCTAGCTGCTCGTGGAGATTTGGCCATGTTTGGGGCATTCACAGTGTGTGGGAGTAGCGGTTGCTGCCCGGTAACAATTTCAAAAGCGCTCCTGTTTGTGCTAGAGCTCTTTTGTGAGTTGAAACACAGTTGGGCCGCATCCAATAGCTTCACCCAATTCTTCTGCGAGCCGGTAACAAAGTGCCGCAAGTATTCCTCCAACATGCCATTGAACCGCTCCGTCTGGCCATCGGATTGTGGGTGAAAACTTGAGCTGTGACTCAATTTAGACCCCAAGCACTTAAAGAGCTGGGTCCAAAAGTTGCTAGTGAAGCGAGAGTCACGATCGCTAACAATATCCTTGGGCAGACCCCAATATTTGACAACATGGGTGAAGAAGAGTCGAGCTGTCTCCTCTGCTGATATATACTTGGGTGCTGAAATGAAAGTAGCATATTTGGAAAACCGATCAACCACGACCAAGATAGTCGTGAGATCTCCAACCTTGGGCAAGCCGGTGATGAAATCCAATGAGACGCTTTCCCAAGGCCTCTTTGGGACAGGTAATGGCTCCAACAGGCCCGCTTGCGTCAAGCGATCGGACTTGTCTTTCTGGCATACTAGGCAAGTCTTCACATACTGAGCGACATCATCTGCCATCTGGGGCCAATAATATGCACGGCGTAGCAGTGCCATGGTACGCTCTTCTCCCGGGTGGCCTGCCCATAGAGTATCGTGACATTCCATTAGGAGAGTTCTCCGCAAATCTCCTCCTTTAGGAACATAAAGGCGGTTTCCTTTTGCCTTCAAGAACCCGTCCTCCATGTAGAACTGGCGAGTTTTCCCTTGACCTGCTAGGTCGACCAAGTACTGTGCCGAAGGGTCTTTGCTGAGAAGATCCTGGATTTGATCTTTTATGGTGGTAGCTACTTCGCTCCCCCTGAGGGTGGCGAGCAAGCATACCGATGCTAGATCGGCCCTTCGGCTAAGTGCATCCGCAACATGGTTGGTCTTCCCACTTCGGTATTCCAGATTGAAGTGAAATTCCGCTAGGAGTTCCTGCCATCTGGCCTGGCGGCCATTTAGACTTGGCTGGGTCATGAAGTGACTGACAGCCGTGTTATCCGTCTTCACCACAAATGGGGATCCCAGAAGATAGTGCCTCCAAAGGCGCAAGCAGTGGACAACAGCCAATAATTCTTTCTCGTGAGCCGCATAGCGCCGTTCTGCATCCTTCAACTTTCTACTCTCGTAGGCCACCGGGTGCCCCTCTTGTAGCAAGACTCCGCCCAAGGCGTAGTCGGAGGCATCCGTTTCCACCTCGAAAGGTTTGGTCAAATCAGGCAAGGCCAAGACAGGGCTACTAGACATAGCCGCTTTTAGTGAATTGAAAGCGTCTGCTCTCTTTGGCGACCAATCCCAAGGTGTGATCTTCTTGAGTAGTTCCGTCAGTGGTAATGCAATGAGGGAGTAGTCCTTGACGAACCGCCGATAAAAGTTGCATAGGCCAAGGAAAGCCCTCACGGCATGGATATCCTTGGGTGGTGGCCAATCTGTGATAGCCCTGATCTTTTGTTGGTCCATCTTGATGCGACCTTCTTCAACAACATGCCCGAGGAAGTCAATCTGTTTTTGGGCAAAAGAGCATTTGGACAGCTTTACGTACAATTCATGCTCTCGCAACCGAGTTAGGACTTTCCTCAGGTGCTCCAGGTGTTCGCCTAACGTTTTGCTGTACACCACAATGTCGTCCAGGTATACTACCACAAATTCGTCAATGTATTCTCGAAAGACCTGGTTCATTAGGGTGCAAAACGTGGCCGGAGCATTGGTCAAGCCGAACGGCATGACCAGGAAGTCGAACGAGCCATATCTGGTTACACATGTCGTCTTGGACTCGTCTCCTTCAGCAATGCGGACTTGCCAATAACCTGTCTTCAGGTCTACTTTGGTGAACACTGTGGCTCCGCCCAGTCTATCAAACAAGTCCGCCATTAGTGGTATGGGATACTTGTTCTTCACGGTGATCTTGTTGAGAGCTCGATAGTCAACACAGAGCCTTAGGGTACCGTCATGTTTCTTTTGGAATAGTACAGGTGACCCATAAGGTGATTTGGAGGGAACGATGATCCCCGTGTCCAGCATCTCCGTCAATTGTCTCCGAAGCTCGGTGAGTTCGGGTTGTGACATTCTGTAGGGTGCGCGGGCAGGTGGCTTCGCGCCAGGCACCAATTCAATTTCATGATCGACCGTCCGCCTAGGCGGGAGTCGCTTCGGCATGTCTTGTGGCATGACATCCTCAAACTCCTTCATGAGCTCCTTCACAGGCGTTGGAATGGGGCCTGAAGAAGACTCAATCTCTTCATTGCAAAGGGTAGCCAGGAACGTGGGTTCTTGTCGATGGACCCCCTTCTTCAGTTGCAATGCAGAGATATTTCCTGATGCCATCTTTATGGTTGTGCACGGGACAATGCAAGGTTTGGCCCCGTTTGCTCCCATCATCAGAAGCATGTCCGCATAGGGTATGGGAATGATGTTAGTTTGCCTCATGAATTCCAACCCCACTATCAAGTCGAAATCGTCAATGATCACAACCCGCAAGTCGAACTTGCCTTCATAAGGACCCATCTTTACCGGCACTCCTTTGGCTATTCCGCCCACCAATTGGGGTGGCGAGTTGATAGCTTTGACACGACCCTTACCCTTTCCAACAACTAGACCAAGGCGTTCCACTTCTGTGGTGGCCAAGTAGTTGTGCGTAGCGCCTGTGTCTATCATGGCCTTAATAGGCTTGCCATTTACTCTCAAGTCGACAAACATCAGGGTCTTCTCCTTTCTGGGAGGAGGCCCGTTGCCTGCCTTTGCTTTTCCCTTCTTGGCCGTTGAGCTTGGGTCTTTCTTTTTGCATATGCCGGCACTGGTGCCTTCTACAGCATTGGAAATGGAACAAACAAGTGCATTGAAGGCACCTATTGGTTCTGTCTGATCCGCATCATCCTCATCATCCGTCCCATCATCCAAAATTTGATGGGCGTTCATCTGTGCCTGTGGGCATTCATTGTTCCAATGTGGTCCGCCGCAATGACGACACCCTGAGGGGGGCTTCCGCCCCCGATCATTATTATGAGATGCAGCACTATTGCTGCCTGAGGAAGAACCTTTTGATTTGGTCGCACTACGATCTCCCCCACTTCTGCTGGGGCCAGCATTGTAGGATTGGCCCCCTTTGAATCCCCCACGGGCTGGTGGTTGAGGTTTATCCTTTCGAGCATCCACTTGATAGTCACTGAGGCATTCCGCAGCTTGGATGGCCTTGGGCAACGTATCCACCCTCTGTCTTTGTATTTCCATGCGGGCATAGGGTTTCAAGCCTTCCATGAACGTGAAAAGTTTGTCCTTGTCGCCCATGTCCCTTATGTTCAGCATGAGGGCAGAGAACTCGCGGACATAATCTCGGACTGACTTCGTTTGCCTGAGCTCCCGAAGTTTCCTCCGTGCATTATACTCGACGTTCTCGGGGAAGAACTGTAAGCGGATGGCTGCTTTTAGTTCATCCCATGTCTCAAGAGCATCCTCGCCCGCTTTTATGGCTTCATATTTAACACGCCACCAGAGTTTGGCGTCGCCTTGTAGATACATGGCAGCAGTTGCGACCTTCTTTGGCTCTTCCAGTTCGCCCACAGCGTCAAAGTACTGCTCGATGTCAAAGATAAAATTTTCCACTTCTTTGGCATTTCGAGAACCCTGGTAGGGCTTTGGTTCAGGAATCTTGAGTTTCTGGGGTGCCAGGGCAATGTTTGCCGCGCCCCCAATGGGATTGCCCCCTCCTCGGAGTAGGCCTTGTAAGGCAGCATTGACAACATTGATCTGATTAGTCAAATTGTCGATGGTTACTTGCATGGCAGTCAGTCGATCTGCCTCCTGAGTCCTATGGGCTAGGTCCTCATCTCTTTGTGTGGCGGCCGCCTGTGCGGCTGCATCAGTGTCAGTAGCAATGTTTACAATGTCTTGTTCGGCCTGCCGCATCCTGCGGTCCAGGTCCTCCACCCTTTCAGGCACGGGTCGAAATCTGTTGACCGCCGTTTCCAAAACCAAGAGGCGGTCTCCATGGTTCACCATGGTCAGAAAATGATGACAATAGCAACGTGTTCCCTCGTCCGATGTCGAGCCTAAGCTCTGATACCAACTGTTACGCGGCGCCTTCCTGAGACTTCTTGGAAGGGCGACGTAAGGCTAAGCAACCGAAGATTCCAAAGTTGCTATCCGCCAACCGGGGTCCCCTCCGCACGCTAGACAAGACTGTCAGTGCCGTGCGGGAAAACCAATGTCAGGAACAATTGAGAGAACAGAAAAGTGAATTGAGAATGAGAAAAAAAGAGAGCTTGTTTGCATTAATGAAAATTGATTACAATGAGAGCAAGCGGTGTCGAGGGGGAGAGACACCAGTACAGAGAATTGATTGCTTGCTTGAAAGTTTTGATTGTTTGATCCCCCCTAATAATGCTTAAAAAATAAAAACCCAAGTCATAGAGCTAGACATGGTTTTGCTAGAGAAACACAACCAAAATTACATAAAGTAAACTACTCTATAATTACAACAAAAGAGACCTAACTAGAGCAGGTCCATGTGCACCCTCGGTCGGGGCACTGTCATGCGCGCAAGGCACGGTGCGCGCGCGCACTGGGGCGCGGGCGCTAGGTGCTGGGCGCTGGCACTGTAGCTGGGCTGCACTGACATTGGGCGCTGGGCACGCGTTGGGGCACGGCCAGCACAGGGGCGCGCGCACTGGAAATTGATGGGGCGACATAGGCAGAAGCAACCTTGTCACTTGGGGCGTCCGAGACCACGGGGCCGTCCATGGCGCTAGGCGCTGAGAGGCTTGCCATGGCGCCATGGGGCGCGCCCAAGGGGTCATGGGGCATGGCTGGAAAGCCGCCCATGACAGTACGTATGTAATGCCGTTCGCGTGGTCATGAGGACCACTTGGTTGGTTAATTCCGAGTGAGACATTCCCGTTGGAAACAAGGACAGCTGGTTTCGCGTTCGCGGTCAGCACGAACATGCTTTTCACTTCTCTCATTGCACAAGCTTTCTTGACTATGCTATGCACTATGCAAGCCTACATTTTCTTCTTCTTTTCCGGCTGGATCGTTGTTATGGGACTTTTCATCATCTTCCTCTTGCCTGAAACGAAGGGAGTCCCGATTGATTCCATGGTCGAAAGAGTGGATGCAACACCCCGTTTGGAAGAAACTCTTCTAAAATGCATTGATTTGATCAGATGGATTAGAATATCAGTTTTAGTGATCAAAAGTTTGTTAGCTTCTTATTTGTTCCCTCCTCCCTATGTTCCTATCCTTTTATCGAGTTTTGACTCCAAGTTTTGTTCATAAAAGAAGAATATATAAATCTAGAAAAGTTAGTGTCGTCTGGATTTTATAGATTGATTGTTTAATTACCCAAACATACAAACACGTCTCGAGAAACTTTATTTTGTGCCTAGCACTATGTTTGAGGGTTGTCTATGTTTGGTAAGTGGATTATGGATCCCACACATTCAACGTGTCAAACATTGGTCAGGCGAGGCTCAATAAGACCCGGGGCCTAAAGTCAACTTTAACTGGAGGCCTTATTTTTTCGGCTCAATATTTTTTTTAAAAAGATTAACCTATAAATCTATTGTAGGTAAAAATTATGCCTCATTCTCCCTTAACTAAATGTCTTGGGTTCAAGCCTCAGAACAAAAAAATCTTGCTTAGGAGTGCTTCCCTCTTTAACCGGCCACTGACAATATTCACACAACTTGAATCAGTTGTATACGGTACAAAGTAAAAAATTTCATATTTCTCCTTCACGGTGACTTGTTTTTCCACTTCCCAAAAGTAACGAGGATTGTTAGTCCTTTAGGCAATTTGTCAGAGTCCGGAGCCTAAAGGGTATAAAAATACACGGTCTTTACCAAAAGGGAATGACAAAAACTTAATATACCAAAAGGGGTATATCGTGGATCAGCCCACGATATACCCCAAATTTTTTTTTCCGTGTCAGAGTTAGTCAACGAAAAAAAAAATTATTGTATAACGTGGACTGATCCACATTATACAATATAAATTGTATAACGTGGATCAGTCCACGTTATACAAGTTATAATTGTATAACGTGGACTGATCCACGTTATACAAGTTATATTTTTTTCCCAACGTTTTACAAAATAGGAGTCTGGAACCAAAATGCCTGAAGTGTTTTTTTCATACTTTGACCAACGATTAGTCGTGTGTCAAGACTCCGAAACGTCAATATTTTATCTAGAACCTGATATTTTTTTCTGCGTACAATAATGTAGGCCCAATATGTCGAGAAATTTAGTCAGCTTTGTTTTCAAAAATTGAAACCATAGAAGTGAAATTGACATTCACAGCTACATTACCCCAGAATTTTTACGTTGAAATCTATTGCGTATCATCATCTTATAAGTACATAAAACTGAAAATTTCAGGCCAATTTGGGGGAAAATTGAAATTGAATGGGATAAAAGGTGTTTTTTCAAAAATCGGCTCGGCCAGTTTATCCGCGTAGATCTCGAAAAAATACGCAGGTTAAAAAAAAAACGCGTAAAACGGACGTCCGAGCGCAAAGTTATGACCATCTAAAGTTTGACCACTTTACAACTAATTTTCAAACAAAAATTACTTCGGGCACCTTTTCAACCCCTAAAATGACGATCCGAACGTCTACGTATCCTTGATGTATTGAGCCTACATTATTGTACGCAGAAAAAAATATCAGGTACTATATAAAATATTGACGTTTCGGAGTCTTGACACACGACTAATCGTTGGTCAAAGTATGGAAAAATCACTAAGTTTTTTCAAACAAAACTTACTTCGGGCACCTTTTCAACCCCTGAAATGACTATCCGAACGTCTACGTATCCTTGATGTATTGGACCTACATTATTGTACGAAGAAAAAAATATCAGGTTCTAGATAAAATATTGACGTTTCGGAGTCTTGACACACGACTAATCGTTGGTCAAAGTATGGAAAAAACACTTCGGGCATTTTGGTTCCGGACTCCTATTTTGTAAAATGTTGGGAAAAAAATATAACTTGTATAACGTGGATTGATCCACGTTATACAATATAAATTGTATAACATGGATCAGTCCACGTTATACAATAATTTATTTATTTTTTTTCGTTAACTCTGACAAGGAAAAAAAAATTTGGGGTATATCGTGGGCTGATCCACGATATACCCCTTTTGGTATATTAATTTTTTGTCATCCCCTTTTGGTAAAGACTGTGTATTTTTATACCCTTTAGGCTCCGGACTCCAATTTGTCACCTACGTACTTGTGAATATGATCAGAGCGGATCCTTTTAAGAGTTTCAAGGTGTATCCGGTTTGGTCAAAAATTTTGAAAATCATTTTCTTTAGGAAAATAAGTTTCTTAAAAATGGTAAATTGACTTCCCTAATCAAAGTAGGGAAAATAAGTCCACAAGTGATATTTTACCAACCACCGACCAACCCCTCCCACAACCCCACGCACCACCCCCACCCCCTCAAAAAATTCTTTTTAAAAAAGATTTCAAACTTTTTTTTTTGAGTCCCACCTCCCCCCCCCCCCCCCAGCGGTCCAAAAATATTCTTTTTAAAATAAGTTATAAAAACTTTTTTTTTTGGATTTTCTACACTCTCCCTTTCCTCTCCCCTTCCAAAAATATTATTTTTTTCTAAAAAAAAGTTTTAATTATTTTTTTATTTTTTACACCACCCACCCCCACGACAGCCCCTCCCCTCTCCCCCCTCCCCGAAACACTCCACCACCCCCTCCAATTTTTTTTTTTTTTTTTTTGTGTGTGTTTTCTACAACACCCCACCCCACCCTCCCCCCTCATACCCCCTCTCGAATTTTCTACTTTATAGTTAATTTTACCTTTATTAAAAATTTATAAGGATGAAAAGTTTATGTGGTTAAATTTGGTATGGGGTGGGGGTGGGGTGGGGTGGGGTGGGTGTGAGGGTTGGTGTGGTATGGGCTGGTGGGGTTGAGTGGGGCTGGTGGGACTCGGGTGGGTATTTTACTTATTTCTCAAGAACACGTTTTTCAGGAAAACATTTTCTTCCATACCGAACACACCCTTAGTCACTGACAGAGTAAAAAAAAATATTTACTTAATGAGATTACTTAAAAGGTATTAATTATAGACAACTCTATTTATTAACATTGATCGGTAACCTCAAGTAAATGGCAAGCAACTTGTTATTGTATTTTGACTTGTACAGGGGTGTCTCAAGGGGGAGATGAGTAAAATATTTGTTTTAGACCTCCAAAATTTTGAGGCCTCAAAAATATTTAATAGTATATTTATGATTTTATTATCGCGTAGATAATATCGAAATTTGTAGAAAAATGAAAAGGTAAAAAATCTTTAAGAAAGAAAGACCCAAGATTTTTAACACTATAAATATTTTAGATCTGTGAATTAAACTACTTAATTCTTCATAGTAAATTAAGTTTTTTACAACAATAGCCAAGGTAATGTATTGCAAACACATGGCTAACATCGTTTTCACTTGAATTAATTCATATAATATAAATAATAATAATAATACTATGTGAAGTTAAATGCCTTGTGTCTTCTAAGAATACCATATTATAAACAACAAATATGGTAATTTTAATGAGCCACTCTTGAACTTGTACAGATGGTAACAAATTTATTACACTGTCAGCGTATTACACTGTCAGTGTAAATCTCCAGCTTAAAAGAACTGTAACCAAAGTGTATATAAAGTACTATTTTTTTCAGATCTACTATAAAAAGTTTGAACATGGATAATGTTGGATGAATAGCCAAAATTCATGGAAGACCAAATCTCACACTATAACAGACATTGACTTTATCAAATTAAGTTACTTCCACCATAATAGTAGGGATAAAAAAATTAATCTGCTCTAGATTTCTGTCTTTCTCTTTCTATGTAAAAATATTTTATATATAGTTAAGAGCACAGTGTGTAAAATACTTTACAGAGAATTATCTTTTAAAATTTGGGATTTCTGAAAAGAGAGTAAAAATGTCTGCTGAAAAGAATAATTCTAAAGTCACAATTTATGTGTTCTCATGTTGGATCTTAGCTGCCTTTGGTGGTCTCATGTTTGGTTATGATATTGGTATTTCAGGTGTGTTCATCTTGTTTTATTTGCTAGGGTTCTTTTTATTGTACATGCCATTACTATTAAACAAAATGAATTAGCTATTGATTCGTCTCTAAATATCTAGTCCTTAATAGCATCTTTCGATAATTTGTCGCTACTCATAATCTGTCGTTAAATAGGATTATCCGGGGGCGGATCTAGAGAGTAAGTGGTGTAGCCACATAGTGTAATGGGTGGTTGAACACCCTTCGTCGAAATCTTTTAGTGTGTACATAGGTCAAAACCTACTTTTCATACATACATATTAAACCTTAAAAACACTCAGTGATATTAATGAGCCACCGTAGTGGGTCAGTTATGGGTTCATGTGTGTGTGTATATATATATATATTAAAATATTCATTAAATATCTATAAATATTTTATTATGAATCTAGTTAGCATTGTATTCTTAATTTGCAGAGGCGGATCCATGATTTTTAGTTTATGGCTTCTAAGCCATAATCCTTTGTTACTTACTAGATTATTGACTACGAATCCAGTTATCATTGTACTATTAATTTGCAGAGGCGGATCCAAGATTTTTAGTTTCACAATCCATATTACTTATTAGGTTCTTGATAGATTATTATACATATTAGATAAAAATTGAATTCAAAAATAATGTTTAAGCCAAAGCTACTGGTTCTTCCGAACACTATAATGGTAGTTCTACTACTGTTAATTTGAGGTCGCTATAGGAATTTATAAACTTCAAATTCTAGATCCACCTTTAGGATTTATCCATTGCTAAATCTTGCTTTCTGTCAAGTGTATTTTTACATCAAGAAGTGCAAAAGATAATTTTTTGATGTTATTCTTTTTTTTTTGTTTTTGTTTTAATCAGGAGGAGTTTCTGGCATGGATGATTTTTTGATAAAATTTTTCCCAAATGTGCATGAAAGAAAGAAACATGTCAAAGAGAATAACTACTGTAAATATGATGATCAATATCTCCAACTCTTCACTTCATCCTTGTACTTGGCGGCTCTTGTTGCGAGCTTTTTTGCTTCAAAGGCCGCCACTAAATTAGGGAGAAGGGTTACCATGTTGATGGCTTCAATTGTTTTCATCGCCGGAGCTGGCTTGAGTGCCGCCGCGAATAACAAAGTGATGCTCATTTTTGGTAGAATTTTGTTTGGTATTGGTGTTGGCTTCGGAAATGAGGTATGTTTAGTCAAAAAGATTTCGTTCACTATCTGTGCATTTTGACCTTTTACCGATTAATGTTTGTATACATTTTACTGCAATTGCATTTTAATTGACCTGATAATGTAAATTGTTTTTTTATCGTCAGTGCATAGAACTTATACTTGAGGTGCTTAGAATATTTTGAAATGGTTGTAGCTTTATGGTATCTTTCGTTGAATGTGTAAATATTTTACCAAAAAAAAAAAGTCCTTTTTGAAGTTGTTTTTGGTTGGCAAAAATATTTTCCCGCGGAAGTCATGTTTCTTCGTAATTATCTCAACTCTTAATTTCATATCACCATTTCAACCAACATTAGAAAGAATTTAATCCTTAATACTCAAAATTTCATCAAAACGCTATCTGATTTGCTAACATTATTATTAGTCTTTAGTAAGTAGAGTGTGTTCAAATCTTGATAAACGTGAATTGATTAGGTCCAAGTTCTTCGGAATATTTATCTACTAACTTGTTTGGGACTGAGACGTAGCTAATATTGTTGTTGGAATACTTACAGACTGTTCCACTATTTCTAACTGAAGTAGCACCAATCCAACACAGAGGAGCTGTGAATATTCTCTTCCAACTCTTTGTGACAATAGGAATATTCATTGCAAATCTTGTCAACTTTGCAACCTCAAAAAGCCATCCAAATGGTTGGAGATTATCACTTGGCTTTGCAGCTATCCCTGCAGCGGTTCTTCTTATCGGTTGCTTTGTGATCACTGACACTCCAACGAGTCTGGTTGCGCGCGGCCATGAGGAGAAAGGCAAGGCCGCGCTCAAGAAGCTCAGGGGTGTTAGCGAGGTTGAGGTTGAGTACCAAGAAATCGTGATGGCGGTTGAACAAGCCAAACAAGCTAAGAATGCGTACAGGAACTTAGCGAAGCCTGCTAGCATTCCACCACTTGTGATTTCCATCTGGTTGCAGATCTTCCAGCAATTCACCGGAATCAACGCGATTATGTTTTACGCACCTGTCCTTTTTCAGACTATGGGTTTCAAGACCAGTAGCTCACTTCTGTCCGCCGTCATGACTGGACTTGTTAATGTGGCCAGTACATTTGTTGCAATCTTCGTTGTTGACAAGGTTGGAAGGAAAAAATTGCTCCTCCAAGCTTGTTGCCAAATGTTAATCTCTCAGGTACAATATAATGTTCATCTACAAAACTGTGCATGATTCGATCAAACTGTTATTAGGGGCGGAAGCAGGATGGGATACAAAGGCTGGGGCGTAGGGGTGGTTAGGATAACACCTGAAAAAGTATACTGCGTATAAATTTTACTTTTTTTTTTACATATATTCAATCTTGAACACCCTTGACGAAGTTCCTGATGTCGTCTCACAAAGGGATTCAAAGATGTTAAAACGTCACTACTGGGAGTCAAATCATGATCAAAAACATTTTTCTGAACCCTGCTAATGCAATAAAATTTCCTGATTCGTGATCTAATTCTTTGACAAACGAGCTTCAACTGAACCCTGTTGGACTGATGTAGATCCACCACAAACTGTTGTATCAAAATTGAGAGCCTTTTTTTTTCTTCTAATTGCCTTTTGGTTTTAATGTTGTAGGTGGCAATTGGATCTATTTTGGCAAAACATTTGAGTGCGACAGGATCCTTGGAGGGGACACTGGCAATAATAGTGGTGCTTCTCGTGTGTACGTTTGTGATGGCATTCGCGTGGTCATGGGGACCTCTTGGTTGGTTAATTCCCAGTGAGACATTCCCATTGGAAACAAGGACAGCTGGTTTCGCGTTCGCGGTCAGCACAAACATGCTCTTCACTGCTGCCGTTGCACAGGCTTTCTTGACTATTCTCTGCACTATGCAAGCCTACACTTTCTTCTTCTTCTCCGCTTGGATCGTTGTCATGGGAATTTTCGCCATCTTTTTCTTGCCTGAAACTAAGGGAATCCCGATTGATGCCATGGTGGAAAGAGCTTGGATGCAGCACCCCATTTGGAAGAAACTTTTCTAGAATGCATGGTTTTTATCAAATGGATTAGAATATTACTTTTTGTGATCAAATTTGTATTAGCTTCTTATTTCTTCCATTCTCCTTATCTTCCTATCCTTTTATCAAATTTTGTCTCCAGTTTTGTTCGTAATAGAATAATATCTAGAGAAGTTAGTGTCATCTTGCTTAATACAGTCTTGCTTACACGCGCACACATGCATCTCTCGAGAAACTTTATTTTGTGCCTCAGGCGATGCGTAAGGGTTGTCTATGTTTGGCAAGTGGATTTTGTGTCCCACACATTCAACGTATCAATCATTGGCAATAGTTACACAACTCGTATCAGTTGTGTGAGGTACAAAGTGAAAAAAAAAATCATATTTCTTCTTTGCGTGGACATGATCTTGTTCCATGTTCAAAATGAACAAGAATGGCTCGTCTTTTAGGCGGGTTGTCACCTACATGCTTGTGAATATGGTTCACAGAAAGTCAACCAAATATTTAAATGGCAAAAGAAACTAAATAGGCTAAAGGTAAATCAATTTTTCTTCTCCATGTATAACTTTATGTAGTAGAGTAAAAAAGAATCATCAAAGCATATTACAATTAAGTTCCTTGTTTAAGTGACAAACTTGAATTTCACGTATCATTGTTTCAGCAATGGATTTCTTTCAAAGAAATTTGTTGGTCGAAGCTCGAAACCATCATAAATAGAAGGCATTACTGGAAAATCTTCTTGGCATGGTACATGATGCAACCCAACAGTGTACCAAAGCACAATGTCCTTGTTGTCAATAGTCCTATTCCTGCATACAACACAAAATCAGCTTATATAATATCATTAATCAAGTAAACAAAGAAGATTAAGAGAACGTCGACTATGTACTAATTGATCTTGGTCAATTAGATCAATTCAAGAAATGCACATCTCAGATTCATATAGCCAACCCCAACTTGTTTGGGACTAAGGCGTAGTTATTGTTGTACGTAACACCCTAGGCAAATCCTACATGGCAAGCACGAGAGAGATGCTGCATATTTTAAGCCCTAGACCTTAGTGACACATTTTAAGTTGTGTGGTTCAGGCATAGGTTCAAAGCAGACAATATCACTAGTGGGATATGCTACCACATACTAAAGTTACCTGCGGCTCAATATTGCTAGGCCATCATCTCCTCGGCTCCTATCAGCGTAGAACCCTCCAGCCCATCTTTCTGATTTATTATATGGTGTCACCCATAACTGATACTTGGTATAGGCTGCTCGACGTTGAGGATAGTCATCGTACGATAGCAAGGACATGGCTGGTCGACTTGGTATTATCCGATAAGATACATCATTTCCAATCTTTGTCATCTTATTTGGATTTACAATCAACAATTCAGTTGGTTCGAGTCCTAAGTGTGTCTTAGCCTCAATTTCTGTTTTCATAGTTTTTTTAACAACTTTCCAATAACTCTTTCTAGGTGAAACTTTTCGGTCCTTCACCCTCATAGTTTTCAATTTAGCTTTTATAAATGAATTATCGGTACCATCAACATCAACATCAAGGTAGTAAGTAAGGAAGTGATCATGGTTCACTGCAATTGTGTTTTCCGCTACAAGAGCCCCGTAAACAACCTCCGTAATTTGATTATTGTTTGTGTATTTCACAGCCTTGGTCTCCATAACTCCATTTAAACTTACCTGCAACAGACAAATTGAAGAATAAAGATTGCGAAATCAGAAGGATTAACATTTAACAAGCATAACATCTTAATTTTCTTACTCCAACTCTGATAGTTCCACTTTGTTTGAACTCCCAATCAAGTGTATAATCATAATTTCCCACTGTTGCTACCATTCTAACAGCCAGATTGACTTCTTGCTGTCCCTTAGTGTTCTGCAAAAACAAATTATTGATTATGTCACTAGACAATCGCTATAGGAAGTATGCAAAATATTTATGATTAGATACTCTTACTATATTTCCCGGTACTCCATTTTCTGTATGCCTCCAAGCAGCATCGCTAGCATATCTTTCAAATATGCAAATCGCCTTAGGTACTTGCACTACCCGTCCTTCTGAATCAGCCATATATCCGTCAATATACACTGCATTTCTCGGACAATCTAGCAATGGGACAAGACTACTAGCAGACCTTCCAAAACCAAATTCACCAATATCCATGAAAGTCCTATAATACCATTCGAATGTAGGATCCATATAAGGCACAAACGTCTCTGATACATGACCTCTATAAAGCACACGTCGATATTCATTTCTAGCAGCATCAAATATAGAAGCTGTAGACACGATCGTTCCTGCCCTCGTGTTGAATCCAACGTGAAAAATCCAATTATCCCATTTAACTTCATGGCCTTTGATGATAATATTACTGGTGTCAGTGTCATTGGAAGCGACTGATCGTTGGCTGGATGACTCGAAATTAGCACTCTTGGCTTTAGGCAAAGGGGATATGAATCTATCTATATATTTTATTATCTTCATGGATTCAATATCTACTATTGTAGTGATCCCTTCAATTGGCCTTGCCCAAAAATTAGTTGTCCCTCTTCGATAAAAACATGGAACGTTAAGAACTCTTTGTGTCTTTAGCTGCCCGAACCATCCAACAGGCTGTGGTATGCAACTTACTTCTGATATATTCAAACCCCTTTTCAAAATTGAATCTTGAAATCGACGATTCCTCAATGTCAGCCTGCTGGATTGTACAATGTCATCGAGAGTAAGTGGAGGGAAACCGTGGCCAATATACAAAGTTTCTGATATGATAGACCGAGTGGCCAAGTCCACAACGACTTCATAGGTCTCACCATTTGCACGAACAACTACCTTGGCTCGACGATAAGGAAAAGGAACACGTTTGTGCTTATGCAAGGACATCCAATGAAGGACATCCTTTTTCTCAGGCTCTTCAAGATCAACAAAGTGAAATGTCAAATTGGAGAGTGAACTAAGATGAGACTTTTGAATAATGATTCTAATCTTGTTGAATTCAGTAGGGTTAAGAGGGTCTAAAGGATGGCATTGGCTGCTAGTAAAACAGAACAAGAAGACAATAGCAAGAATTGGAAGAGTAAAAGATGTGGACAATACTTTTATGAACTCCATAGAGAACTTGATTGAAAAATGGTGCTTTGACATTGCAAAACTGTTTGCACATATATATTGTTGGCTGATCTTCTCTTCTTTTCTTCTTTCTCCCTCTTTTGTACCCCTTCTGTCCCATTTTATGTTACAGTATTTGACTGGACGCAGAGTTTAAGCAAGAAAAAAAGGCTTTTGAAACTTGTGATTTGAAACATGCTATCGACATTTGTGCAGCTATAAAATCATGTCATTAAGGGTAAAATGAGAAGCGTAACGCTAAATTATTTCTAAGTGTAAATCTTTTTGGGACAGACTAGAACGAAACTGTCACAGAAACATTACACAATCATGTAGCTTCATTTAGCATTTACTTGCTTTGACCAGTTCAAAAATCTTATAAAGAAGATAATAAGCAACGTATCACGTTTAATACAAGTAATGGAGCAATGCTTCTTGTTGTTTCTTGCATTAAAAGTT
The DNA here is from genome assembly GCF_019175385.1 of Lycium barbarum. NCBI lineage: Eukaryota > Viridiplantae > Streptophyta > Magnoliopsida > Solanales > Solanaceae > Lycium > Lycium barbarum. Next base: position 123,882,917 of record NC_083347.1, on the reverse strand, counting down.
AAGGATGCTTGGGTTTGCTCTTTAATAACTTAGTACAAAATTGCTAAATTAAGAGCCACTTGCCTTGTGAAAACAGTTTTTAATTGATGAACAATACACTTCTAAATCAAGCTAATTAATATCATCATTGATCATCCTCAGAGAAGCACAAGCCACCGAAGATTTGTTATTTGTTACAAGTAGAGATATGTCTAATTTTTTTGAATATGGACTTGTTATAATAAATAATTTTGTTTTTCAAGTTTAAACAAATACTCCCTCCGTTTGTGCACCTGTGAGACTTTTTGGACTTTAAGGAAAAAAAGAAAGACTTTTGAAACTTATAGTATTAAACATGTCATGATATTTGTGTGGCTATAAAAACTTGTCGCTAAGAGTAAATTGGTTCTTGGGATGCAGAGGTCACATGGCTTTCTCATCAGGTTCAGAACAATAGACCAAGGTCAGTGCTGCAGTGATATAAGGCAGAGAGGAATGCTAGGAGCTTCCAAGCAAAAAGCAGAACTGAAGTTCAAATTGTTTGAGAAATTGTTTTACAGTTACATATTAGGTGACAAAAAAAAGTGTAAATAAAGTAGGCTTTTACATAGTTTACAACAGTATCCTGTCCAGGCTTTCCAAATATAATTGTTTCTGATACTTTAGCATAGGAAAGAATAGGATCTGGTTCCATAGTCCAAAGTGAACCAGTAGTGTATAAATGATATTACTTGGTTGAATAAAAAAATTCTGTTTGACAAAAAACAAAGAAAATTAAAGTTAAAGTATCTCCAAATATAAAAATGTGTCATCTTTATAAAATAAACAAAAAAGGAAAGATTGTCACATGAAATTAAACACATGTAAATATTTCTTTGAACACTCAATTCTGACAACTTTAAGGAACAAAGTTAGTTCTTTAAGTTAGCTTAAGAAAAAGATTCTCAGTAATCAAAAGAAAGGAATACAAATAAAATAAAATATAATAAACTACCAATAAAAAAGGCCTGATTAGAAAATATGTCCTAGATTATGCTTAAAGATATTTGTTGGCCATAGCTTAAAGTTGTTTGTATCAAAAATCACACGCATTGGTTTTTTTAATCAGGCCTTTGTTTCTTCTTTCTGTTTTTGGATTAGATCTGGCCCTTTTGTTAAAGTTGAACTTCTTCTTCTTCTTTTTTTTTTTTTTTTGGGTCTAAAAGTTGAACTTCTAACTTTATACAGAACTTGCATCAATAGGTAACATGTCTAGTAGAAATTAAGCAACATGTTTAACTTGAAGATGTTTTTCGCATAAAGTCATCATTAATGATCGTAAATAGGCCTTATGGCTTATGCATTATTCTCGTAGAAATAGCATTCATTAGTCACTTTTCAGCCCTGTCTTTGAAAAACAGTCATTTTTTAAATTCTATAACAGTGGTTATTTTCAGTTTTAAGGATTGAAAAATGGTTATTTGTGAATTTTCCCTCTCTTTTATGGACAACAAACACAGACATATACAATCGGACCTCTCTATAACTGCATCCATATATAACAGCACCTCTCTATAACAACCAAGTTTTTCCGGAACCGATCTTTTATGTTATATTTTACTTCTCTATAATAGCATTTCACCTATAACAGCAACAACCAACTTTATAACAGTACGCTCTTTGTAAAATTACCCCCCATATAACAGCTATCTTTTTTTTTTGGTAATATAATAATTACTCATCTTTATAAAAATAGAATATCTATGATTACGAATAATAAGTGTAGAGATTTTGACCAAATATTTGATCCTTTAATACACTATTTATGACAAAATATATCATTTGAATATATATATTTTCATCATTAAAAGATTTAATTCGTTATATAAAGTGTGACTAAGCTTAGAATTTGACAATTAAAAATGAAAAAATAAATTTTACGTAACAGCGAAATATTATCTAAATGTCAATGCTGTTATATGTGTATAACAACCAAAAAATTTCGGACTCAACGATGTTGTTATAGAAAAGTTTGACTGTATATCCATATGGACAATATCATGTGTGTGTTATGGGACTAGACAAAAGTAGCAACGTCGCATTTGAATCGATCTCTTGTTATTGATTTAGCTATTGAGCCTATAACAACCGGTGATGACTACGTCTTTGTGGTTGCTAATTAGGGACCAAAAACAGAATTTTGACCAAGTATTTTATTTTTACTATTTAACTACAGGTAACTTCTTGATAAATGAAATTAATAATTTGAAAAATTAAGCAAGTAATGTATTTGAATCGATCTTGTTATTGACCTTTAGCGATCGAGCCTATAGCAACCAGTTATGACCAAAGTCTTCGAGGTTGCTAATTAGGGACCGAAAGCAGAATTTTGACCAAGTATTTTATTGTTTCAATTTAACTATAGGTAACTTTATGTAATAACTGAAATTAATAATTTGAAAAATAAAGCAAGTAATGTATTTGGATCGATCTCTTGTTATTTACCTTGCGATTGAGCCTATAACAACCGGTGATGACCAAGTCTTTGAGGTTGTTAAGTAGGGACCAAAATAAAATTTTGATCAAGTATTCCATTGTTACTATTCAACTATAGGTAACTTTTCGTAATGAATGAAATTATTAATTTAAAAAAATAAAACAAGTAGTGTTTTGAATCGGTCTCTTGTCCTTCAGCGATCGAGCCTATAACAACCAGTGATGACCAAGTCTTTGAGGTTGCTAATCAGGGGCCTTAAACAGAATTTTGACCAAGTATTTTATTGTTGGTTTTTAACTATAGGTAACTTCCCTTAATAAATGAAATTAATAACTTGTAAAATAAAGCAAGTAATGCAATCTTTGTTAATTGACCTTCAACGATCAAGCCTATAACAACTAGTGATGACCAAGTCTTTGAGGCTGCTAATTAATTAGGGACCTAACACGGAATTTTGACCTAGTATTTTATTGTTACTATTAACTATAGGTAACTTCTCGTGATAATTTGAAAAATAAATCAAGTAACTCACTACAACAATTTAAAATACACTATTAGTATTTACACTGTCACTATATATAAGTAAAATCCATCTCAAACACAACTATTAGACTTTTTATTATCAAAAAGCAAAAGGGAACAAAGCAATAGGAGTTTGCACTCCAATTGAGGGTAAATTTCATAAATGGTCACTTAACTATTTTTTTTTCCCACAAAAGTCACTTAACAATCGTTTCTAATATAAAAGTCACTTAACTTTGGGTATACTAACACAAAGTTACCAAACCACTTTCCAGTGTCCCTAAACCACTTTCCGGTGCCCCTAAACCACTTTATAGTGAAAAACTCATTTTCTACTCTATTAAAAAAAATGGATAAATAAAAAATTAACTGAAAGGCTCAACCCGACCCGACCTGAACCCAAAACCCATATAAGTAAAATAAATATTAAAGGAAAGGAAGTCCACACTCCCCCCACGAATACAATATTATTTTTTACTCTTTTTTTAAAAAAAAAACTAATAAATAAAAATTTAATTAAAAAGGTTCAACCCCAGGAGCATACACTTTAAAAGGACACCTAACGTGATAGAAAAACGAAGCTGAAACCTGCTCTTAATACCATAATTCCTACAAGCATCTTTAACCTGCTCAAAGTTCCTAAATTTCATTCCAAGTTCCAAAATTGGATTAATTTTATGCTTTCTTCAAAATGGGTTTTGGATCGGGTCGGGTTGAACCTTTTTAATTAATTTTTTTTAAAAAAATAAGAGTAAAAAATAATATCGTATTCTTGGGGGAAGTGTGGACTTCCGTTCCTTTAATATTTATTTTTCTTATATGGATTTTGGGTTCGGGTCAGGTCGGGTTGAGCCTTTTAGTTAATTTTTTATTTATCCAATTTTGTTTTAAAAAAATAGAGTAAAAAATGAGTTTTCACTATAAAGTGATTTAGGGACATCAGAAAGTGGTTTAGTGACTTTTATGTTAGTATACTCAAAGTTAAGTGATTTTTGTGTTAGAAACGATAGTTAAGTGACTTTTGTGAAAAAAGTGATAGTTAAGGGTGTGTTCGGTATGGAGGAAAATGTTTTCCTGGAAAATGTGTTCTTAGAAAATAAGTGAATTTCTACTTATTTTCTCATGTTCGTTTGGCTAGTAGAAAATAAGTGAATTTCTTAATTATTTTCTCATGTTCGTTTGGTTGGTAAAAAATACTTTTTGGAAAATACTCACCCAAGCCCCACCAACTCCACCCCATACCACACCAACACCCCCCAAACCCCAATTTTTTTTTTGAATTTTTTAATTTTTTTCTTGATTTTCTAGACCACCACATCCCCCCTCCCCGGTGGACCCATACCACACCAACCTCCACACTCACCCCCCACACCCCAAAAAAATTGAAGTTTTCGATTTTCTTTTCTGGGTTTTCTACACCACCACCCCCCAATTTTTTTAATTTTTAACCACGTAAACTTTTAATTTTTATAATTTTTTTATAAAGGTAAAATTAAACATGAAGTAGAAAATTCGGGAGGGGGTAGGGGGTGGGTGTAGAGAATCAAAAAATAAAAAAATTCAAAACTTTTTTAAAAAAATATTTTTTTTTGGAGGGGTGGTGGGGTGAAAAATAAAGAAAGAAACTTTTAAAACTTTTTTTTTGAAGAAAAAAGGAAAAAAATTGGCGCGGGGGGGGGGGGGGGGAGGGGATGTGGTGGTGTAGAAAATTCAGAAGAATTTTTTTTTTTTAAAAAAAATAGGTTTGGTTGGGTGGGGCGCCGGGGGGGGGGGGGAGGGGATGCATGGGTTGCGGGAGTGGTTGGGATTTGGTAGTTGGGGGTTTGAGTGGTTGGTGAAATGTCATTTGTGGACTTGTTTTCCCTACTTTAATTAGAGAAGTAATTTTTCCCATTTTTTAAGGAACTTGTTTTCCTAAGGAAAATGTTTTCCAAATTTTTTTACCAAACGAACAAGAGAAAATTGGAAATCATTTTTTGAAAAATGTTTTCCTCCATACCGAACACACCCTAAGTGACCACATGTGACATTTACCCCTCCAATTGAAGCACAAATAAAAAGAAAGAGCCACCACAAATTATTTTTGACTCAAATGCTTAAAAGCTTACAACATTATTAAGTAGATGAAGGGAAATGTTCAAAAGTTTCTGGAATTAAATCATAAATGACACAATCGTTAAAGATTTGACTTTTTCGTACTCTGTCTTTAACACCAAGAATTTTGTATGCTTAAAAGCTTACATCTTTTGTGGAATCCAATATTTGATGAAATTTTTGTGTTCTTTCACATTAAAATCATATTCACATTGAAAATACTGGGTTCGGATAAATCCGGTGCTAAAGCACTGCACCGCCCTTGTTTGGGAGAGAGTCATAGAGTAACTTACATATCCTTCTTAAAGGAAAAAATAATCACCGTCCCCATTATCGACTTGTTCTCATTTGAACTGGATGGCGAATAGCAAACATACAATTCCATTATTAATTCTAGAGTTTAACTGTTACAACAGGAGTATGAGAACAAGAACACACTTCTAAGTCGAACATTAGATGATTGTTTTGTGTGCATAAGGTTCTTTCTTTTGTACATGCTTCTGTACTTTTTGATGAATCTGTCGTCATTGTAGGTGAAACTCTCCCTCCTTGTGCTTGAGAAGTAACTTGCTTCCGTCCCAACTTGACAGTACTTTTGCTTTGCTTAGTCAGTCGATAACCCTTCGGCACGAATATTAAAAACGTGCTCTCTCTAACAGTTTAAGCTTATAGACGTGATAGGCAAATACTTCAGTAATCTTCATTTGCAACAACAATGACAATATTAACTCGCACCGTTTTAGAATTCAATTTCTACATTAGGACCGTAATTCATTTCAATCCTAGAACTTTCATATCGACAACAAGAATTACCTTAAGTTATCCAATTTTCAGGACCGAGAGCACAAAGTTTATCAAAGCGCAAGAACATGAAATGCTTTACTACTTTGATAGACCAAAACATTCTTGGTGTTTTAGCTAGAGCAATATTTGTGAACACCAAAAATATAAACCCTTTAATGGTTTTTTTTTTCTCCAATTAGAATGAGAAAAATTCTTCACAACATGTCATTTCAAATCACACATTTAGCCAACGCTGTTCCTTTTTAATATGAAAATTTTACGATTTTAGTTCTTAAATATAATAAATTATGGTTTTGGTGTTTTTGTTTTCTGGTTAATGTGCATTTTTGCTCCTTTTATATAGGAAACATGTGATATGTAGATTATTCATAAAACTCTTTCACCCTCAAATATGGAGTAACAATATAAATTTAGCATAACACATCGATAATGAAAATGGTTGAGTCAGTGGTCTAGGATTTTTATAAGCGGTGTCGACATTATATATATTCGTTTTTTGAATAAAGTATCAGAACAATTTAGTCCCAATGGTTTTGTTGGTACTTATTTGGACGAGTTCAAGAGCTAAATACCTATTGACCTCTCTTATCTTTTTAAAAAAGAGAGGTCAAAGTTTTTTTTTTTTTAAAAAAGAATCAACGACAAGGTTTGAACTCGCGACTTGGTTAGTGGAAAAGGAGCTCACAACCGCTGTGCTAGAAGCGAACACTGTCAAGCGGCGTCAACTTGGATAATACTCGTTATTTCGTATTTGCAAATTATTTACATCCGTATTTCGTAAAAATATTGAATCAAGCAGTGTCGGATGATAACCCTTAGCCCTTAATAAATCCGCTCTAGATTGGGTACATACTAATTCATTAAATTTCTGAAGATTCACGGTAGGGAGATCAATTAATTGAAGGTTAAATGTGATTAACCAAATAATAAAAGACCAAAATTAAAGTTTATGCCGGAACAAATGTGCAACTATTTGTTTTAATAATCTTTTCTTTATATTTATCTCCTTATTCAATGACGTGCCAAAATCATAATAAACAATATTTACCTTGTGACACGCAATATGCAATAGTATTCGAACATTTTTAACGCTAAGCTACCATATTATGCTTTATATTGAATTACATACTTTATGTCGTATTTTCTAGTAGCCAAAGCTAATTCGCATGTAGATTGTTAGAAATTTTCAGCTTTGCTCTATACTAATTAAATTGGAATATCTTCAACTTGTTCTTAACAAATTGAAGAGGAGATTAAAAGAAGAAAAAGAAAGCTATGCTATTAGAAAAAAAGTAGTGAAACCAATTGGTAATATATTTCCCTTTTTGTTTTAATCTCTTTTATAAAACTATGATCTTATTATAGGTTGACTGTGCGTTTGACTCGAATGCCAGCTATGATCTTTTACTTATTTTTTTTTCCTAAATATGATACCGGAATTATTTTGGACATAGAATTGTTATAATGTTTTTTGAATTCAACTTGAAGTTGAATTTTGAATTTTTCTGAAATTTAAGAAACTCCAAAAAAGTTGTTCTTACTTTGAATTACTCACAAAAATTCAAAAAGCAACTCAAATTTATATTCATGTCCAAACACAACTCCAATTTTGAAATACCATTTTCAACTTAAAAACAAATACTACTCCCTACCGTTTATAATAAGTATTCACTTAATCTTTTTATTTTGTTTCAAAATAAGTGTTCACTGACATAATCAAGAAAGAATTAAATTTATTTTTCTCTGGAGGAGTTAAGGCGCCAATGGGAGTAGCAGTAATCCGTAATCCATGTGAAGGAGCAAGTTTACAACGACAGGCTGATCAAAATAAGTGTTCATCGAGTTTTTTAACACTAACACTAACCATTTTCCATCGCCGGTCAAAGAAAAAAAAGATTTACATATGTTTATCCCATCATCCAACTACAAGAACTCCCTTGTCTATAAATTACCTGTTATAGTATATTGCCTGCCACTTACGATAAACTATCAAATGCTTATTAAATCGAGTTGATTACATTTTACATCATTAGTGCATAGAACTTTTATACCCTTCAGTAACATATTGGAGATAACGAAATGGTTCAAAATTTAAATTAACCCTATTAAATTCTATTTCTTTGGTGAACAAGTTACAGAATATACATAGCAAATGTATAAATCACTCTGCACAAAAGTGAATTGTAGGTGGGTATATAGCATTATCAAAAGAAATAATTAACACAAAGAGAGCATTTATCCCTTTTGTTTCACCTCAATATAATCAAACAAGAAGAACCAAAACATTTTTTTTTGTTTTGTTTTAGCTAGAGCATAATTTGTGAACACCAAAAATATAAATCATTTAATGGATTTTTTTTCTCCATTTAGAATGAGAAAAATTCTTTGGAACATGTCATTTCAAATCACACAATTAACCAAAACCATTCCTTATTAATATGATAATTTTGAGTTTTTAATCCCTTAAAAATTAATAAATTATGATTTTGGTCCTTTCGTTTTCTGATTAACTATATTTAACATTTAATTAATTGATATATGCACTTTTGATCTCTCTGACTATGAATCTTTAGCAATTGAATGAGTTAGTAAGTGCTCAGCCATTGAATTTATATTGTTATTCCATATTTGAGGATGAAAGAGTTTTATAAATAGTCTGAATATCACATATTTCCTACATAAAAGGAGCAAAAATGCACATATTTATTAATTGAAGGTTAAATACGATTAACCAAAAAAATAAAGATTAAAATTAAAATTTATTGTGGAAAGAATGTGCAAACTATCTGTCTAATGATTTTTTGTCTTTATATTTATCTCCTTAGCAATGACGTGCCAATATCATAATAATAAAATATTTACATTGTCACACGCAATGGTATTCGAACATTTTCTACGCTAAGCTACCATATTATGCTTGATATTGAAGTACAAACTTTATGACTATTTTCTACTCCATTCGTTCTAAAAAGAATGTCTTAATTTGACTTGACAAAGAGTTTACCAAATAAAGAAAGATTTTTAAAATATGTGATTCAAAACAAGTATTAGATATTTGTGTGGCTGTAAATTATCTCCTAAAATTAAATTGTTTCTAAATATAAAATTGTGTCAATTTTTTTGAAATAAATTAATAAGAAAAGTAAGATAAATTTTTTTTGGAACGGAAAGAGTAGTAGCCAAAGCTAATCCGCATGCAGATTGTTGAAATTTTCAACTTTGCTCTATACTAATTAAAATTGGAATCTGTTCAACTTGTTCTTAACAAATTAAAGAGGAGATTAATTAAATGAAGAAAAAGAAAGCTATGCTATTAGAAAAATAGTGAAACCAATTGGGCATAATTTTTCTTTTTTGTTTTAATCTCTTTTTTTATAAAGCTACGATCTTAACTGTGCGTTTGACCCGAACCCCAGCCTTATATAATATATAAAAAGAAGTGTTAGCTGTAAATCGCATTCCCAAATCCCGATTTAACTAATGTTTTTTCTTTTCTTTTCCCCCTTTCCCTTGCCCTTTCACCATGGGCACTTTTTACTTTTTTTTTTCCGAAATATTACACCGCAAAATTATTTGGATATAGAATTGTTATAATTTTTTGCTGAATTCAACTTGGAGTTGAATTTTGAAATTTTATGAAATTTGAAAAAGTCCAAAAAGTTGTTTTTACAATTTTACTCTAAATTACTCATAAAAATTCAAAAAGCAACTCAAATTTATATTCATCTCCAAACACAACTTCAATTTTCAAATAGCAATGTCAACTTAAAAACAAATACTATTCCCTCCAGTCATAATAAGGGTTCACTTGGTCTTTTTGTTTTGGTAGTAATACTTAAATGACAGAGAAAATGCCGAATTTTGATTGTTACTTTAATTTTATTGTACCGTATTGTTAAATTCATCGTTACGTAACGACGAAATGTCCCAATTTATGTAACGACTGATTTGGTGTTATCGCGTTATTACCTTATTTTTTTTCTTCTCATTTTGGATATGCTATTATTTAATAATCATATTTCATTCTTTATCGTGATGATTGCTCTACAATGTAGCCTACTTTTCTTATAGGTTTATCCTTTAAATTGTTGATGTCTAATATTACGTAACAACGGGAAATACAATCTATTCAAACATTATATTCATCAAATCAATACAACACAATACATATATTCCCTCAGTCTCAATTTATGTGGAACAATTAAAATTTGAGATTCAACTAAGTTTTTCTTTGACCGGAGTTTCTTTATATGCCTTTTAAATATTTTAAGTTGTTAATTATTATAATTTATAATACTTTTACGTTACGTAATTTCCAAATATATAAATTTTATTTCAAAAAATTTAAAGCTTCTGTGTCTGACCGAATTCACGATCCAAATTTAAAAGTTTGAATCACGAGATTCCAATCGTGCCACATAAATTAGGACAGAGGGAGTAATACTCGGGTTCGAGCCCTGAATATAAAAAAACCTTTCTAGAGAGTGCTTCCATCTGAACGGGCCCATATAAAATACGAATTCCAATATAGGGCCCGTTTGCCTTAACTTAAAAAAAACAGTTTATAAATAAGCCAAAAAAATAAGTTAGATTACCCCTAACTTATTTTTTTGGATTTATTTTAAGCACAAAATGGCTTATAAACTAGCCATTCAAACACTCAAAAAAACTAAAAATACCTTATAAGCTGTTTTCAGTAACTAATAAGCTGAGCCAAACGGGCTCATAGTCGGGATCCAATACGAATACTGAACACCGGTTGTAAAACACTTAAAAAAAAAAAAAGAACTAACAACTATCCAAACAAAGTGTTACAGTTTCACGTTTTTGTTCTGTACTGAAAATACAAGCAACACAACAACACCCCCAAAGTAACCCAACCAATATTTATTTTTCTCTTTTATTTTCTATCGATTTGTTCGCCGGAAAAAACAAATCGTTGATCAGTAGCATCAATTTTCCGGTAAAATTAGCAAATCGCAATAATTTTTTTTTCTTTCGTGTAATTCACTTAATTCTCAATTTTATCTACAAATCGATTTGTTTTTTTTTTTTTTTCTGTTTTGGATCTAATGTTATGATTTTTGTTGTTTATACGTCAGATCTGTTAAATATTGAATAATTGAAGGTAGAATTTGGAGTTATGAAGAATTTTTGGTAATACTTATATGTGATGTTGTGATTGAAGTTTTGTATTTAATTAAGAGTTGACCACGGTCAAATAGTGGAATTAACGAGCTCAAAATCATGATTTGCTAAATGTTGAATAATTGAAGTAGAATTTGGATGATTTGCTAAATGTTGAATAATTGAAGTAGAATTTGGAGTTATGTAGAATTTTTGATAGTAATATTTAAATGAAAATGAAAGAGAAAATGTCTGAATTTTGATGTTCGGTAAAAAATGCATATATTTAGCTGACATTTTAGTAAGTTTATCGTCGTTTGAGTACAAATTATATAGCTGAAGGTAGAGTTTGGAGTTGTGGAGAGATTTTTTGGTAATAGTTAAATGAAAGAGAAAATGACGGAATTTTGATGTTCGGTCAAAAAATGCATATATTTAGTCATTATTATTTGGCTCACGTTCTACTACTTTTATCGTCGTTTAAGTACAAGTTATTTTGCTGAAGGTAGTATTTGGAGTTGTGAAGAAATTTTGTGGTAATACTTAAATGAAAGAGAAATGATTGAATTTTAATGTTTGGTAAAAATTGCATATATTTGGTCATTATTATCTGGCTCACGTTTTAGTACTTTTATTGTTGTTTGAGTACAAATTATATTGCTTTGTGCTTAATATTATTATATTTCGGATCTGCTAATTGTTGAATAACTGAAGTTAGAATTTGGAGTTAAGAAATTTTTTTGGTAATACTTAAATGAAAGAGAAAATGACCGAATTTTGATGTTTGGTCAAAAATGCATATATTTAGTCATTATTATTTGCGTCACATTTTAGTACTTTTATTGTCTTTTGAGTACAAATTGTATTGCTTTGTGCTTAATATTACATTTCAGATGTGCTAAATGTTGAATAACTAAAGGTAGAATTTGGAGTTATGAAGAATCTTTGGCAATAGTACTTAAATGAAAGAGAAAATGACCAAATTTTGATGTTCGGTCAAAAATGCATATGTTTAGTCATTATTATTTGCCTCACGTTTTAGTACTTTAATCGTCGTTTGAGTACAATTCAAGGTAGAATTTGGAGTTTTTTTTTTTTGGGTAATACCTAAATGAAAGCGAAAATGACCGAATTTTGATGTTTGGTGAAAAATGCATATATTTAGTCATTATTATTTGCCTCATGTTTTAGTACTTTTATCGTCGTTTGAGTACAAATTATTTTGCTTTGTGTTACAGTACCAAGTTTCAAAAAATATCTTGCTTTGTGCTTAATATAATATTTTTAACGTGTAGGAATAAAGCAGTGTGAAGATGAAGAGATTTAGTATTTGCCAAATGTTGAATAACTAAAGGTAGAATTTGGAATTATGAAGAATTTTTATTAATACTTAAATGAAAGAGAAAATGATTGAATTTTGATGGCCGGTCAAAAATGTGTTTATTTAGTCATTATTATTTGCTTTTAGTACTTTTGTCGTCATTTGAGTACAGATATATTTCTTTGTGCTTAGTATTATATTTCATTTCTGCTAAATGTTGAATAACTGAAGGTAGAATTTGGAGTTATGAAGAGTTTTTGGTAATACTTAAATGAAAGAGAAAATGACCGAATTTTGATGTTCAGTTAAAAATGTATATATTTAGTCATTATTTGCCTCACGTTTTAGTACTTTTAGGTAGAATTTGGAGTTATGAATAATTTTTGGTAACACTTAAATGAAAGAGAAAATGACCACATTTTGATGTTCGGTCAAAAATGCATATATTTAGTCATTATTTGCCTCGCTTTTTAGTACGTTTATTGTCATTTGAGTACAAATCATATTGCTTTGTGCTTAATATTATATTTTTAATGTGTAGGAATAAAGTGGTGTGAAGATGAAGAGATCTGGAACAAAAAATGATTGGAAGATTATAATATAGTTGATTGGATGATAGTAATAATGAGCTTTTTTTTAGTGATTTTGTGATTGAACTTTTGTATTAAGGTGTGAAGATGGAGGATAGTGTGATTAGTGTGAGATCAGGTGGTGGTGTACTGAAGAAAAGAAGCTCTTCTGGTTGTTTAATTATCAAAAGGAAAGATGATAGAATTGGCATTGGAGGGATCGGTTCTTCGAAGAGGCCAAAGTTTGTAATGAATGATTACGAGTCGAGTGATGAGATATCGGAGTCAATTCGGAGAAAAACTGGTCAAGGTTTTACTAATGGTTCTGTTGTTTATGGAAGAAGTAGCGTTAGAGATGGAGAATTTGGTAGGAATATGAATTTGTCTGATTTTAACAAGTATGAAGAATGTGATTTGAAAATGCAATTGAATGGGTATAGTGATGAGATATCAGAGTCAATTCAGCGAAAAAATGGTCAAACTTTTAGTAATGGTTCTGTTGTTTATGGGAAAAGTGGTGTTAGAGATGGAGAATTTGGTAGAAATGTAAATTTGTCTGAAGTTAACAAGTATCAACAATGTGATATGAAAATCCATTTGAATGGGTATAGTGATGACAGATTGAACATGGTTGAAAGAAGAGGGAGTTGTAGAGAGTTTGGGAGTGGGTCTAGGAGTGTAGTGGCTGAGAAGAGGAAGCTTTCGTATGTGGATAGTTCAAGTAGTTTATCGGGTAGTAGGACAAAGGGCGATGACAATGGCTTTAATAGAAGGTATGATTTGCTAGAGGATAAAGTGCATATGCCCATTTCATTGCATAGAGAAGTCTGTGATGAACCAATCAGATTGCAAGGGAAAAATGGGGTATTGAAGGTTATGGTGAATAAGAAGAAGAAGATAGACTTAATGCCCAAGGAATATGATCCTGTGGAAATTGAAAGTAGAAAAGGTTCTTTGTCTGCAGATGTTCTCAAGAGGAATTTACTTGTCCGTCCGTCCTTTTGCTCGGGTTCTAAACAGCCTGAAAAGCTACCTTTGTCTATTAAAACAGAGAGAAATGAGCTGAAACCACAAAAACCTTTGTTGGGTAAAAGCACCCATTTAGTGTCCTCTGAAAAAGATGAGGCTGATACATTACTTAAGTTGGCACCACCTAGTGTGCAGCCTGCTAGCTCAGCAACGCGGGTGCCAAAGGAAGAAAGCAGGCCCTTGGCTTCTGAATATGTTACCCCCGCTAAAAGAAAAGACGGAAAAGTGAATCGAGGTGGAAGCACTGAGAAGCAGCAGTTGCGAGAACGAATAAGGGGAATGCTCATTGAAGCTGGATGGACCATCGATTATAGACCAAGAAAGAATAGAGACTATTTGGACGCTGTGTACATTAATCCTAGCGGAACAGCCTATTGGTCAATAATTAAGGCCTACGAAGCATTTCAAAAACGATCAGAGGTAGATTCAGGTAAAAGTAAACCTGATGGAAGCTCTTGTTCATTTGATCCAATATCAAATGATTTAATTAATAAACTTACCAGGCAAACACGGAAAAAAATGGAGAAAGAAATGAGACAGAAGAGAAAAGATGATGGCAAGAGAAAAGATCCTAAAAAGACTTCTGTGAGAGAGTCTGTGTTGGGCACAGACAGTGATCAGCAAGAGAAGAGACTCGGTAGCTATATGAAGAAGAAAGATAAGCTGCTGCAAGGGAAATTACATGCGACAGACGAGGAGAGTGGGGATAATTCAAGTGATAACTCATTGAAGGTAAGGAGATTTAAACAGGATATGGTTGGAAAATCATCTGTTGGAGTTGCTTCTAATTCAATACATGGAAGAAAAAGTAAATTAATTGGGCGATGTACATTGCTGGTCCGTCATTCTGACAAAGGGGAAAATTCAGATATTGATGGATATGTTCCATATACTGGAAAAAGAACCTTATTGTCCTGGTTGATTGACAACGGAACATTGACGTTGAGACAGAAGATTCAGTATGTGAACCGCAGAAGGACAAGAGTAAAACTAGAAGGTTTGATCACACAAGATGGTATCCACTGTGATTGCTGTAGTAAAATCCTTCCAGTTTCAAAATTTGAGCTCCATGCAGGAAGTAAACGGCATCAACCATTTCAAAACATAGTTTTAGAGTCTGGAGCCTCCTTACTAGAATGCTTGGTTGACGCATGGAATAAGCAAAAAGAATCTGATCGCCGGGATTTCTACAATTTAGACATTGATGGTGATGATCTTGAAGATGATGCTTGTGGTATTTGTGGTGATGGTGGGGACCTTATCTGTTGTGATGGTTGCCCATCTACTTTTCATCAGAGCTGTCTGGGCATACAAGTATGTATCAATGAGCATATGCTCTCTTTACCTCACTGCTGTTTCATATCTATCCACTGTTACTCCATACTGTCAGGGACGGAGCCACCGTTATAATTACGGGTTCAACCAATAACTTTGGCTAACCTGTAATTATCTGATCTAGAACCCAATAAGCAAAAAGGATTTGGGTCCAAAACCCATGACTAAAAATCCTGGATTTGCCTCTGCGTGCTGTCATAGTTTTCCACGCACTTCATCCTTCCTTTGTCTGACATCAATTATTGTAACTTTTATACTGATATTTTAAGCATGTGAATCGACTTATCCCCATGCATAACTTTGTTAATTTTGGATCTCTGTGTCAAAAGAACTTTTAAATTTGATCAATGAGGCAAAGTAGGAGAGAATAAAATATCAGAGGGGGAAGGTGGGGGTTAAAATCATATGAAGTAGGAAAAAGACACTTGGTGCAAGTTTTCACTTGTAATTTCATTTATTATCTATGTCCTAGGGTTACTGCCTGGTGTTTCTTTGCTTCGGTTATCGCATTATTTTGTTGTTGTTTCTGTTCCATTTTTTATGAATGATTTCTCTATTATTTGCTTTGTCTGCTTTACTTCTGTATTTTATTTTCTTAAAACTGTTTTATATGCGTTACTTGAGCTGATGGTCTTCCAGAAACAGCCTCTCTACCTCCTGCGTACACTCTCCCCTCCCCAGACCCCACCTATGGGATTAAACTGGGTATGTTGTTGTTGTTGTATCTCTGTCCCAGGGTAAAAAGAACATAACACTGGCAAGAACTTCTTAGTTGCGATGCAAGTCTTCATTTAAATCCATTCCCTGGCTTCTTCTATATATCTTTGGAATAGATATGCACTTTTATGGTTGCACTGTCCATGTTAGCACATGCTGTCTTCACTGTCCATGGATAGTTAACCACTAAATTTGAACCCTCCGCTTCCACCCCACATGGGACTCCTTCAGGGTAACAATAGAAAGGAGCCAGGTTATCTTTACCTTATTAAAATAAGAAAAGAAGTGAAAGAAAGGAGCTAAGTTACAAAAGACAATCAACGATAAAACTAACTCTAGGCAGTTTTCCTGACCCATGATCTTCGGTGCAACATCTGAACTATCGTCTGACCATTACTCTTCAGATAAACTGTTTCACAGATTAATCCTATTCCTTCCCTCCATGTAAAGAACTGTTTAAGGATGTTGATTGTGTCAACCACAGTATGGAAAGACAAAAGTGCATTACAAATACCATGTGAATGAACATTATTTTTTGGATGTTAATTACTTATCAAAAATAATTATTAGGATGTTAGTTTCTTTTTCTGAAAGTTAACAAGTTTCATATATAAGATATAGACCTCAGCACAAAGGCTGTGCTGAGGGAAACAGAACATAGTTACAAGATTCCCAAAAACCGAGTATAACCAAAAAACTTACCGTGTGACAAATTAGAAGGACCCAATGAGGTCCACTATGACTCTACATCCTGTACTAAAGCTTCTGTACACCAAAAGTGAAACAAAAATATACAATTCATCTTGATCTTCTGTTCAGAATTTGCTAAATCTTCAAAACATCTAGCGTTCCTTTCCCTCCAAACTGTCCACCATATACAAGCAGGGAGGCTCCACCACTTTTTGTGTCTAGTACCAGTACATGTGACTTTCCAGGAGCCCAACATCTCATCAGTATCTTAGGACATGGACCATCTCAGGCCACTCATACTCATGAACAAATGCCATGACCTATTAGTGACCTGACAATGTGGGAATAAATGGTTGTTTGTTTCATTCTCAACACCACACGAGAAACATTTTGAGCACAACTACATTCCTCTCTTCATCAAACTGCCATGTATCAGTACATTGTTTGACCACTAGCCAGCAGAAGACTGCTAATTTGAGTTGATCAAATCTGTTTAGGATCCGCTATGCAGAATAGACAGAGAAAGTACCACTGTTATTTACGTGCCAAACCTGTGTGTCCTCTTGTTCAAGTGGTCCTTTGTAGATTTCGAGTAGTTTAAACAGTTCAATCACTCTATTCACTTCCCAATTATTTAGTAGTCTTCTAAAGGTGGTTCTCTTCTGAAGGTGAAAGTCCATCCCTGAACCCTGATCCTTATCAAAAAAAAAAAAAAAAAAAAAAAAAAAACAAGGGTCCATCCCTGATGGCTTCAGGTTTCAACCAGGGTAGCCTCTAGCTGTTGGAACAGGCAAAAAAATAAAATGGGAAGCTCTCTTTGAGGGGCCCATTGCCTATCCAATCATCATTCCAGAAGGAGTTCTTCAACCAATTCCCACCTTCATACTGATGTTGCTGGTGAAGAATTGCCGGAGAGATCTTATGGATCTCCACACACTCACTCCATAAGAACTGTCAACAGTACACGAGCACCATTGTCCCTTAGTCCCCATATTTTTCATTTATACTCTCTTCCACATAGCTTTTTCTTTCATAGGAAATTTCCAGAGCCATTTCACCAATAGGCTCTTGTTATGTTGTCTCATTTTTCTGATTCTCAAGCCCCCTCCTTGCTGTTTGTAAGAGTTATCCATTTGACTAACTGGAATGCCCTCTTTTCCTTGTTCCTTTGCTAGATGAAGTTTCTTCTCAGAGCATCAGTCTTGTTTTCAATTTTCACTGGTAAGTGACAAGGGGCATCATGTAGGTAGGAAGAGAGTCGATGACACTGTTGACTAGAAATCCTCCCTCCCAGGAAAATACAGTTGTTCTTCCATCTGAAGAGTTTCTTTTCACATCTCTCTATGATCCCATTCCATATCTGCTGAGATTTGCTCTTTGCCCCTAAAGATAGGCCCAATAAAGTAGTTAGTAGGACCTCAACTTCACACCCTAAGGGTCCAGCCAAACTCTGGATGTTTGAAACTTCATTCACCGTGAAGATCTGAGATTTTCTCCGTTAAGATGAAGTCCAGAGACAACTTCAAAAACGGACATGATTAACTTGAGATGAGTGACCTGCTCCTCCATCACAAAAAATAATTGAGTCATCAACATACAGAGATGTGTGATCTCCAAATTGCTTCTCTCATTGTTTAGGGATCTAAATTCCCATATCCATCCCTCTATGTTTGCCTTCTTGATCATGTTGTTCAGCCTTCCATGGCAATAATAAAGAGAAAAGGAGAGAAGAGGTCTCTCTTCCTTAAGCCTCTTTGTGAAGGGAAGAAACCTTCTGGTGAGCCATTGATTGGAGAATTTTACTTTAGAGACGCAAAATTTTATCCAATTTATTATTTGCTGCCAAATCCCATGTCTCTGATAAGCTTTAACAAGAGATCCCAGTTGAGGTGGTCAAAAGCCTCTTCAATAACCAATTTACATAGAATACCTTTGATGTTACCCTTGAGTCTGGAATCCACGCATTCATTGGCAATAAGAGCTGCATCCATGATCTGTCTACCCTTAATGAAAGTCATCTGCTGATTGTCCACTAGTTTGTGAATCACCTTTTTCAATCTTTCTGTCAACACTTCGGATATGATTTTGTACACACTCCCGTTTAGGCTAATAAGCCTAAAGTCCCCTGCCCTCACCTTCTTTGGAACTAAAGCTATAGAGGTAGCATTGAAACTCTTCTCAAAGTAATCCTGGGAAGGGAAAGTTTGAAAAGTAAGCAGCAGATCCCCTTTGATCGCATCCCAGCAATGAATGAAGAATCCCATGGTAAAGCCATCAGGACCTGCAGCGCTGTCTGATGCACAAGACTTTAAACACTCCACGATTCCCTGTTCATCAATCCCTTTGCATCCACTGTTCCCCTATAGCATTGATCTTAGGACCATGTAGATAATTGAACTCAGGCCTCCACACCTCTGGTTCTTTGTATAACTGTTGATAGAAGGCCAAGATCTCATTTTTGATGACACTCAAATCCTCCACCTGAGAATCATTTATATTGAGCTAGTCAATAGTATTATACCTCCTGTTAGCATTGGTCACTTTTTTTTATTTTATTTATCACCCCGTTTCAACCATTGAATTCTTGATTTCTGTCTCCCGGTATCTCTTCATTCTTTGCAATTTCTTCCAATTCCATAGCCAGACTTGCCTTCTGGATCATGTCCTCCTCAGTAAGGTTCCTGCTTTCTTCTGCAGGATGTTAGTTTCTTAGGGTAATTCATCTCTATCCAGACATATCAAAGAATTCAGCACATGGAGTTTTTGATTTGAACACATAAGCTTTTAGTAATTTACTTATTATCAAGTGCGTGAATCTGTTGTCCTGTGTTTTCGCCTCTCTTTCTTCACCTTTTCAATCCAACAATACTCGCACAGTTACCTTATCAAACAAAAAAAAGTGCGTTTATCTGATGATGGATGAGCTTTTTTAGCTTACCCTTTATTATCATGCTTTTTAATTTGAACATACAAGGACTTTTCTGTTTTTAAGCAGCTAGGCATTTACATGCTTCCTCTTGGTGCAGATGCTTCCTCCTGGCCTTTGGCATTGTCCAAATTGCACTTGCAAATTTTGTGGGGCTGCTAGTAGAAACCCTGCTGAGGATAGTGAGAGAACTGCCAACGAATTTCTTGCTTGCAGCCTCTGTGATAAAAAATGTAAAGTGTAATCTTATTGAAGTTTTTGTCACATTAACTCGTTTATGTTGGAGCTGGATTTTTAGATTTCCCTTTGCAGATCACAAATCATGCAGCTTGGAGATGAATGGTTTATCTGCTATTTCTGATAATCCATCTGCTACATTTTGTGGGCATAAATGTCAGGAGGTATTTCTATTATTCTGGTTGTGAGTTATTTTCCTTGTGTGGTGTATAACATATTAAGATCATGAAGTGAGGTATCAAATAGTGGGAACTATTTTAGAATTAGTGCTCTCTCACAACTAGTAATTCCGGTTTTAAAGTATGTTCCACTTTTATTCCAAGGCACTCCTATGCACTGTTTTCATGATCATTCACAGGTCCAAAACTGTCGAAAGGATAAGAAGATATTTTCTTGTACTTGTCAGAGGATTTTCTTTGAAAGGCCAAATCTTCTCTGCTTCTTCTTTGAATGCCTGCTGGGGTGTGTTCTTGTACTTTGATTTCTTGCTTTTGCAAGGCATCCTGCAACTCTGCAAGTACATGATCTTTGAAACTATCAAGTTGGTTAGGAAAAAATAATATCATCTTCTCATAGTGATCTGAGAAGTATGAATTTTCCTTGATGTCAAATGCTATCTATCTGATACTTCCTGTCTCAAAAAGGTTGTCTTATTAAAAAATGATGTCTGTCTTAGGATTGTAAATATTTTCATAATAATTCGAGAAGTTACAACATATAGTGTAATCTTGTATTTCTAAACATCTGAATTTTATTTTCAGGAAAACAAATATATCCCCACATTGTAATCCCCTCCCCATTTCCCCTTCCCCTACCCACTATGTAATTTAAAAAAAAAAAACAATTTTAAAAAAAATTTATCTGTTTAATCCTTCTCCAAAACTGAGTTAATTGACTGTTGAATCGAATAGTGTAATCGAATTTTGGTAGAGGGATATACAGTTTAAGTTGAAATCTTGCAAACTTTTTCATTGATCTGAGAGACATTTTCTACTCTAGTGGTGACTGTTTTCTATATATGTGCTTCCCTTTTTTTTTTTTTTTTTGCTTTCAACTGTCTGCCTTTTAACAGAGTTGCGATCTCCGATGGGACTTGTCTTTTAACGTCTTGTCTTATTTGTCTTCTCTGGTTATGCAGCTGTATGACCATTTACAGAATATTCTTGGTGTTAAGCATGAACTTGAAGAAGGATTTTCATGGTCCCTGATTCAACGAACAGATTTGGACTCAGATATTTCTCGTCGCCCTTTTCCTCAAAAGGTGGAGTGTAATTCTAAGCTAGCTGTTACACTGGCTGTTATGGATGAATGTTTTGTACCCATTGTCGACAGGAGAAGTGGGATAAATATTATCCACAATGTTCTCTACAACACTGGGTATGCAGCTTTTATAATATTGTCAAGTGTTTTTAAGTTGCTTGATATTAAATCTATGGGCACTCATTATTGTTTAACTTGAGAAGAGCTGGCCGGCTGATTTGATTTGGCCATTTTGGTTTGCGCATATGATCTTTCAGATTTTATTTTCAGTTGTGATTGCAGTTTCTACATTGGGTCCATGAAAGCAGCATATAACTTTGGATATACATTTTTGTTTGTACATATGTTTTACAAAAGTCAAAGCATAACTTTTTGGTTTATGTCTTCAGATAGGTTTTTCTTTTTTTAGAAATTTGAATTTGTACCTTTTCTTCTCGATGCCTCCAGATAGTGAGTTTTGTAACAGCCCAGCCCGCTAGTGATATGGTCCGCTTTGGGCCTAGGCACGCACGGCCATTAAACGCCTCACTAGTGTGTAAGGCCTGCTTACTTATATACCCAGCATCCCTCCCGTGTTTTGCCGATGTGGGATTCTCCTAGCTGGGGTTTCACAAGTTTCATCTTTACGAGACATTACTCATCTTTCATTTTCACTCCTAAGTTTGTCTGGCTGACTGCTAGGACAAAGCAGTGCCAAGCATTTTGATTGAGAAGGGAGGCAGTGGACTGTTAATAATTGAACTTCCTTTATGTAGGTTGATACTCGGAGGAATAAAGAAGAGAGTTAAAGCATTGTAGAATTATTTTTTCTATTCTTATTTCTTTTTCCTTGTTCCTTTTGTTTCTCCTTAACTTAATGGAGGACACAACATATTCTACTCATTTGTCATCTTGCCCCCGTACACTTCCTCATACAAAGTGATCCTCCTAAAATAATTTGTCTTTAGAATCAATCATCTATCTTTTCCCTCCCACTGTTCTTTTGTCTTTTCCTTCATCTGAATTTGTTTTTCCTTAATGAGTAGTTATCTGAAATTATTCTCTTTCCTCTGAAGCTCAAATTTTAGTCGGCTGAACTTTCGTGGCTTCTTCACTGCAATCTTGGAAAGAGGTGATGACATAATATCTGCTGCATCTATAAGGTAGGATGATTGCTCAAATTTGTTCATATGTTACAATGCAAGTTTTTTCCCCCCAGATCTGAAGAGGTCGGGCACAAGATAATATGGTGTGTTGTTTTAAAACTGAATCATCTTAGATTTCTAGCAGATACAATTGTGTTGTTTTTTCTTTTTTTGAGCATGTGCACTGATTAAAGTGTGAACTTATATCAAACAGACCATCCTGTACTAGTGTTGGACTGAATCTATCTCATCTTTTTAGAGGTGTAGCTAGTTGCTCCAGATTACTAGCCAAACGATTATTTTTAATTTTTATTTTGATGTTGTAACATTTTGAATGCTATCTAGAATGATGATTGCATGTTTTCTTACAAGTAAAACTCCTAGCTATTTAAGGGGACAATTTAATGAGTTTCTTTTGGTTAACTTCTTATTCTCGACCTTATCATTTCATGTAGGAGAAGTAGAGGAACTCTTCAAGTCTTCAGTTTCTCAATTTTACTAAACTGTTAAAACACTTATTGCTTTTCCTTTTCCTTCCGCGTCATCTGTGCTTGTGCTGTGATTATTCATTCCTTACCAATCATTAAATACTGTTTTCGCTGGTTATCTGTTAGGATCCGTGGAACTCAACTTGCAGAAATGCCGTTCATTGGGACCCGGAATATATATAGGCGGCAAGGGATGTGTCGTCGACTGTTTTCTGCTATTGAGACGGTATGAGAATTACTGTTGCTGATTAGACTTTCTTTATGCTTCTAATTCTTTCTGCTGATTTCTTGCATATAATTTTGTTGAAGGGCGGCATATCAGCCCCACTCCCGACGTATCCCATGTTCCTTTACGTGCGTGCAACTGCTATTGTAACTTTTTTGGTTGTTCATATAAAAGATTATAGGAGGGAGAAGTATCCAAATTGCTTTTCAGGACTGGCGATTTCACTCTTCAGAACTAGCAATTTTACAATTGACGTGTCTTTACTAAAGTGGCATAAAATTTATCAAAGCCTGCCTTATTGCGGAACATTGTTTGCAAGAAATATGTGAAGGAATGCGGCTTTAGAGAATCCAAAATGCTGTAGGGCAAAAGCTGTCACAATTGTACTCACTTTTAATATTTGAAACGTATGAGAAAATCTTTTAAGTTCTTAGCCAAAAGCACATAAATTTTAGCCTTACTGAACAGTTATATTGCTTACTTGAGTAACAGTAATATTTTTGTGAAACAAGAATCGTGATATTGCTTTGGTCATTGTCATTTTGTTTTCATTTCCCACTACGAGATTTAATGTTGTCCGACCTCTTAAGGCTTAAGTTTTATGAATACCATGCCTGTTCTAATTGTCCTGTGCATCTGTGCAGAATCCACTTAGAAAATTCCAACAGCATGTTCATCACATGTATCAACAATGTGTTTTATACATGACGTTTATTATGAGACCAATATTTTTTACATCCTCCATTCAGGTCCTCTCCAATTTAAAAGTTGAGAAGTTAATCGTTCCTGCTATGTCTGAGCATCTGCATATCTGGACCAAGGTTTTTGGATTTGATGAACTTGAGGAATCAAACAAGCAAGAAATGAAATCTATCAATATGTTAGTATTTCCTGGGACAGACCTGTTGCAAAAGAAGATACTGAAGAAAGATATGCAAGAGGGTAATAGGATAATTATATATTCCTGCTCCCTCTTTGTTTTTTTTTTGTTTTTTGTTTTTTTGTTTTTAAACATTTTGCGATTTGAGTAAAGAATTTTATCATTTCTGTCGATATTTATGACTTGGACTTGTACAACATTTTCTGCAGCTTGTGAGTTACAACATAATCATTCTCCGTCACCTGCTTTGGTTGAAAAAGCTGATCAGGAATCATCTATCAGGCGTGACGGACATCTGCATGATGGCGTATGTGTGAACATAGTAGAAAAATCTGATGACAGGTTTGGTGTCATGGATTCTGGCTCTCCAGCTTCTGCCGTTCACTTAAGTGAGAGCACTGTGGTTAGAGCACAAGGTGGTCGTTGCGAGTCAGATATCCAGATCTCCAGTAAGGAGGTAGAGAAGAATTTTGCTGAATCAGCCACAAAGTGGATGCTCTCTCCTCCATCTGGGGCAAGTAATGGCAGTTCTGATACTGAAGATGCAGCGCTACATCCTGCAAAAATTGATGTCAACTCTGGTGTAGAGCCTATCAATCAAGAAGCTTAGAAAGAATATGACCAACCACCTTGTTAATAATCTGGTCTTGATTCATTAGCTGAAGATACATCCGGGAACACATTGGCAGAAAAACAGATTGAAGATGCTTCTGATAGTTCTGCCACTAATAACAGAGAAATATATTTGTGTGACTTTTGTAGATAGCTGTTTTCTAGACCCCGCTGTCCAAAGTGCTAGTGAAGAAGTCAGCAGCAATAGATATGGTCTGGCATCTACCTTGACTCCCTGTGGAATTGGCAAAGCTTTACAGTCTTACTCAGTGTTGAATCAATCTAGTAGATCAGATGGGGGAAATGAGCTACATGTGGCTCCAAAAAAAGCTTCCGATTCTAAATGTGTTAGGGGTGCAAATTTCCTACGAATGACGGCAATTTGGATTCCTCTGCAGTTTATGATGGAGGCATTAGTGCTGAAGTTTCTTTCTATGAAGCTGGAATTGATTCATCAAATGGAACTTTTTTGCATAATACTGCTTTAGAGAATAATTCAAATTATCATCTTGGCTCTTCTGGATCTCGAGTGTGTGACTCTGGCTTTAACACTTATGATAACGGTTCTGAAGCAAAAAGTTTCTCTTGTCAAGAGGACTGTTCAGTCTTCTGATCTTGGTCAGGCGAAAATCATTGAAGTGAATGTGATAAGACGCTTGTATTTTCCGTGTTCTGCTGATGTTTCCGCACGATATGTGCTGAAGAAAAAACTTGAGAACTATGATCCTGTTAGTGTTCTAGTCATACTGGCCATGCTGTGTAAACATTACCTGAATCAGCTGCCAACTTGAGGTATGACGTTTCTCCAGTCAAAACTATAGTCAACTAGTCAGGCATCGTTGATGTTTGGAGCTATTTGGGTCGGTTTTTCTTAACTGATTCTTGATGTTTCCTTCAAAGCTTCGGCTCAACTGTGCAACAGGCAGTTTGTAGGCGGGTGGGAAAAGAACTACCCAGCAAGGCTATTGGATAAAATGGTCTAAATTATGCTATCTCCTTCTGATCTAGGTGGAAGTTGAAATGAAGTTGGAAGCTATGGTAGCTTCTTGTTTGGTGTGCACTGAGCAAGATCCTCTACCATTTTGAGGACGTGTGCGATAAATGCGTTTATATGAGCTGGGGAAAGCAGCATCAGCGTATCTACCACCAGTGTGGTGTATGTGATGGCTTGACTAGAAATGAGTGCATTTGTTTTGTTGGAATATAATAGCGCCAATAGTTTTTACCTTGCAGTCTAGATGGTTGATTACTTATACAACAGTAGAAGATGTGCATTATACTTGATGGCTTGGGCGAAATTTTTTGAGAATTCTGCTGACTTTATCGGTAAATGATATTCGTCTAGATTCTGAATGTACATATTGTAGATCCAAAATTCATTTTTCAAGGTCCTTGAAATCAGTGAAATTCATCATTTGAGCGGCTAATTTCACCCATATCTGGTTCAATTCTCATTATCTTGGAAGGCTTTTTTCTGGTGACATGAAGCAGAAAAAAGTAGTGTGTCAAGTATTTCAAGGATGTGATTGTTGAAACTTCAATATTTCATTTAAAGATTATTGTTGGCATTGCCAAAAATATTCTCATTAATACTATTCCATTCAGTAAAAAAAAAAAAAAGTTGTTTCCATGTGATCTCGGTGGATATGTTGTTTGTTGATTAATAGCGGGAATGGGTTGATTAGAACCAATAGAGCTCATTATCTAATGAATCTTTCCGTTTTAATACTTTATTCGAGAGTTAGCAGTACTTATCAAATCTATTTCTACCTAATGGAACACTATTGGATCAAATGATAGAGATATTGTTGATAAAAAAGGTCCGAGAGGTATAGACTTCTTCACACATAGAAGTTGCGCTTTCAATTTGAGATTGTCAGTATGCACACGACTTGTGGTAGGGGGAGGTTTACGTATACCCTATCCTCTTACACTTCACTTGTGAAATTATACTGGATATGTTGTTCTATTGTTATATATACGCCGCTATAATTTTGAATGGATGGTGCTTTCTTCATGGTAGTACCATGTTTCGGAGAGGAATTAGCACTCTCAATCATTTTTTTTTTTCTCTTAAGAACAAGTGTATGCCAGTATTTTGTCACTTCTGCCGATTTGGCTTAAATAACACCTAAGTACTTATTTAAATCAACCAGCATCCCCTTAAAATGACTTTACAAAATTTAAATAAAGTACTTTCTCTATCCCATTTTATATTGTACATTTTCTTTTTTTAGTTTATCGTTGAGGTAGAAAAAGAACATATTTATATATTCAAAAAGAATTTAGTTTTGACTTCTACATTACATTTCATGACATTATTTTACAGCCATAAAAATGTTTATGATTTATTTTAGACCACAGGTCCACCAATCTAATTTTTTTTTTCCCTATTAACGTAAAATTTAGATAGGGAAATAAAAGTAATGATGAGAACCAAAATGAATTGTAGCAAAAGTTTGAGGGTCAATTTATAATTTTTATATCTGGAAAAAAAAATTAAATTTTTATATAGACTTCCTCTCAAAATAACACTGCTTTATATAAACTCCCTATGTAAGAGCAAAACCTGAACTATTTTTTTCTTCTTTTAGCTCAAATTATTTATACATTTGCTTCGCAAAATCTTTTTCAGAAGTAATATATGCAATTCAATATTAGCTAAACCCACAAATTATTTAAGTTCAAATAAGCATTGAAGTGAATACAGACTTGCCCACCAACTGTTCGATATATTGTCTCAAAGAGTATATATACTTTCATCAACAAATAGTTTCATTTTCAGGCACCCTTTATGCTAGTTTGCAGTTGTTGCTAATTGGATTATTCCATGTTGAGAAGAAAAATTATCAACTTGTATTGTATACTTAAGTCCCAATGCCCTTTAAGAGTATGTTCATATTCTTCAAGAACTAATCAAGAAAATGTATTTAATTTCGTTGAGGATAGTAAACCACGTTCCGAAGCAGAAAATTTCGGTCGTGGGGTTTTTCATCAGCTTTCGCCGTTGTATAAGGATAATAACGAGGCGTTAAAAGATTGCAGGATTGAAATAACGGATAATGACACTTGGAATGTGTCATCTAGCTTAGCTGACGCTTGGAAAAGCAACGCAAATGTTGCATCGAAGAAAAAGGTTTTATTCAAACAAGAGGATGATATTGATGATGTAGCGATCAATTATAATGACGAACACCCTGATTTTGATGATATTGAGGAAATGAGGATACGTGGGAACTTGTTTTACAAGCTTGAGAAAGATTCCAAGGAATACGAGGAATATAAGTTCGATTTCCATAGAAGGAATAAGAACAAGAATAATGGAGATGAAATTCCAAAAGAGAAGGAAAAAGCAAGTAAAGTTTCGACTTTTGAGGTCGAGAAAAGCAAGAAGGAGAAATTGAGCTATAGCTCGGCCTTTCCAGTGGACAGACTGATGTTAGATTTTGAGACAAAGAGGTCAAGGGTTCCAACATTTAATCAACTTACTGCTCCTTATCACGAGCCATTTTGTTTGGATATTTTTGTCTCGAAAGGCTCTGTAAGTGCTAGCATTATTCATAGAGCTACTAGCAAGGTTGTTGCTGTGGCACATTCGATTTCCAAGGACATGAAATTTGACTTGGGATCGACGAAGAATAATGCTACTTGTGCTGCTGTTGGGGAAGTTCTGGCTCAAAGAGCCTTGGCTGATGATATTCATAACGTAGTTTATACTCCAAGGAAAGGGGAGAAATTGGAGGGGAAACTTAATATCGTTCTTCAGTCCGTTATTAACAATGGCGTCAACGTGAAGGTGAAGCTTAAGCAGAGGAAAACCAAGAAACCTGGTTTCCACCGCCCAACTGCTTAGATGGTCATCCTACATTACTATTCACCAAGGCAAGAATTGTTATAAATATCATCCTGACGATTTTTATTGAAACTGGATTTAGGAAAGTGAATCAGGTCTATTGCTTTAGAAAGTATGCTTTATCGGCACACTGACAAGTAGTGGAGTCATGCAAGACTCAAGAGTCCGGTAATTAAAAGCGACAAGGAAGATTTATCAATGCTTTATTAGCCCGCAAACAGAGCAATGTAGTAAGTGGAACAAGGTTAAAAATGATTTACCTTTTTTGCAAGGTTGAAGAACATTTCACTAAATTCATTGTTATATGTCATTGAAGGGGTTTCCATAGTAGTTACAAAGTTGGGAATAAATCTTTTATTTCCTGCAATTTGTATTCTTTTTGTGAACATTACTGTTAATGGAGAAATCTGGTTTACATGTTAGCATTCTTTGTAATTTGATACAACAAACAAAAATTTGGCAATTTCCAAAAAGATAGTCTGGGACCTTAGCACAGAGGTGGAGCCAAGATTTTTAGTTCATGGGTTCTGAATCACAATTTTTTTTTTGCTTATTGGGTTCTAGATATATCATTTATGCATTTAAATGAACTTTTCAATATAAATACATGGTTCGATCCTAAGCTACTAGGTTCTGCCGACCCCCGTAACCACAATGCTGTCTCCGCCCCTGCCTTAGCACACCTTTAATCTTTATAGGATCAAGAGCAATTTTTTTTTCCATTTATTTGTTTGAATGCCTTATGCAGCGACGAATGATGTATTTTGAAAAAGACAATTTATAGCAATACAAACACATAATTTTGCATTGAATTCCTCAAAAAGTACAACATCTTGTATCAGTTTTACATCAGTCATCGGCAGTTGCTAGTTGCAGAGACAAAAGTTCTTCTTCAGGTATAACTCTAATGTGGCAATCTGATCTTGGATAAGATGCACATAGTAATGCATAGCCTCTCTCCACAACATCATCACTTAGCATACCATCACTTTGATCAACTTTCCCACTAAGAAGCTTTGCTGGACATGTCATGCACACTCCGAGATTGCAGTCGTACGGTACGGACATGCCAACGTCGAGTGCCTTCGACAAAATTGTCTCATCAGGTTCAACTTCTAGCTCTGTTGTTTTACCTTCATGTTCTACTAATACTTTATAAGCCCGGACAAGGCCCCGTACTCGACGATTTCCGGTTCTTCTGAGTGACCAGGGATTGTTTAGTTGAATAGCAGCAAGATTGGTTTGTTTTCTTGGTGGAAGGAGGGTGAAAGATGGAGAGGTTGTAAATTGAATTGTTGCCATAGTGAGTGAGGGAAATGTGGAGTGAAGGTTTTGTTGGTGTGGATAAGATGTCTTGATGAGAAGATAAGGTTCTTTTGGGAATTAATTGGTGGAATTTTGGTTTTACAATCTGCCTATGGGCTAGTCATGTTTGTCTGTGTTGTTACTAAGTTGTGGAAAATGAGCTGCTTTACCAATTTGGGCTAGTGTTGACTACATTGTAGTTTGGATTTTGTCTGATTTACGCAAATGTCCTCTTTTAGGCCATCATTTAGATTTTGTTCCTATTTTTAAAATTTGTGCAAATATAGCCCTTAGGAAATTACTATTTCTGACGCGATGCTAGACTCAGTCAAATGTTTGCTCATATATTGTTAAATCTTACAGACCAAATATTAGACTATCATTGCAATACCTTACAAAACAAAACAATTGGGGTGTACAAAGCAAACCGACAAACCGTACCAAACCGATAAATCGAGTCAAACCGGAAAAAAAAACCCGACCATAATTGGTTTGGTTTGATTTTAGCTAAAAAAAAGTCAAACCAAACCGACCCGACATTACGTGTATTCTACTTTTAAAATATTTTATACATAAAAATATTTATTTGTAATGTAATTTGTAAATATTTCTTAAATTTTTTCATAGTTTTTTGTCTTTTATCATATTATTTTAAGCTTGAACTTAGAATTTTGAATGCCAATAAGTTTTATAAGCCATGGACGTTGGTAACTCAAATAAAGTCCAAATCAAAACCAACTCAATACTAGTTCTAACAAAAGAAATTCAATTCTAACACTAGGAATTACCGTAATGTTGGATATCTAATCTTTAGTTTTGCATAATTGGTTTAGAGCGTAAACATACATAGCTTAATTTTTTTCTTTGTCATGTAATTAATAATTATTAGCCGTACTTATTTTAGCATAACTTAGTATTTATATTAAAGTCATTTTATTTATGGCTTATTAATTAGCAATACTTATTTTAACCGATTTTATTATCTTTTTTGTTAAATATTTTAATACGATGTCATGGCTTATTAATTAGCAATACTTATTTTAACCGATTTTATTATCTTTTTTGTTAAATATTTTAATACGATATCATCACCCATCTCACATTTTGTGTTATTTTCTTATGAAACACCTTAGTTATATAGTCGTATCTTACTAGGACTAAATAAATATTTGACGTAAAAGTCGTATGTTTTGTATGAAGACTTTTTCGGGGAAAAACCCGAAAAAATCGAATAACCCGAGAAAACCCTAAGTTGAAAAACCCGAATTTTATTGGTTTGGTTTGGTTTATAAATTTAAAAACCCGACGCAATTGCTTTGATTTAGTATTTGAAAAATCTGAACCAACCCGGTTCATGTACACCCCTACAAAACACTAGAGGTTGTAAATTGAATTGTGGCCATAGTGAGGAAAATGTGGAGTGAAGGTTTTGTTGGTGTGGATAAGATGTCTTGATGAGAAGATAAGGTTCTTTTGGAAGTTAATTGGTGGAATTTTGGTTATGGGCTATCCATATTTGTCTAAGTTCTGGAAATTTTGGGCTGCTTTTTGCTGCCCTTTGAAAATTGAGCCGCATTTGCTGGCCTTTACCAATTTGGGCTCTAGTGTTGATCTACATTGTAGTTTGGATTTTGTGTGATTTACGTAAATGTCCTCTTTTAGGCCATCATTTAGATTTTGTCCCTAATTTTGAAAATTGTGCAAATATAGCCCTTGGGAAATTATCCTTCCAGACACTGTTAGACTCGTTCAAATGTATGCCAATATATTTTTCAATCTTACGGACAAAACCTAGATTTTTGTATCGCTTGTATGATGTTTGCAATAACTTACGCAACATTAGAGGTTGTAAAATGAATTATTGCCATTGTCAGTGAGGAAAATGTGGAGCGAAGGTTTTGTTGGTGTGGATAAGATGTGTTGATGAGAAGATAAGGTTCTTTTGGAAATAATTGGTGAGATTTTGGTCTACAATCTGCCTATGGGCTACTACCCATGTTTGTCTTGTTAAGTATGAGTTGTGAAAATTGGGCTGTGTTTTCCTGGCCTTTTCCAAATTGGGATCTAATGTTGGTCTACATTGTTCAGTCTAAAGCTTTGGGATTTTGTTTGATTTACGCAAATGTCCCTTTTTAGGCCATTATTTAGATGAGAATTTTACTTGGGATAGAGACTAGAGAACATATAAGTGATATTTTTATTTAGTAATTATATTTTATTTTAATTACATTTGATAGCTAAATGTTGTATTTCAATTACACAAGATAACTAATACATAATTCTCTCCTCCTTTCTCTCTAACGTCTGAAACTCTCTCCTCCTCTCTCTCTAACGTCCGGTCCCTCTCTCTAATCTCCGGCAAGTCTAACGAACCACCTTTCTTCCAATAATAATAGCTCTAATAGTCCTATCAATTTCTTCCTCATCGAGATTTTCATTACAGCTAAATCTGCTTGAAGTCCTACGATCAACTTCCAAAGTTGAAGGGCAATTAAGGAATCTGTCCAATGGGAGATCACCATCCTTTCGGTCTTCAACAACTAAAGCAGTTGGTTTTTATGATACACTTTATCATCCAGATCTGACCGGAAATACAGTTTATTATCCAGATCTGATCGGAAAATACATTTTATTGTCCAGATCTGGCCGAAAAATACACTTTATTCGCCTGTATTTTGAAGGAGGAGATCTTTTTGTATACAAATAAATACAGTGAATTTGAAGTTTTGAAGTGTATTTTATTTCTTATATCTCAAATCCGAGTGTATTTTTTTTTCTTGTATCTCAGATTTGAGTGTATTTTGAGTATATTCGTTTTTTCTAGTGTAAAATGCAATGTTTCTTTATGCATTTTTCACCTGTATTTCGAAGGAGATTTTTTTGTATACAAATGAATACTGTGAATTTTGAATACAGCTGAATATCCCTGTATTTTTTTGCATTTATGTTGTTTGAATACAACCGAATTTAAATACAATAAGTTGAATACAATGTAAAAGTAGTTATAAATGAATACAGCCGAATCGAATACATCTGAATTGAATACAGTGAAATACAGCCTAATTGGAATACAACCGAATTTGAATACACGTTACCGTAGTTACAAAATGTAATTAGCAAAAGTGTAGCTATATATGCCTTAAACACACACACACCCACACACACACAAAGTGTAGTCATTTGAGTAAGTTTCCCTATTTAGATTGTCTCTATTTTTAAAATTGTGCAAATATAACCCCTGAAAAATTACCATTCCGAACGATGTTAGACTCGGGTTAAATGTGTGCTCATATATTGTTCAACCTTGTTGTCTAATGTTTGCAATAACTTACAAATTTTACGCCATGATTTAACGTTTTTTTCATAAGATTTTTAGTTTGCTAAAAATAGATCTTTAGACCGTAGCCTGATAGGTCCAAAAATTGCAAGAGAAATAAATAAAAGATCATTTACTAAATAGTTGTTCCAAAATGATCCACCCCTGATTCCTAGTGCCTAAGATGAAGTTGTTTTAGGTTTTTGGAATGAAATATTTGTGCTCCCAATAATGTTGTTGTAATATTTTGAAGTTGCAGCTCTTAACAGTTGTTTTAAAACTATAGCAACTGCGTGCACACCATTCAATCCTCCGAAGCTCTCTCCATACCTCCACTTCTCGAGCTATATATCTAATTCATTCCCTTTATTATATAGTGTATGTATGTATACATACATTTGTTTCTTTCATCTCTTTGTTTCTATTTAGTTCTGTTTTGTCTTCCTCTTTCCTCTTTGGGAAGAGAGAGAACAACAACTTGTTTTGGTATAACCATTCAGTATCCGGTACCCATTGAATCAACTAATTTGAATTCTTGTTTCTAGGGCCCGTTAAAAGGAAAAGCCTACCCTACCAAGAATTTCTCCATTTTAAGGGCTGGAGCCCGAGATATCTCTAATTAAGGGTTGAGGGATCTCGTCGATGGAAATTTTTTATGCTAAAGATGAAGCATGTGTTGCTACAAATGATAGAAATATGAAAGCCGAGTCAATAACTTTGTCTCCTCTTCACGAAGGAATATCGAAGCTATTATCTCAATGGCCAGGATTGCAAATGGCTATTGAAAATGAATGGGGTGGCCAAGATTCTCCTAAAAAATCGAAACAACTTTCCTCTGATATTTTTTCTTGCCTTTCTCAATCAAATGGTACGTTCCTTCTCCCTTCACCCTTTCCTTCATTATTTTTTTTAACCATCTGATCTTTGAAATTAACTGGCCCGTTTAATTTAAATTCGCATCACATAAAGTTTTTTTAAGGGAGAAGCGTTGTCTGCCAAACGTTTCTCCATTCCCTAAGCTCGAACATGCCTCCTTTCGTTTCTTGATTCTTGCTCTTTCTATCAACAAAGCATGTGTTTGATAATATAATAATATGATATTACAATAATTAATCCCATAAGACACATTTTTTCCTTACGAGTTTGATCATGAAAGATAACGAGGAATTTTTAAAAGTTTTAATTTGTCCTTGCCTGCATTAAACTGAAGATAAAATTAGTTTATCCAATGTACTATGAAAACAAAATTTAATTCATCCATATCACATTAAATGTGTTATTCTTGATTTTCATATATGTTTACTTATTAAGAAAATAGTTGAAAATTTAGCATTTTCAATATTTATTCATTCAAGATGTAGGTCTCTTTGTTGATTCTTTTTAGTTTTACAAAAAACGTTGTTACATAATTGTTTTTTTAATTATATGTTACACTAACAATTATTTAAGTTGACTTACAACGATAAATAACTAATCATAACATACTTAATATGGTAATATGGGAAATAAAGTAACCACCTATTATAATCGATTATTGAACTGATGAAGATTTTTTTTAAAATATTCTGCTAATGCTAATGTATATAACTTAAAATCTTGTATAAATGATAATGTTAAATGATGTACGCAGCAGCAGCTGTTGGTGTAGAGGACGTAGAGAATATGCTTTACGAAAGGTTGCTACTGTCTTTCAACACTGACATTGATGATGGAAGCATTGAGGAGGTAATTAATATTTTTTTATAATGTTACAAGTAAATATATTTTAAGTGACTTGATAGTGTAAAATATGTTTTTACATATAATTCGTATATATAAGTTAAACTAATTTTTAAAATACAATCAGGTTGCGGAGCAATTAATGACTCTTCGTGAGGAATATGTTCAAGGGAAATCATCTTACACAACCAAGAAATAATTGAATGGTACAATATTCAACATTTTCAATGTCAATTATTCAAAATTGGATTATATATTTGATTTTTAAAGCAAACTAAGTGTAGCACCTCTGTATATTGTCTAGTTAAAAGGTATGAAGTTTTTCTTGTTAATATATTCCCTCCAATCACAGTTAGAAGGAAATATGAAAAAGAAATGTTTAAAATTGGTGCTCTTAAACATATTACTTATAACATTTTTATTGACTATAAGACTTCTGAAACTTATTATCTTAAACAAGCCATAAAATATGTTCTATAAAAGCTTGTCATTCATGAGGACAAAATGAAAAATTTAAGTTAAATTATTTTCCAATACAGATGCGCTCCATAATCTCCTTCATGTGATAAGATTTACGAACTAATATGAAAATAGTGTATATGTTACTATTGTATAACAATAATCCTGGTATCGTCGTGACATACCAAAACATCCCTTCCGCCAAACCCTCCACGGCCGCTCACACCCTTTGGCAACCGTCACGATTAACTCCCCGTCAGCAAACACCGCTGTCGCCAACTCAGGCTGGGCCCACGCGGGCAGCCTAAACCTCCACGTGTCCACCTTCAATTGTTCCAACATCAGTAACTCCCCTTTACCACCACCTGATTTGACACCATTTCTCACCACTATCTTTGTAACCCCCGGATGAATCTCAACTGCCTCAGCCCTAACATTACGAATATTTTCACCGTGCTGCTCGATTATTTCGACCACGAAACGGAAGAATTCCGGTGTTTCTTCCACCTCAACGTCAGCATCGGACGGGATCGGTAATTCGAGGACTTTTCCGAACACGTGAGGCAGTTTCCTTAGTTTTTTCATGCCGTTTCCTGACATTATTACTATGGCTGAGGCAAGATTGAGAAGAAGAAGAAGAAGAAGAAATAGAAGAAAAGGAGTAATTGGAATCAATACTTTAGAGCTAATTAATGGCAACGTATCGTTGCATGGACAAGAATATGGACCTTCATGCTCTAGTTTTATAGGTTACATATGACGACATCAGAATATTTTTTTATTCTAGTTGAACTCGTCAGAATATTTTTTTATTCTAATTGAACTTTTGGTGTTTAAAGTTTTCTAGGTTGATTAGTCCAGATTCTTTTCGAGTAGGCTCACTCACTGGGGAAGAGAGATATTTTGCTAAGGGTTCAAGATTTAATAGTATATAGGTATAAAAAGTAATTTTTAATTTATATTATACTATAATTTAATTTTTTTATATATACAATATAATTTTATGACAAATATGCCATGTTCAACTAATCACCCTTCATTGTATATGATTATGCCACTAGGGAGTAAAACGTTATCTACCAAGTATGTTTTTACTCAATAGCTCAAACTCGTAGCTCTTAGTTAAATATTATAGGGATCCTAATTATCCTACTACACACTCGATAAAGGTAACATGAGAATAAAGTAACAAGAATCTAAATCTTGATAAGGTTCACAATTTTGGGGCGGTGAAAAGGTGGAATCATTTTAGTGATTGAATGGCATGAGTTAGAGCCTTCTTCAACAAGCTGATAATATATATATATATATATATATATATATATATATATATATATATATATATATATATATATATATATATATTAGTAAAGTCCGGGAAAAAACCCTGATGATAATATATAGTAAAACTTACACAAATAACTACATTTTAACAGCTTCTAACAAGTTATAGCTATAAGTTGAAGATTTACAATTCATAGCTGCTTTTGGCTGTATTTCAGTTGTATCTCGCGTTTTTGAAATACAGTGTGACTGTTGAATTAAAAAAAGGCTATATTTATGGCAATAAAAATCTTTTTCAAATTATATGGTAATTTAGATTAATGGTTCCGTGATTCACGCAAACCTCATGAGGTTCCGTTACAGCTAACATCTCTCTATCAAAATCAGTCCATTCAAAAGTTTTTTGCTGGTTTTGTTGTATTCGGTTGTATTTCGCGTTTTTGAAATACACGAAAATACAAAATTTGGCGGAGTAAAAATAGGCTGTATTTATGGAACATATTCTCTTCTTTCATTTTAAATGGTAAATCAAATTAAATCAACCATGTAACACGCAAACGGCTCAAGTTCCATAACAACCCACGTTTCTCTCTCCAAATTACTCCATTCCAAACTTTTAGAAATACTTCCAAATACAAAAAAATATACATTGGAATACAATGAAATATGGTTGACTATTTAAGAAATATAAAATTGTAGTATGCGTATATACAATGGAATACAATGAAATGTATCAGAAACTGTTTCGTACATTAGAAATACATTGAAATATAGCGAAATATACTGAAACAATACACTGAAATATACAGAAATATACTGAAACAGTACATTGAAATATAATGAAATATACTGAAATATATTGAAACACCACAACCACAAACCCTACCGAACCACCACAACAACTGGAAAAACCCTCCTCCTTCCTCCGCCGCCTTTCTTGAGAGAATTTTTTTTTAGGGTTTGGAGAAGATGATAAATCTTAAATGTGTAGTGAGAGAGAATAGAGAGCTACATGTATTTCAAAAATTACTGGACCAGTTATGAAATGTAATTTTGGAAAAATAAAGCTACAAAAATTAAATAAAAAATAAAGTAATTATTATTCATAAATAAGTCTTAGATGTAGCTATGTCAAGTAAATTTTTCTAATATATACCATAGTCCTGTTTGAAATCGGATGGGTCATCGCGTTAAAATTGAAGAAATTGGATGATTTGTCCTTCAAATGGCTGGTTTTAATTTTGCCCTTCAGATGGGCTGGTCTTTATTTTTTGTCCTCTAGCAATCGAATCTATGTCTAGCAAGGCATAAGTTATTTAAAGGCAAAAGTCATGCAGGGCATAACTGATGGGATATTATGATGAGAAAATATAAACTTATGTCCGCGAAAAAATTAAAGATCAGCACAAAATAAGGCCATAAATGCCAATGACCCGTCCCGCTTCACTCTTCTGCGTGCATTTTGGACTATGGGCTATAAGATGGTCAATCGTCTGGTTGGCCCACTAGGTACTTGGTGATATTGTCTGATAAGCCCAATAAACACTTATCCTTTGACAAACTAAGGCCCAATTGCTAAATTTAGGTGATCGGCGTACTTCAGCATTCCTAATTTTGTATCATAATGAAAGACTCAATTCCCCATGATCATGAGGCAATTTGGAGGTTGATATATATAATTATTTCAAATAAGGAATTGAATTATCAGGGAGAAATTTTTGGTAGTAAGGTAAAATCATGTTATGTTGATTTTACCATAGTTTAGTGCTTTAATGCGGTGAGAATATATATCAATTAATAATAATTTATTGAGAGAAATTTATGTGCAAACACGTGTAACGGATCTATTAGTTTGGTGTAAAACGTTTGATCCAAGTAATTTTTTAGTCTCCGTGTCCCTACAACCCTAAGATAAAATGGAGGAAATATCATTTCAGCAAAGATCCTGTGATTGGTTTTTTTTTTTATTGAAATGGAATATACATGAACCATATGTAATATGAATATGAATTAATTAGGTTAGTAGGTTCTGAATACATAATGATAAAACCAAAAAAAAGAAAAACAAGTTAAACGCATAATAAGCGATATCCATATAACCAAAGAGGCAAAAAAAAAAAAAAAAAAAAAAAAAAAAACTACATGCATTACTTACTCTCCACCAAAACAACATCCTCCATACAAGAGAAAGATGAGATTAGGGAGCCCTTAGAATGGAGAAATCTTATGTAGGACACATTTCTCCATAAATGAGCTATACATAGCGCGAAAATCTGAATTAGTCGAGCCATTAAGTTCTGAATACAGAAAAGGATAGAGATTAGGGTTTAACCATGAAAATGTTTAGATTTTGTTCCACCATAAGAGTAGTTAGAAATTTCATCTCCTACTTGGGATGTGCTTGTTGATCTTGCTCCCTAGACCTTCTCCTGATTAGCATCTGCCTAATCCCATCAGCTACACAAATTGCAGGATTAGAATTAATATATTTTCTACAAAATGACATATGAGCCTTCATTGCTTCTTCCATCCCAAGAAATTGCTGCACATTCTTCCCTCTATCAACTTCATCTCTAACAGCTTCTGAGCAAAGCCCACACAACCATTTCCCCTCAAAGTTAGCCTTCACTTCATTAATATAGTCTTGTGTGCAATCTTCTTTAAGACCACAACACTCACACTTAGCCAATTCTATGTCCATTTCTTGAATATCAAAACCAAGATCTTTTTTTTGATTGGCTAGCTAATACATATAAAAAGAAGTGTTTTCTTGGATTGTTTAGGTCAGTGGCTAGAAAGGAAAAAGGGTGACAAGAGAAAATGGAAGAAGTGAAAGCTTAGAGTAGGGAAAGGTGCATAATTTTTTCCATGTTCTAAGGGACATAGGGCAGTGGAAAATGCGACAATTCGGAGTTTGTCTTGGAGGGGCGTCCCTAAGATGGAGCCCTTTGTAATATTATTAGGATATAAGAATTTTTATATATTGACGGTGTAAAAGATATTTATATGATCAGGTAACTTAAAAGGTAAATGTAAGTTAACTTCATTTAATAACATGGAATGATAACCTAGATTAAATGATAAGTAACTTGTAGTAATTAGATGAATATTCATGATTTGAATTTTATGAATTTGAATAATAAGACAGAGACCTCAAATGTTAGTAACTAGGTTTTAAATTTAATTTTTAATATATTTTGTAAATTTTTAACACACAGAGTTTGAGCCGAAATTATTAAATTCTGTTAAACGCGTAAATCATAACTGGTGAAATTATATAGTAAACCGCGTATATATCTTATCACAAACAATAATTTACAGGATTTTATAATTGCTTTTGTCATTTTCCTTTGTCTTATTAGTTGCTACTTTACGGGTAGTTTCTCCTTTTGGCTTGAAAGACAGTTACTTTCGGTTAACATAGTTTTATTTAGCTTGACTTGTCGTTTTCTGGTTGGGATTGATCATTATCCTGATTCCATGCATCTGTTGACTGTTGACCACTTAGATTTTTTCCCTGTACATTTTGATCACCAATAATATTATATTATTAGGTCAAACATCACATCCATACCCTACAGATCAATAATGGTGTATACAAAACAATTATACCAAACTTGTCGTTCCATATTTTATACCCTGAAAAACCATATTTCTCTTATAAAGGAGAATCTCAGTTTTTTCTAGTCCTCACATAGATTTTCTTGTCTTTTTTACCCCTTAATTGAAGTTTTATAACGTTGTAACTCTTCATACATTTAGGTAAATTTTATGAATTTCAAAGACTTTTTACATGTCACTAAAATGATGATGTCATGGAAAAGGAAATAGTGACCCCACAACTACATATTTGAATCTTTCTTTTATGTGAAAATATTATTAAATTTGTTTCAAATTATATTTTCCCTTAAAATTTATTATAGACAAGCAAAGAATTATCATGTCATTCAATTTCTATCTTAATATAGGCTTAATTATTGAATTAAGTTATTATTTTTATAATATTATTTATTGATGTTATTTACCATTTATCATTTTTTTATGTGAAATTTTAATTGGTCCAGTTAAACGTAATTTTTTTTTTATTTTATTAATATATAAGCCACTAACTTAGACCAGCTTAGGGTCAACATATGTGCTTCTTGGTTTTAACATTTAATCTGACGGTTCTTTTGTCATTTTGTATTACTTCATGCGCCTGAAACATGTGACGGTATTTACAAGTCATTTGGACGTGATTTGAAATTTTGGTTTGAAACTATAGTTTCAAATCATGATTTAAAATCATGATTTCAAATCATGGTTTGAAATTATGTTTGAATATGTAATTTGA
The DNA here is from genome assembly GCF_019175385.1 of Lycium barbarum. Classification (NCBI taxonomy): domain Eukaryota; kingdom Viridiplantae; phylum Streptophyta; class Magnoliopsida; order Solanales; family Solanaceae; genus Lycium; species Lycium barbarum. The sequence goes on along the minus strand of NC_083347.1, from coordinate 123,842,232 downwards.
ATATCTTAAGTTGTATTTTCTCTTATAGATATAAAAACTCACAGGTTGTGAAAACAATTAAAACATTCCCAAATCTTATACAATCTTACCAAATGAGCAAATCATAGTTCATAACAAAATTAATAAGCTACTAGAAGGTCTTTCTAAAAAATACAACATTAATTGATCAAACTTTAGTTCAATAAAAACGAAAATTCTGACATGAATAGTAATGTAACTAGTACTTTTTAATATAATCCCCCCACATGGTAGACATAAATAAAAGTTGGTGGAAGTTAATGAGGTTGGTAAAATGGTTGGTGGGAGTAATTGTTAAATATATTTACCAACTTATGAGTCAAGTTTTATATTTAAATTTTTTAAAATCCCAAATCATGTCTTTTTGGATGATTTGCAGTTTAAAAACTTGAGATGAAATGCATGTCTGAACGTTAATTTCATCTCATGATTTCAAATCATGATTTCAAACCGCATGTCCAAACGCCTTAAGTGAATTAGTCTTAAATGAGATAATCTCATTGGCTAATTTACCCTTTAACTTTGGACCAATTTACCCTTTAACTTTAGACAGAGTATCATCCTTTACTCCTCACACGTCAGTCACTTTAGCTTCGTGTCAAAAGCTAACTCGCTATCTAATGTCAAGTGGCATATCATTAAATGAGTTTTCACTTTCTTTCGTCCCTTCTTGTTATTTATGTTTTCTTTTACATTGATTGAAACACATGAAGTAGCATTTCGATACTTGAGTTTGTAATCAGGCATACAATGATTTTTTTTTTTTTTGTAAATAGAGCAGATACATGCACTTCTCCTGATGGTTTGCTTTTAAAACATTTTTATATAACACCATAACTTAACTGTAAAAAAAAGGTCACATTAATATTAACTGAAATTGTCTAATGATCATAAACTAAAATTGAGATTAAAGTTGTTAATCATACCTAACAAATAACTTCACTTACGTTAATTTCTGCATTTGAGGGTGGGCCCGTGTACAGCACAAATAAACTTTACCTAGTTTTGTAGAAGAAACAATAAAAAATAGGGGAAGATTTTCCTTATTTCAATCTCCTCCTTCAAAAGAAAAATGTTCCAAGATTTGTTTCACTGTTAACATGTTTGTACAAAGCATAACGTGTGAACGACACACAGAGTTCGAACTTTGCCGTAGATTAAAATCTATTTTAAGCGAAAATGGATAGATAAACTTATTATTCACCGAGTTTTGAAGCGTGCGCAACATCTGGCTCTTGAAGTATTGCGACTATTAAAAGAAAAAAGGAAGGTTAACCTGAACAGGGCACTTCTTAAGATAAGTACCAACTAGATAAGATAAACGTAAAAACTTATTCGTACTAGGTGTTTACATCATCTCAATAAATATATGACACATCAAACATGTCTTAAGTTACAGTCTCATTGCTAAATCATAATTAATTGATGCACATTTTATTCTTAATTTCTACTTAATTATGATGAAATAATATGATTTGATTTAAATGGCTGGTGTACGTAATTTTCTACATATTATACAACACAAAAATGAAATATATTTTGTAGCACAAAATCCATACTCTATCAACTATTTGCTCAAACAATGTGATAGGGATATAGCTAGACTCATGTCTTAACAGTTTTTCTCCATGTGACCTTGAAGAATTGAAGCCCTGACCAAAGTTTATTGTCCTTTGTGAAGAAAGGTCTGTGTTCAGAAAACTAGACTACGTATATTTCATCGGGTCCACAGACAAGAACCTGAGAAATGGCAAAGCATGTGGGGTTTGTTCAGGTGGAGATACCTCATATATATGTATGCAATTGGGATCTCTAAAACTTTTGAGTTTAAGTTGTATGCGCGGATGATATAATAAATATTTCTGCATAATATTTAAAAGATAATTGCAAATTATATTTAAAAGACAATTGCAAGTAACTCTATAATAATAGCACAACATGTTATTTATCTGGCCACCAACACATAGTTTTCAGTGGCCGAAACAATTTTCATCCCTAATAATTTTAGATGGGGATGGATAACAAAATTTTGGCGTTATAGAGTTGGATTCTGAAATATTTAGCTCACTTTATCGTATGTGGTTCTACCTCGAAATATTGGTTCTTCTGAACTCGTAAACTCATAGTTGGATGATTCTGGAGTTGTCAATAAACTAGCGCATTTTAGTTGATTGAAAGTAACTAGTAAGCAATAAATGTCGAAAAACACTTTATAGTGATTTTAGAAATAAGTAGTTATGTTGTTGGATCTTGCATGTTTTGATGATTGGCAAAATGAATGAACCAGGTCAATTAGTAGAACTCTTGAATTAAAGTGATTTCGGGACACGGACTTAGCCGACAAGATCTAGGAGTCCATGCAAGAATTATCTAGGATAAACTTGGGAGTCCCATGAAGCATACCAAGTCGTGTGATAGCAAAGAGGTTGCCTCCTCTGAAACGCTATCTCTCCACATGGGCCTTATCAAGTAAGGTGTTTGTGACCGATTAAATTGCCACTCACAAGTCGTTATATATATATATATATATATATATATATATATATATAAGTCTTCTACTGAAGAATGTTACGCACTCACATAGAGAGAAAAACATAAATCGAGCAAATAAGCGAAAGCAATATTTGAGAGACTTCTGATTGGCTACTGAAGTGAGACCTGATACGAAGGACCATATTGAAGTGCTTGTTTCATTGTGTAATGCTTTACAGTCTTCAAGTATAGTCTTCAAGTAGAGTATTTTGTTTTAGGATTGTTTATCGAGTTGTATCTTTTCAACTTTCTTAGAAGCACTGTAATCAAGGGTGTTCACGGAAAATAAAAAAATCAAACCAAATCGAAAATCAAATCAAACCAAAAAAAAAAAATCGACACTTTTTGGTTTGATTTGATTTTGGTTTTTCATTTTATAAACCGACAAATTTGATTTGATTTTGACTTTAAGCAAAAAATAACCGAACCAAACCGACAACATAAATATCTATCTAAAATTTACATACACACAAACATATATATATATATATATATATTAGATTAGCATTGTACCCATATTTTGTCTTTCACCTGTATTCCCAATTTATTTCCCATTTCAGAATCTAACATTTTTCTCCTTTAAGACGGCAACACCAATTCTCTTCTCATTATTCCATCGTCTTCCACCACAAATTGTGGTCAACAATCATCGCCGTCACTTTGAGAGAGAGAGTTTGAAATTTTATGATATTAATCTTTTTCACTATTGATTCATAATTTATGTTTTTTGCTTTTATAGTAATCTAATTTTTGTATTCACTTTATAGTTTGATTTGTTATTTTTATTTTGATAATACTAAGAATATATTTCTTGTTCAAAATAACTTGTTTTTGAGTCCTTTAATTATTCATCAAAATATCTTGGTATATCACAACCAGATTTTAATTTATTACACAAAAACAAATTCATTGTAAGAACTTTTCTTTTATGTTCCTTGAAAATGGCTAAATTCTTAGATGATGCATATAAAATTTGCAGAAAGTACATATAACTTGATTAGGTTTATATTTTTTTTTCTCATATAGGAGTAATTGATTTGATAGTGTTATACTAGAAAATAGTCAATTTAATATGTGCTCGGACGTATATTGTCATATATTTAACAAAAATTCAAAAAGACCCCGAGAAAACCAACAAAAACGAAAGCAATGAAAAATCGACTTAATTGATTTAATTTGATTCTAACATTTGAAAAACCGACTAAGTTGATTTGGTCATCTTTAAAAGGATAACCGACTCAAACCGAACCATGAACACCCCTAACTGTAATAGGTATAAACGATTGTCAAAAGCTCCAAGTTGAGGGCAACTGGAGGGGACTGAATAGTCTAGGTAGATTGTTGAGTTAGGGATTAGAGTTAGTTTCTAGGTCGCAAGCTTTGGAATCTGAATTTGTTAAGGCTCATAGTCGTAGTGAAATTCATTACAAATCCTGTAGAGGTGTAGGTCGTGATTTTTTCATCCTTGTGAGTCGGGTGATCTCCACGTAAAAATATTGTGTCATTACGTTTCTATTTATCATTATTCCGCAAACTGAACTTGGAACAAATAAAGTAATCTGGTCCATCATCTAGGCGAAAATCAGGCATAATCCAAGATCGCTATTTGGTTGTGCAATATAAGCTACATGTTTGGATAAAAATGTTGAATCTGATAATAAAAGTTGATGTGTTTGGTTAAAGGTTTTAACAAACAATTTTTGTGTTAAAATGACTAATATGTCCTTTAACTTATTTTCAAAAAAATATGAGACTTTTACACTGTATGCCAATTATGGCAAAATATTTACCCGATTTAGCCCATTTTTATTTAATACCCGCCATAGCCATTTTTTTCCTCTTCAGTTTTTTCCCTTCCTCCCATTACACTTTTATATGTGATTCTTTTTTTCCATTTTAAAGCTACAACTATTTTCTTGTTTCTCCATTTACTTTGTTCTTGCTAGATGCAGTCCATTTCTGGTGCGGTGTTTGCATATGAGGGTAGATGCATGCACCATCTTTTCATGTCCTGAAAGTCTCACATGCATTCCTGATTATGACAAAAAAAAAAAGTAACATATACACGTTTCTCTGTGTATATGTCAAACTTATCCATGTGGTTGAGCATCTGTTCATTGCGTTGGAAGTGAGTGACACCGATTCCTCAAAGCTTATATATTATTATACACTTTTATACTAGTCTTATACATTATTATACATTTTTATACAAGATTTATACATTGTCTACAGTAAATGTATAAAGTTGTATATTGTTGTATAATATTGTATACTAATCTTATATATTATTATACACTTTTATACAAGGTGTATACATTGTCTATAGTATGTGTATAAAGTTGTATATTGTTGTATAAAGGTGAATATTCAAGTTGAGCCATGAAATGTTGGGCTGTAGGTTTGTAATTTAAAATATGAGCTATGAATATGTAATTTTGACCCATAAGTTGTTTATAAGTGAAATTTTCCCAATTAAATTTCTTAAGGTAGTATTTTTTCCTCATAAATATGAAAATTTGTAAAAACTATACAATCTTACCAAATAAACAAACCATAGTTCATAAATAAGGAATCAGAATATCATAGGTGGCACATTATTAAACTAGATATCTCCATATTCCTTTTTATAAACAAATGTTTGAGATTACATGTTATTACACGCTTACAAAGGGAAGACTAAACTTTCAAAATGGAATCTAGGGACTCGACAGTAAGGAGTCAATAGTATTTGACAGTAAGGAGTCAATAGTATTTGACAGTAAAAGTAACGATTATCTTTATTTATATAATTTAGAATCAAATTAGTCATTTTTTAAAATACAAGTATCATTTTTGTCATGTTTATACATTAAGGACCAAATGGAAGTACAACCCATATTTTAAGGACCATTTTCATCATTTTCTCTAATTATGCATTTTCGTATTTGATACGAATTCATGTCTTCTCTTCCCTCTATATTGTAGGCTTTCTCCTCCCTAATTTTCCCATCAAATCTAGCAGAAATCAATATATACTAGGAATGGATGAAGAAATCAGAGTCCGAAACCAAAATGACCCAATAAAAATCCAAGTGAACTAAAATACCCTCCAAAAAATTTTTGGTACAAAAGTACCTTTAGTGCAATACTGCGCTAAAGCACTTAACTCTAACGGCACCATTAAGTGCTTTAGCGCAGTATTTTATTGCCCTACAGGAGTCCCTATTTTCCCAAAACAGGGTCTTATTACATTTTCACACTTTTTTACGTACTTTAGTCATATATTAATCATGCTTTGAAACCCCGGAACTTCAATATTTTATATAGAACCCTATTTATTTTTGTGCGATTAATAAGATAGGCTCAATACATCAAAGATAAGCAAAACTTCGGATTGCCGTTTTAGTGGTTGAAAAGTGTTCGAACTCCATTTTTGTTTGAAGACTTGGTGTAATTAAACATATTGTGCAATATGCTAACATTTCTGTCTGATATAACACATATTCCCATGCGATCCTTAATAATGTGTTGCCTCAAGTAGTCCAAAAACATACCCCACGTACTAATGCTCTCATTAGCTACAATTGCAAAAGCTAGAGGGAATATAGCTCCATTTGCATCCGTTTCAACTGCAATTAACAGCTTTATGTCGTATACCCCGTACACATGTGTTCTATCTATTGATATTACAGGCTGACAATGAGCAAAACCATCAATGCTTTGTTTGAATGCCCAAAACACAAACTCAAAAATATTACCGAGCACACTAGGCTTCGATTTGAGCTTCCATTCAACAACATTACCAGGATTGAAGTGTTGTAGAGCCGCCATGTATCTCGGAAACTTCTTGAAAGAGTCCTCCCAATTGCCATAGACTATCTCATGTGCACGCCTACGCCCAAGATACGCCTTCCGCCTACTAACGGTTTTGCGATATACTTTCAGTACGGCTGTAATACAATCTTTAATAGGGAACCTGAATAAGATGAAATATTAGTATATAGCAACGAGGAACATCGTATTAACATCAAAATTAAAATAAACTTAGGCGAAGGGGATACCTTGGGCTTTTTCCAATGTCGCCAATTAACACACGAGCAATCATATTAGTATCTAGATTGCAATGATCATCTTCGAGGTCACCCACATCACAAGTGTGTTTTGTGTAGAACTTTGAAATAGTCCACATCTTTTCAGCTGTCTCCTTATCACGGAGCATCCATTCGCAACCTTGATATTTTCGCTTGCAGACCAATCGAGGACGATATGGAGGACTTCTATTCTGACAATGATTAAGAATATTGTGATTTTAGTTTTATATTTAATTTATGATGATGTCGTTATTTTGAAGAATATTAGTATGTTTAGTTTTTCATCAATTCAAGGGCATGAATTGATGAATGTATTTTAAGTTTTTTCTTTTTTTGATGATTGTATTTTAACTACTTTCGGTTTATTATTAATGAACAAGTGTAAGTATTTTCATAAAGAACTTAAAGCTAATGACACCAAGTCTTCAAATAAAAATAGAGTTCGAGCACTTTTCAACCACTAAAACGGCAATTCGAAGTTTTGCTTATCCTTGACGTATTGAGCCTATCTTATTAATCGCACAAAAATAAATAGGATTCTATATAAAATATTGAAGTTCCGGAGTCTCAAAGCATGATTAATATACGGCTAAAGTACGTAAAAAAGTGTAAAGAAAGAGGAGTTAATCAAAAGAAGAAGAAGAAAAGGGCGCTTTAGCGCAGTAATTTACTGCGCTAAAGGAGTTAATGTCGTCGTTACAATTAACTCCTTTAGCGTAGTAAATTACTGCGCTAAAGATAGTTTTTTCACCATTTTTTTATTAGGGTATTTTGAATCAAAAGCATTTTTTTTGGGTCATTTTGGTTCCGGACTCAAGAAACCATTGATTTCAATCTACGCCCAATTGATAGCCTGTTTGACCAAGCTTATTTTTTGCCAAAAGTATTTATTTTTTCAATAAGTGCTTATTTTAAAAAAAGTGAGGTGTTTGGCTAAGCTTTTGGGAGAAAATAAGTGTTTTTAGGGAGTAGCAGAAGCAGTTTTTCAGAAGCTTTAAAAAAATAGCTTTTGCTCAAAAGCACTTTTTTGAAATGTATTTTTGAGAAAAATACACATATAAACACTTTTTAAAAGCTTGGTCAAACACTAATTGCTGCTCAAAAGTACTTTTTAAATTAATTGGCCAAACACAAACTGCTTTTAGCTAAAAATATTTTTTAAAAAAGTACTTTTTAAAATAAGCTATTTTTAGAAGCTTGACCAAACAAGCTATGAAATTTCGACGATTTCATGGAGGTTGCAAATAGGAAAATGTCAACCGCTTTTGCGCGTGGGACACTTTTTTCTTTTTGTCTTTTTTTAAAAGCACAAGCTTTAGAATTTTGATCACCTTAAGATATTTATCAAATTCTAATTATTAAATTTAATTGAACAATAAAAATAAAAAAAATATTTAGACATTTAGAACTTAGAAGTATAGATGTTGTAGTTTATGGTATTTTTTGCCTATATCAAGATCCTAGTATAATAGATATTTTAATGTGCAAATTTTGTTATAATATTTTATCTAATTTTTTTCTCTGGTGTATTTTTTTTACGTTGCAGTTTTGGGAATTTTGACGAAAACTTCTAGTGTTTTTTGGTTGCTTTTTTCTTTTTTTCACAGTTTCGGTTAAACTTAACAATCAAAGAACAAAAGTGCAAACTTAAATGATCAAATCTATTTAGTTGACACTTAAGTGACTACTTTGAATCTACTATTAGATTTCAAATTGTTTTATGTGACTGTGAATTTTGGACATATAATCTTTAAGTATTTAAATAATAATCAAATATTTAGAAACTACATAAAAAGTACTATAAAGTCAAAATAATTAATAATTTAAAATATTTCAAGGGCATACAAATAAATCGCGTTAAATTTTTTCTTATTTGACTCTCGAAATTCGTATTGTATGCGTAAATTGAAATTGGGACAAAGGGGGAAGTACTAAGAGTATGTTAGGATTGGCTTATTTTATGTGTTTTTAAAGAAAAATAGCTTTTAAGCACTTTCGACGTGTTTGGATAAAATTAAAAAAAATGCTTTCAAGCAACTATTTTTAAGCCAAAATAATAAAAATAAGCTAAAATTCTTAACTTATAGTTGTTGATTTATAAGTCATAATCCATAAGCCCATCCAATCGGACTCTAAAATAAGAGACCATTTTTATCATTTTCTCAAATACTAGCACACGTACCCGTGCGTTGCACGGATCGCTTCAAAGAAAGAAAGAGCGGAGAGAGATAATAGAAACAGATGCACGTATATGGACCGTGTGTGATATATTGTAGATTTTATTCTCTCATCTTTTTTAGATCAATCTTATTATAGACTAGAAATTTTATGATATATGTAGTTGTTACTGCTTCCATATTTTTGCTTTTGTAATTAAAAGAATTCAAGTTTACATAAATGTGTGTGCCGATGTTGTTGTCGGTATAAAAACTGATGCGTCGCCATCTTCTCCAATATGTTAACTCATATTTCTAAACTCTAATTCTAATAATTAGATATGAGTTCACATGAATAGTTGAAAATCACGTAATCAACTATTAATCATCTCCGATTTAACTAATTGAATCTCAAAATATTAACAATATCTTCATCTCATCGCATATAATTTAATTACACCTAAAACTATGCTCAAACATAAAATGTAAAATCTTAAAAAAAAAAAAAAAAAAATGTTAATCGTACTTTTTGGAAACTAATATTAATCGAAGTCTACGATCTACTGTTTTTAAAATTTCACCTTGAGCCATAATAACATTGAATTATCATGTTAAGCATATAATATAGAATACAATCACAAATCTGATTATGGAATCACCAATAAGACCTAGATTTAGCAAGCAAATTGATGATGAAAAATTTACCATGTTCTTGATTGAAAAACAAACCAAGGTAAAAAAATATTACCTAACTAAATTGGAGTAAGCTATAATTGTACTCAGTATTTACACTAAACCATGCAATTTAACCTGAGGAACAAATAAAATCAATAACTGATAAGCATGGTTTATGCGAGACACGTGTCTTTTAATTATTAGTTTGTTCATACATCAGATGCCGATAACTTTTTACCTATAATATATTGTAAGCAAAAGTTTCTGAACATAAAAGTACGGGAATAACTGGGGGATTAGGTTCTCAGAAACAAAAGTCATAACAAATAAAATATACACCGTACAAAAATCATAACATTTATGATTTCATATATATAATTTTCAAGTTATCATCATCAAACCAACAGAGATATTTTTCAGAGAACGTAAATCATTGTAAAATATACAACAACGATTCGCCAAAAGAAAAAGATTCATAGATGACCCAAAACGAAACAACGTAATACCAAAAATTATCATCTATCACGATAAACGAAAGCATTCCAATTAACATATTCAGTCCTTGACTTTTCTTTAGATAATAATGTTTCACATCAGTGTATTGAGCCAATCTTTCAGTCATTACAATTGCAACAACATATTTTTCACTCTTGCCATTCATTTCTAGCAAGGCCTTCTCCACTTCGTCTTCGAAAGCATATGAATGGACAAAGGTTGAAGCAAACAACTATTTTCGTTACTTATACAATATCTGTACAATATCTATACGTAAACAATCAAAATTAAGCAGAAATTGTGGGGTCCAGTCCCCTATCCCATATTTTAAGGATGGAAGATTTTTCTTCCTTTGACAAAATCACATTGGTAGCAATTGTGGAATTGGCCAACAAGTCATGTAAGCGCTTACCTCATCATAGTCGTGATGTAAGCGCTTACCTCATCATAGGAAATGCATTCATATAAATAGGCAGCTTATGGTTCATTTGTAACACACCAAAATCATTTGCTATACACACCAAAAATCTCAGACAATACATCTGAGCGAGAGCAAAGTGAGGTATACCATAGACTGTGTAAGAAAATAGTCTGTGAAGAAAAATAGAGTGTGAGTGATATTGTAGTAAGGTGGGAAAATCAAAAGAGTGTTTTTTTTTCTTTTTGAGTGTGTAGTGGTCTTTGGAGTATTTGTACTCGTTACTACACAGTGTAAAATTCCTTACTATAGTGATATCAGCTGCTCCTCTTGGCTGTGGTTTTTCCCTTATTCAGAAGGGTTTCCACGTAAAATCTTGGTGTCATTATTGCTGCATTTTATTCTTGCTGATTTAACCATAAGTTAGTGTTCCGCGTTTATCACTAATACTGTAAATATTATTTTACGGGTCTATTTTATTCCCAACAGAAATATTACCCCCTTTTAATTTAAAAGGATATCAAAATATGATTGCGAAGACCTTAAAATAAACAATTCGTTATCAACGAAAGATAGCAACTAAAGAATACTCTGAACAGAGAGAAGGTAAGGAAAAAAATGAAAGCCAATAAACGAGCCGCCAAATTCTGAGATGTTGAACACACACGAACATGCAATTACCACAACATAAAGCGAAACTTGAAATAGAACATACCAGCATAAGCATCAATAATATATATCCACAACTAAAAAAGTTGAAGAAAGGCTGTAATTCAAGAAGAAAAGAAAGCAATCCATTTGACTGTGTGTTTCAAGGAAATAAAAAAATACTTTTGAACATTAATACCTGAAGAGATAAACATATAAAATCTTTCTTGTGAAGTAAAGATTAAGAGCATCCACCATGCGCGTCAATCATCATCATTCCTCTGTAATATGCGCCTTGATTCTATACCTATGTCCAATTTGTTTCCCCTGCCAAGAGTACATTTTGTTGTTCATATTTTGTTAAGCTTGTAATATTATGCAAAATTTTACACTACTACTGCTTGCTGTCATTAGAAACTTGCAAGCATTAGAAGTAGTAAGGCCAAAAAGAGAATCGAAATCAAAGCTAAAAAAACTTAATAAACGATTACCAATGGTGCGAAGAGGCATAATTAAAATACCTTCTCGGTTTAAATTTGCTAGATGTCACCATTACCCGTATTTTTAGGCCATGATAGATGAATTGCTTTAAAAAAAAATAAAAAATTATTCAATTTATTTTTTTCTTTTTTGGATTATATGTTTAAAAAGTTGGTTTCAGTTTCAAATGGAACTTAAGTAGGTGAGTTACAAAAGACCCCATGGCTTTATATATCGTAAAAGTTAGTTCTGAACACTGTTAAGAATTTAAAATGTTAAATCAATTCTTTGTACTGGAATAATTAATATCTCACTATTGAAATTAATAAGGATAAAGTTGAGAAATTGCAATAACTTTAAATTCAAAAGTTCAATGAAAATTTATTTTAAGATTTAAAGGTAATATAAAAAATCTGCAGGTTTTTTCTCCTGATTATTTTTGTTTACACGGAAATCGTTACAGTTGAATTTGTGTAAGTGGTCAAGGACACGCGAATCAATGTAATCAAAATTATGAAATAGCAAGTAATAGTTAACAAGATAAATGAAAGTAAAGCATAGCTAGTTGTGTAGCTTGGGCCTTGGAGAAGCTTTGAGCTAGAGTCTACGAGCAATGAATCACTATAACCTCAACGAATTAAGCAAGAAAGAGCGAATGCTAAGAATAATATGAATACTTTGTATTGTTGCATAATGTTTCTGATGTCTTACAATAGAATGAGTACCTAGAGCTATAGGGTACAAATTCCATGAATCGTGCCCCCTCAATTACCAACATTAATGTTGCAATAAAGAGTAATAAAGGCTGGAGGAAACTTGGGGGTCTTCTATAACGATTGTTCATTGAATGGCGTTTGACCGGTGAGTTATCACGCTCTTTCGGACCCTTTGTAGTTTCTGCCTCCGGAAACTTGTTACTGAATTACTAATCCGGAGCTTCGTATGCTTTTCCGGAACCCCTCGTTTACTGACTACGACCTGACCTGTCACCATCGCCACGTGTCACCATCGCCACGTGTCACCTTTTGATATGTCCACTTGGTGTCTACGGATTTTGCCCTATACACATGGTCCCCCACTTTCCGGTTACTCGTTGTTGTGACTCGGAAGTGGAAGATTTTCCCTTTCTTGCTTGGAAATCATGTAGTTACTCTCACGACTGCCTCATAAAAAATCTTGCCGGAAAAATCCGATTGGGACAAAAATCGGGCGAAGGGAAAAAGAGTGCAATACTTAGGGATTCATGTGATAGCTCCGCCACTGGTTCTTCTACCATCAACGGACAGTTAGTACTGAAAAAATACCACCACCACAAAAAGCTTGATCTCGGTTTTTAGTGTTCACCTAGAACTTCTAATCTTTGACTCTTGGGTTTTTAGTTTTCCCAAAAACTTTTAGTGGTTGAATTTGATTCTTGGATTTTTAGTTGTACCCGAAACTTTTAATTTTAGAGTTTATGACTCTAGGATTTTTAGCTATACCCGAAACTTTATAATCTCGCAGCCTTGGAGGCTGGGGGTGTTAATGACCAGTAATTTAGATCTTCTTGTTCTGGTAAAGTCCGAAATAACATGTCCGGCTAACTTTAATAAAGAGTAATAAAGCCTAATAAAGGCTAGAGGAAACCTAGGGGGTCTTCGGTAACAGCTATGCATTGAATGGCTTTTGACCGGTGAGTTGACACGCTCTTCTGGACCCTTTGTAGTTTCTGCCTCTGGAAGCAAGTTACTGAATAACTAATCCGAAGCTTCATATGCTTTCCCGGAACACCTCGTTTACTAACTCAAACTTGACTTGTCGCCATCGCCACATGTAACCTTTTGATACGTCCACTTGGTATCTACGGATTTTGCTCTATACATTTTTAAATATTTGTGGTTATGCCACATGGCTTAATTAGTTTTTAGCAGTGTTTTAAAAGGCAATTTCAAGACTCGCCCCGGGGCTGGGCACTAGCAAAACGCCCTGGGGCTCACGTGCAGGGCTTAGTTCCTGTGAGGTCTACACCCTAAGCGCCCGACTGTAGGCCCTAAACACACCTAATGCCAACGTCGGGGTCGCCTAACAGTTCTTACACAAATTATATGTTAAATTCCTTAATAAAATCATTGACCCTCATAATTCTTTAACAAATTAATGATACTTAATAGTTTTTCATCTATAGAAATAAGAAGACTGGGTGTAACTCAAATAACAAGTCATAGTATTGAATATTTACTAGTTGAGAACATCGTGAGGGTGAATATCACTTAATATTTCTTTTAAAACACATAGCCGAATTGTATATTTTCACTTGTCATTGGTATTTTGTCATGTGTATCAAAATTATCATATTTTATTATTTCACTATTTGAAAGTAATTTTATTTTTATTCACGAAGGAGTTACATTTTAATTATAATACTGACAAAGTTTATTGATTATTTGCTTAGGGAGATAAAAATTAATAGTCTGATAGTATTATTGTTTTAAGAAATTGTGATTTTTTCATTGTTTGAAAGTTAAGATGCTAGAGTTGATTTACATTTCATTGTATTGTTTATACTTGTAAAATTATGTTATATGTAACTACTAGTTGTAAGTGACGTATAATGGATTGTTTTGATTGTTTGAAAGTTAGTGTGTATACACACACACACATATATATGTGTGTGTGTGTATATATATATGTATATATATCTTTCATTTATTTATAGTTTTCTTTTATTTTTTTTAATGTAATTTACCTATTTAAAAATATCTATTGTAATTATATTATTTTATGAAATATTAAAAATTAAATACCTATGTGACTCACGCACCGTGCCTCGTACGCCTCGCCGAGGCATATGTAAAACACCCCGCCTTACGCTCCTGGCTTTTGAAACACTGGTTATTAGTTAATCTATATATAATATAAAGCTAGGCATAGAGAAGGTGATGTGACACCTCTCTATGACCTCCATTAGTATTTATCTTTTATCTCAATTTTTTAACATTTTTCTCTTCATTCTCTATTTTACTAAATAAAATAAAATAAAATATTAAAGGTTCATCCCCAACATATAATAAAGACTCACTCACCATTTAATAGTATTATTTGCCATTACTTCCATTATAATTACTGTAATTACTGTACATTGTATTAAATCCATTACTTCCCAAAAATCATGGCCCACGATCTCTTAGTTATACATCCACCCAAAAGCCATGCACGTTCCACAATTCTTAGTATCATCAGGTTTGAGCTTTTAATGCAATAAAGAAGAATTATAAATGGTTACCTGAAATATAATGGAGATTTCCTCTCTTCACTTTTAAAAAGAATTCCCTAAATACTGTGCCACTTCTTCTTCTTGTAACGTCAAAATGTAATTACCCCATAAATGTCAAGAAACTTTTCTGGACTCATATAAATCCATATTTCAACACACAAATTGCAATTGCAAGATTCAAATTCGTGTGCATGATTTTGTTCATTAAACTATAAGAGATTTTCACTTCCATCTCTCAATTTCTCAGAACATTTGAAGGTTTTAGATCTTACAGACGTGCTTAACTTTAGTATTCAACAGGGTTCATACGAATTTCTAACACTTTCGACTACGCAGACGAGAGTCTGATGGAAAATAGTATCACTTCAGTGCCTTCTGAAGACAGTAGTATTTCGGTTGATGCTGCTCAAATTGTTCGTGCGATGAGAAAAAGAAAGTGGAAGAAAGAATACTCTGAAAAAGGATTGATTTAAATATCTTTTATTATATATAATTTTACAAGGTATATAATTTTGTATATAATTTTACAAGGCATAATGAATGGGATAGAAAAATTAAGAATTTAGGGTTGGGTAAATTTGGAAGGAGAGTTGGGATGTTTATCTTCGTAGTCTTTGCGGAGCATGGATTCATTATATTTTCCTTTTTTTATTTTCCATTCCAATCATATTTCTTTTCCATTTAAGTTTTGATTTATGAGAAAATTAAGAATTTTCCTTTTTCCATCCAAAATTTATGTTTCTGTAATCTTAAACAATCACGGTAATTGTATTCCCTTAACAAATGATAATGAGCCTTCTTTTCTAATCAACTCTAATGTGACTCATCACAATAATTACTATTTGAAATTCCCCCATTATGAGCAATTTGTTATTTTACCTTAATATATTTTAAATTATATATACCAATAAATATATACTTACCTTTTTCCTCTTTTATTGTTTTTTCCCGTCATTTTTCAATTAGCTTATCAAATAACCTTTTATAATGGTATTAATATTAGTTGTGAACAACATTTAATTAAGAATAAGAGGTAAGTGAATTAATGTTAGATAAAAAATCTACGATTATGATTAAATAAAAAAAATATTGAGGAAATATGAGAAAACTTATGTTACCATTAAGGGTTGTGTTGGAATGAATCGCTTGTGTGAGGCGATCGGAAATTCAATGTGGGTACCACAGTGGAAACTAAAAAAAAAAACATAGGAGGGCTTATATTACTATGTTAACTTCTTGACAATTTGGCAAGAACTCTGTTTGTATAAACCTACAAAAAGATGTGCAATGTTTTTTATTTAGATTTGCTTTTCTATTATATATTTTTTATGTGTAACTTTATTATACATTTGATTTATAATTTCTTTTTATTTGCATGTTTCACATTATATATCTGTTTTTTTTTTCTAAAAAAAAAAAGTTGATCTTATAAGTTTTATCTTTTATATATTGACTAAATTAAAAAAAAAAATATATATATATGTCTAACAGCGCGAAGCGCGGTAAAGTTAACTAGTTATTAGTTATAAATTACATGTGTCTAAATTCTATTCTACCACTTGACTGATTGTGGTGCTTTTGCCTCCGCTTTTATTACTTTACTACTACGTATAAGCGGCTAGAAGCAGACAACTGTTCGTTGACATGCCTACTTCCCGCCAAGGTTATTTTGGTCATTTAATGTAGCCCAGGTTGTTGCCGTTTGTACAAGTAACTTTAGCACTTATTGATTTGGCCTTAAAAAAAAACTGTTAAACTTTTTCAATAATATTAAAATGATTTTAACCAAAAAAAATTAAAATTATTTTTGCATTGAGGACTTCCCAGTAATTTAAGATGAAGTCCATCTTTTTGTTGCTTAAAAAAATTAACCACCAATTTTAATATTTTCATCTGCAACCGCATAAATGCTTTGCATCTAGTATTATATCATCATTTTAAATTTATACCCAAAGTTGACCTTTCACCCCTAAATTTTCCATCAAATCCTAAAATGGATGTAGAAATCATTGATCATATCACTTTACGCCCAATTGAAATTTCAGATGTTGATGATTTCATGGTATGGGCAACAGATGAAAATGTTAGCCGTTTTTGCACTTGGGATACTTACACTTCAAAACCTCAAGCATTCGAATTTATCAACAATATTGCTATTCCTCATCCATGGTTTAGAGTTATTTGTATTAATAACAGAGCAATCGGGTCGATTTCCATCACACCCCATTCAGGTTTGGAATTTTCGGGTCATTTGCACTTTTGTCCCTATTTTGTGTTTGGTCTTTAATTTTTATCCTTAATAAATTTATGTCTCACTGGGCATAAGTTGGATTTTCAAGGGCAAATATTATATACCAGCCCATTTGAAGGGCAAACCATGCAATTTCTTCAAAATAATTTACACATAATCTTATAAATCTTTGAATTCTCTCCATAATTGTCAACTCTACTTTTCTGCTACAAGAAAATAGGTAGAAGTACTTCTATTAATAATAATGGTCAAAAACACATCTCAACTATCACTTTTTTTTTCGTAAAAAAATTATAGTTGTTTCATTTTCCTACCTGAAGTGTCACCATTCATGTATTAAAATGAATCTAAGTAATAGTTCAGGTAGGAAAAGGAAACAGTTGATAGTTGACTTAGTCAACTTCGAGATGTGTTTTAATATAAGATAGGTCATTTAGGAAAAGGGGCTGATAGGGTGCTTCGAGGTGTGTTTTAATACATAAATGGTGATAGTTAAAGTAGGAAAAAAGAAAGTTGATAGTTGAACAATCGATAATTGGCCTAATCAGCTTCGGGCTATGTTTTAATACATAGATAGTGATAGTTCAAGCAGAAAAAGGAAACAACTGATGGTTGGCCTAATCAGTTTCGAGGTGTGTTTTAATACATAGATGATGATAGTTCAAGTAGGAAAAGAGAACAACTATAATTAGCCTAATCAACTTCGAGGTGTGTTTTAATACATAGACGGTGATAGTTCGGATAGGAAAAGGGAGCGCTGATAGTTGGGGTGTGAAACTCGCGAAACAGTGATAGTTCATGTGTGTTTTTGAGTGTTAACTCTTTATAATAATGTGAAATGTACTTCAACTAGATATTGGAAAATCTATTCCTACATAACTTTAAATATAAATTCTGTTTAGACATGAATTAAATGAATAACAAATATCAAGTCCCAAACAAATGTGATTTTCTACAACTTTGAATGAACCTTCAACAGGTGTAGATAGTTGCAGAGCGGAGCTAGGGTATGTACTTGCTCAAAAATATTGGGGCAAAGGGATTGTAACAAGAGCAGTGAAAATGGTGACATCTGCTGTATTTTCTGAGTTTCCATATCTTGAAAGGCTTGAAGCTTTGGTGGATGTAGATAATAAAGGGTCACAAAGGGTGCTGGAAAAAGCTGGGTTTTTAAGAGAGGGAATTCTGAGGAAGTACATAATTTTGAAGGGGAAATCCAGAGATATTGTGATATTCAGCTTTCTATCAACCGATTCTCTTCGATCGTAGTGGCCAATTTTTGGCGGATTCAGGATTTGAACTTGTTTTTAGTTGAACTCGTTGTACTTTTTAAATTATGAGTTGTGATTTCATGTTTGTTGAAATTTTAGTGTATTTTCACGTGTAAATTTATGCTCGGTGTAAAAATGAAAAGTTTCAAATGAATCCTTTGTCCGGAAGTGTTGCATTTACCCGTCTTTACCCTTAGATTTGTATAATGAGAATTTATCATAAATTGGCTAGTTTTATACTGCAACTCTCTTTTTTTCTTATGCGAATTTGGGATTTACACCACCTTTATTTTACTTAGTATGATGATGATATGAAATGAGCTTGAATGAAAGTGGGGATTCATATGACCGACCCCAACTTGTTTGTAGTTGTTGTTTGAATTTTGGATTGGCAACGTGAGCAAGTTAACACAAGGGAAGTTATTTGTAGTATTCTTTTATATAATATTGCGATGTGGGCTTAATTGGACTATATGAACAGTGAGGATTCACATAGCCAACTCCAATTTGCTTGAGATTGAGGTGTCGTGATTAGTGTTATTGTTTTTACCCCTTAGCTCAGTTGATGGTTCATAGGGGAAGACGGAAGTAAAGTGTGCTTTTTCAATGTTATACTACATGTAGCTTAAGGATGTAAGGTTGGCTGTTCTCTTTAACAAACATTTCATCTTTTTCTCTCTAGATTCGAATGAAGTATCTACTGTTTCCAAATTATAACATTCACGGCATGGAGAATGTGAAGACACCAGAAAGACATATGTGGACACGCCTTTATTACTTTAGAAAACCTGTGATTGAGTTTTGTTGCTATTTCTACTGTATTGCACAGCTGCTGCTGGTGACTTTCTTCCATTCTTCCTCTTAACCCTTGGACCGCGACATCCTTATTTTTCTCGCTAGAATTGGCAAAAAGATAAAAGTATAATAAGCAGAAATATGTCAGTGTATAAACATGAATAATGGTGGTGATAAGCTGACTACACGAGTTATATTGTACTGAGGATGTTTGAGAACACAGAGGTCAGTACATCCTACTGAACCTTAATTGAAGCATAAATAAAAATAAAAAGCACGATTACGAGTTACTGAAGTGAATCACTATTTATGTCCATCCTTAGATTTATTCTGGGAGTTAAAATCTGTGTGCTCTCAGAAGGTGGTTATGGTGTATCCTTACTTCTTCGTCCTGTTCTTGTTGTTTCAGAAATAAAGAATGTTTCGAAATGCCCAGTAATTCTTTGTAGCATGAGCTTTTCGCGGCCCAATGCTTTGGATTAATCACGCTGAGCTTTCTTGAATTTCTTGTTCAGATAATATAGCATTCCATGATTTAGAAATAGATTGAAAACGTAACAACGATTTAACTGGAAGCCTATTAAATATGGAAAATATGATCTCAAATGGAAGATTAATGGATGTATCATCTTTAATGGCTGGCCTCTTCTGTGCTTTCTTTTTTGACAATAATGTCTGTTATAGTTTGCTGCAGTTGGAGAAGAGCTGCTAGGTGATAATGTGATATATAATTGTAGTGGAGGGGGAAAGGCTTTATATTAGGGTCTACTGCATCATAATAGTTAGTTGTTGTTTTCTATTTCTATTTGGAAAAGGGAAAACAAGTGAAGGTATAAAAGAAGGAACATAGTCTTTTTGAAGAAAAGGGATTCTTCTAAAGATTTATCTCATATTCGCTTAGAATAACCTCTTCTGCGGAGCCAAGATTTTGGGTTCTGAACTTGCCATCAAAGTTATAGATTGTCTTCGTTACTAAGTTCAACATTAATGGCGGATAATTGGATACCTACTAAAGGATGGATGTTTGACCCTAGGGATAGTGATGAGCTGTGCTTGGTCTTCTGGAAGATTGTCTAATGGAGCGAGCCAACCCGCCTCAAGCTACAATCAACTTTGCAGATGTGTATGGCGATATAAACCCAACGATGTTCTTTGCTCGTGCTGTTGGATACCTGGAGACCCTTCAAATCCAACAGTCAAATACTTTGTGACTACTACCAAGGAAATATCAGCATCAGGATTCTCGAAAAGTTCCTGGAAAGAAGACAGCCAACCTATAGGCATTATTAATGAAGCCACGGGCGGAGGTTTCAAGAAGTGCATGAAGTTTCAGAGGGATAATAGCAGGTGGATAATAATGGAATATTTGTTAAATTTAAATACACCAGGAGTTCAAGAAGATTTAAAAAATGAAGTCATTTGCCGAGTAAGAAGAATTCCAATCAACAATCCTGTTGGTCCAACATCAACTTTCCGGCAGTACCAGCGGGGGAACAACAGGAGGAAGATGAAGCTGACATTGACTTACAACTAATGTTGTGATTTGATAGCATAGGATACGATTTTATGATATATACATACAAGTAAACTTGCTCGCGCGAGGCTTCATTGCATTTATTGAGTGTGCTTTGCTTAAATTACATTTGAACAATGTTTCGCCGTGAAATTATTCATTTTCTTTCCTATTTAGATTTCAAAATAACCTTAAGTACTGAGTTACTTATGCTGGCTGTCTTGCTGTGCTTTACGAATGCCAGTGCTGCTAGAGCAAAGATTTTGAAGGGCAGGAAGGTTGCAGATGCAAGTTTGGTGTCAAGTTCAGATAATTGCCCTTCACTTATTGATCTCGATGTATCTGAGTGTGGAATAACTTCTTATAATTTTGAATAAGTGAGAGTCTTTTTATTGTAACCAGCTCATACATTCCAAAACAATATATAATATATGTATCTGCATAAAGACAATATTTTACAGAGGAACTAAAGAACACAAAAATACAATAACCACTCTGTCTCTGCAGGAAAACTGACTTCTGATATGATCCGAGTTAAGCCATGGTGAATGTTGAAGCATAAGAGCTAATGAAGAGTAGGAAGATGAAAGGAAGACCGATCATCTTGGTTAAACTTGCATCATTGGAACCACCTTGTGATGATGGTACAGATCCACTTCCTGTAACGCGATATGGTAAGTTAAGTATTTCTAGTTAATCCAGACTATGTTGCTCGGACTCTCCAAAAGTGTTGTCGTACCAAGGTAGGATCTTAAAAAAATGCACTACTTTCGATAACATTTTTGAAGAGTCTGAGCAACATAGAACTCAATTTGATCTTCCCAAAAACATTGACCAAGTTTAAAGGATTATAATGTACCTGAAGCGTTTGTATTTGGAGAATCTGTTGTTCCAGCGGGAGAGCTAGTTGGGGACCCGGCTGTTACAGGTAGGTAATTAATTAGTGAGCAATCAAATTTGCAAGGAACGTAAAGTTTACATTTGATAGTCCCTCTTTTTCAATTTATGTGGTCTTACTTTCTTTTTTAGTAAGCTTAAAAAAGAGCGCCTCCTTGTAATAATTTAGTGAGTTTTAATTACAATACCCATTTTACCCTTAGGGTTTGT
The DNA here is from genome assembly GCF_019175385.1 of Lycium barbarum. NCBI lineage: Eukaryota > Viridiplantae > Streptophyta > Magnoliopsida > Solanales > Solanaceae > Lycium > Lycium barbarum. The sequence goes on along the minus strand of NC_083347.1, from coordinate 123,820,550 downwards.
TTGGTATGGAGGAAAATACAATTTCAAAAATATTTTCCAATTTTTTCATGTTTGATTAGAAAACAACTTTCCAAGTGACATTTCAAGCTCATTGTTTCCTCCCCAACCCCCCCACCCCTCATAGTATTTTCTTATGTTACATATAAATGCTACTGTAATAATATTTTTTTGCTTACTTACCAAACACCAGAAAATAAGTAAGAAAGTCACTTATTTTCCTAGAAAACATTTTTCAGGATCAAATTCCTATGAAAAACATTTTCCTTCATACCAAACACACCTTTAATGACAACACTCCTTCATGGAAATGAATGACTAAATTTAAAACCACAAGACTCAAAGCGTACTTTTTGTATATTGTACACACATCTTTAGTTTAAGATCACAAGATTCAAAAACCTACATTCTTAAACTTTATGCAGAGTCAAACTAAAACATACAAAATGAGTCAGAAGGAGTATTTTAAAATGAATGGTCTTTCTTACCTTTGCATTTGCTGATTGATGGAGTCTGAACTTTGCAAGCACCAGGAAGAGCCAAAGCTTGAGTCTGGTTAACGTTGAGTCCCATGTTGGAGCCACCACCATTAAGGACCTGACACAAACATTCCGGATTGTTCTTAACCACTGTGCCAAGCTGCGTGCAGCATCCTGAGGATGGCGCTGAAGAGTTCCCCGTGATGTAGTTCAGGCAAGGCGACATGCTGACCAACACGTTCGTGCAGTCACTGCTCAATTGAGCAGAAACTCCTGTCAAGATCATCGCCAACGCGATGAAAACAAGCCCCGATGAGTTCCTTAGATTCGCCATTTGATTGTTATTTGGCTAAGAAATCCTAGTGATGTGTAGAATAAATATTTCTGCTTGGAAGTGAAGTTGATGGAAGAAGATGAAAGCGCGTTTGGTTTAAAATAGGAGATAATTGAGAAGGAAAAGTCAAAAATAAGATGCTCTTATAATTGGTGACTAAGAAAGGAAAACATATTGTCACAGGTTGGCATTTTGGATTTTTGTCATTAGTTTAAGTTCTATACTCACAGACTGTGTAAAAGGTAGTTAAACTATCAAGTTAAAAGGTAATGGTAGGTAACTCCATTTAATAGCTAGCCTATGTTGTTCAAACTCTTCAAAAATATTATTGAGTGCATGTCGGATACTCTAAAAGTGATATATTTTTGAAGGACTCAACACAGGTGCGGCAGCATTTTTTGAGAATCAAATCTACTTAATTTAATAGTCTTGACCAAAAAGTAATTTGTTATAACATGTTAAATTATATCGATGATGTAAAAATTTCATTACATTATCCTGTATATAACTTGAATCTTTTTGTCATAATTTAAAAAAGGAATTAGGTAGAGTTGGATAATGGTTTAGTTATGCAGGTGGCCAACTCATGCTAATTGCTAACTAACTAACCCCACAATTTCTTTATTGGTAAAAAAAAGAACGGCTAAGGCTTAAAGCTGCCTAAAGCTAAATTAAAGGCTCATGAATTTAAAGAAAGTTTATGATTGGAATAAAATGAACATGCGAAGCTTCTTATACCAACTTTTAAAATTCTGCCACTATTATTTCGAAATTAAAGAAGATTTGGTTGGCGTAGTAACGAGATTTAATCTCCATATAAAATTCAGCATTATTAGTATAACGTTGTTTGTTTTTTCTCTTTTCTCATACATAATACTCCTCCGTATCGATTTATGTGATATTTTTCGCTTTTCGAGAGTCAATTTAACTAACTGTGAAGCTAAATGAGACTAGATTAACTCAATATTTTAGTTATATATATTTAAAAACTACATAAAAATACTATAAGTTGCAATTTGCCTCGTATCAATTTAGTAAAAAAAATATATCTTAAAATGTTGGTCAAAGTTCATGCAGTTTGAATCTTGAGAACAGCTGAAGTATGTGCATATTTTTTGTGAGAATCTATTATTTCGGATAAAATATGGACTAAGAATATAACTACCAGTAATACACAAATTAAAAACACGTAGAATAGTAAGCAAAGACTTTCAATTTGTCCTAAAAGTAAAGACATATTTAAAATATTCCATCTACTAATTTGTAAATATATTAAACAAAAATCCAATAATAACTTTTGCTTTGCTAATCATTACCTAACTTGTCTCTAAACCAAACGACCCTTTAAAGTATACTGTTGCATTTCAAGGAAAAATAACCATACTGTCTAAGGAAAAATGACCATGCCATGGTTTCTTCACTCCCGTTATTTCCGTTTCTAACCGGCTTTGATAAGCTTTCTTTTGAGCCGAGGGTCTATTGAAAACAGTCTCTCTACCTCCCACGGTAAGGTAAGATCTGCGTACACTCTATTCTTTCCAGACTCCATTTGTAAAATTAAACTGGATGTTGTACTGTCTAAGAAAATTTAGTTTATAATTATTTTTCACGACTAAGTAAGAGATAGAGCCCGTTTAGATTAACTGAAAAAAAGTGATTTTTAAGCATAAGTGTTTAAAGTACTTTTTAAGTGCTGAAAGTTATTTTATAAATAAACAGTTATATGTTTGGATAAAAATATTGAAGCTGAAAAAGAGTTGATGTGTTTGGTACACAAGTGTTGTTAAGCACTTTTTTTAATAGTGAGGGTAATATTGAAATTAGAAAAAAAAAATATAAGAAATAAAAGAGTAAAATCGTTGGCAAACCAAAATGATTTTAAGTAAAAAAAAAATAAGTGTTCCAAACGGGCTCTTAATAAAGTTGCAAGATAAATCAAATTTTATTGGTCTATTTATTTCTGTTTTCCCACTTGCATCTTCAATAATGGCTGACACCTTTTGTAATTAAAAACTTGTTTTATAGACACACGCAACCTCAACCAACAAATTAACCTAAATATTATATTCCCATAACCTGACCAATCATGTAAGAAATATATGGGGTTAATAACAATATCATAATCTGAACTACACGATATTTCACATGATGCAAAGTGGCTCTTTGCTACACTATTATTCATGATGCTCTTAGCTAAACTCTACACATGGGAACCAATAACCATGTGTTTTACTTTGTGAAATGAAGATCAATAGTTTAAATTTAAAAAGGGAAAAGCAATATTTAGACATTAATCAGTTCCTTTAACAATCCAAATATAGTTGGATAGTCAACTACTTGAAAAAAATAAAGCTTTTGGGTAACTTTTTGTTTACAAAAACCAAACAAGATCCAAATGTAAAATGAGGTTATAGGTCTATAACAGTTGATCGCTTTAAAAAAACAACAAAAACAATTTGAACTAACGAGATTATAATAAAGAGGTTTGATTATACTAGATGTAGGTCAATTTTTTTTTTTTTTTTTTTTTTTTTTGGTGTGTGTGTTGACTATTCCGATACTAAGACAGTTGAATCAGAATTCTCAAGTATTGACAATGATCATCCATAGCCTCAGAATTCAACAGTAATAGAACTGTTCAATTACAGAGTAACTCAAGGATATCCGTAAGTCATTGGATCCTTTTAAAGACATAGGCAGATTCAAAATTGAAACTTGACGGGTTCTAACTTTTTAAATTCTTATTAGTAAACTTATTGTACGTATAAATTATGAGTTCAGAACGTTATATTTGTTGGAATTTTAGAGGTTTTCTCTTTTATGGTGGGACAAGACATAGAAACACATCTAAGCTAAAACGAAATTGTCAACTATACACTTAAACTATCAGGGGTCCTATGATCCTCCTAAACCTTTTTTTTTTTTTAATTATTTACCCCCTAAACTCATATATCACACTTATAATGAGCTCTGTTAAAAAAATTATTTTTTCCAAAGAACATAAAATAAGAATCATGACCTAGAATGTAGTTAAAGAATAATGTCACAATACGTTACTACTTATACATGACAAGGATGTGCAAAAATGCATTATTTAGCTTACCATGCATATTTAGTAGACTATTGGAGAATTTGGCCACGGCAAGCAAAGCTAGCAGGTCAGCAAAACTATTGGGAGCATTTGACAAAGAGTTTGTTAAGGTAGTTGAACTTCGCTCACCTGCTTATTCATCAACTTTTATACTCTTTGATTGGAATAATACACTTGCTCTATAAATTCCCTCTTTATCTCCCCACTTAACCATTCAAAATTTCAAATTACAAACATATCTCAAAAACAACTCCCTAAAAGAAACTCTCTATTAACATGGCCTTTTCTTTTCACTATGTTCTTTTTCTTTCTTGCATTATTGTCTTTGCAACTCTGCCTATTAATGCCCAAATTGTGACATCCCCATGTACAGCAACAATGCTGACAAGTTTCACTCCTTGCTTGAATTTCTTGGCCAACAGCAACAGAAATAATGGGACTGCAGCCCCATCTCCTGGCTGCTGCAATGCATTGAGAACTATGATGGGAAATGGCACTGCTTGTCTCTGTGTTATTGCAAATGGTGGCATTCCCTTTCAAATTCCTATTAATCCTAATACAACCATGTCTCTTCCTCGTGCTTGTAACATGGCTCGTGTTCCCCTCCAGTGCAAAGGTAAGAATTTTAACGGCGCACTATGCTCTAGCTATGCGCTAGTTCGGGAAAGAATCAGACTATATGGAGTCTTATGTATTTACCTTGTATTTATGCAAGAGGTTGCTCTTGTGTTTTGAACCCGTGACCTCCTATTTCCGTTGCGCCATGGCTGCCCTTTACTCCTTTTACCACAAATAGAAGCCTAGTGAACTAAGCTCCCGCTATGCATGGTAGGGTCTGGGGAAGGGTCGGGTCATATTGAGTCTTTTTATGCAGTTTTATCTTGCATTTCTGCGAGAGACTGTTTCTGCCGCTTAAACCTGTGATTAGTGGTGGAGCCAGGATTTATATAAGGGGATTCAAACATTTCACAGCCAGATGTTCAAACCCTCTTTCTCACTTTACTAGAATTTTCCCTCGTGTTCGAGGGAATGCACCAACTTATATATAACAAAAACTATTATTGTCACAGTATAATTTTTCTGCAAAAGGATTTATGTGAACGCCTTTCTCAAAACTAGCTCTGCTGTAGCCTACCTTCTAGTTACACGACAATAACTTTTACCGCTCCGTCAAGGCTCCCATTTATTACTCTATCATAAATAAGAAGATTTATGACTACTATTATGTTCATCTATATATAGTTCTTTCCATTCTTATTGGTACAACTTTTTATATGGTTACTAACACACTTAGTGATTATCTTGACTGCAGCCTCCAGTCCACCTGCAGCGGCTCCAGGTATATATTAGACTGTTATTACATATTTCATGTCTTTTAACAATAATGTCCATATTTCAAGGATTTTATCATCTAGATTTGTCATAAAATGATGTGAATTTAATATTTTTGTCAAATAGGTCCTGCTGGAACAGGGGCTCCAAGTGCTTCACCAACATCAGCTCCCAGTCCTTCTCCAAGTCCTAAAGGTATTACTTAATAGTATAATTTTGTGGTCCATATTAACTGATAAAATCTATGGTGGTCGGACCCTTCAGAAATGTCGCAAGTATGTATCATATCCTTCAAAAGTTATTCTTATTGGAGGATTCGACACAGCTGCGACGGTATTCTGAGAGGATCGAGCGCCATAGATTAAAACCTTTCAAAGTTATGTTGCTCGATCTTGGCGTGTCGTATATGTATCGGATCCTTCAAAATTTATTCGGTATCAGAGGATCTGACACAGGTACGACAATGTTTTTGGAGGATCCGAGTAACATAGGTTAAAAGTTTATGAGTTATAACTTGATAACGAATTTTTCCATACTAACCAATTAATAGCTAGTTGTTCAGATCCTTAAATGTCGCGAAGTGTGCTCGGATCCTTCAAAACTTATTCAATTTTGAAGGATCCAACACAACTATGACGACACTCTAAAAGAATCCGAGCAGCATAGATTAAAAGTTTATGAATTTAGACGATTTTAACTTGATAATGAATTTAATTTGCACAAGTAGTTCTGATATAACTTAAACTCATATAATTCTGTCCATACTAACTGATTAAAAGTTGTGTTGCTCGGATCCTTCAAAAATGACGATGAGTATGTATTTAATCCTCCAAAATTTATTCTTTTTGGAGGATCTGACACGAATGTAGTGACATTCTGAGAGGATCCGAGCAACATAAACTAAACGTTTACGAATTATACGAATTTAAATTGATAATAAATTTGCACAGGTACAACAAATTTCCAGCCAATGTCACCAGCTCTGGCACCACAAGCTGATGCAGTTCCTACTTTAACTCCACCATCTCCATCTGCGACGAATTCTGGCCGCCGTCAAAACCCTGTTACACCATCAACTGCATCTTCTCTTAGCTATGGTTTTTCACCATTAGCCCTCATTGCTGCATTTGGTGCAATTGCTTTTATGTTGTATTAGTTTGAAATCAGACAGTACTAGAATTAGTGAATTTGTGGGGTTGTTTATGTCATTTATTTTGGAGATATGTATTATTTTGTTATACAACTATTCTTTGATGTAATATAGAATCCTGAAAAGATTATGTATTTCTTGTTGTATTAGTACAGGGACTCCTGTGAAATTTTTATAATTTGGGTGTTTGTTACGTAAATTTTTTAGGGGTATCCTATTTCGACACACTATTTAATTTGTACCGAATTATGTAAGATTTTTTGCATGTCTAACCACTTTGAAACAAATTTCAATATGCGGTGTCTGAAGTTCCATATGCTTAATATCCAGTTCAGACTGAATGGTGCAACAAGACGAAAAGAATATTTCAACACTTTCTCAATGAGTTTGACTTCAATTAGCCCATATGAAATTTTTCCAATGGAAGAATTATGACCAAGAAGTGAAATATTTGTGCTCATCTGCAACATTTGCTGCATGACAAGCTAGAAAGTGCTTAAAGCACCAAATGTATGATATGAGTAGGTCACAAGCATGCAAAACCACCACTTCATGACAACAAAGCATAAATTCACACACTGTATTTCTTACAACTTCATTATCCTAATTGAAAACTTGTTAGTGACAATGAATACTCTTAAATTCACTTGGGCTTTTGCATCTCTTCTTCTTATTATTTTTACATTGTTCCCAATAGCAACATGTCATTTGCCACAATGTTCATTTGAGGGGATAAACTTGGAAAAATGCATGGATCAAGGCAAAAGTACTCCAACATCTTTTAATTCTTGTTGCAATGCACTCAATCAAGTGATTCAAGCAGGATATTATTGCTTGTGTGCAATATTAGGCTCTTCTAGTCCTCTTGTAAAAGCCTCACTTGTGCTGCCTTTGTCTAATTGCTTCATCGCAATACCTCCATTGACACAATGCCAAGGTAAATAAGACAATCTTGATTCCAACTTCTTTGAATCATATGTTATTATCTCCCTTCGTCCAGTTTATGTGGCATAGTTTAACTCAGTGCGGATTTTTAGAAAGAAATGACGATTTTAAAACTTGTGATTTTAGACATGTTATAACATTTGTATCAGCAATGGCAGAGCCAAAGATTTATACAAAGGGATTTTAAAAGATAGTCCAATGTCACTGAGGATTTGAACCCCTGATTGAAGCAATTTTTGAACTCCCTTTGCCATTAACTAAAACATTCTTGTATCAAAGGATTCAACAGTTTATATATAACGAAAAAACTCATGTTTCCCCTCTATTTGGATAGTGTAATTTGTCGACAAAACATGATTCAATTGAGCCCTCTTATTCCTACCCAGTGTTTTAAAAGGCGTTTTTGAGGCGAGCCTCGGGGCGAGCCCCGGGGCGGGGCGTACCAAAAATGCCTCGGGGCGATGGGTCGGGGCGCAAGTCCCCAAAGGCGTACGCCCAGCAATTTGGGGCGTACGCCCAGGCGTTTGGGGCGAGTTTTTTTTTTATTGGGGCGTAAGCCTAGGCGTTTGGGGCGAGTTTTTTTTTGTTGGGGCGTAAGTCCAGAAAACTTCTTCAAACTAAAACGAAATTTGTTAAATAAGTCCTTAGTATAATGCCCAAATTTTCAAAAGTCAACATGTAATTACTCAAATATTTTAAAAAGGAACTGAAACATTAAATTTAAAAGTCAAGACCTTTTTTTATTGCTAGAATGCCTAATATATGTTCTTTTCCAATTATTTATCTTGTCTTCTACTATCTCAAAAAAGTAACGAGCAGTCACTTATACTTGTAAGTACGTATAATAGATTGTTCTAATTAGTTTTTTTGTGGGGGTGGAGTATGTATATGTGTGTGTATATATATATATATATATATCACTTATTTATTGTTTTCTTCAATTTTTTACGTTATTTAACCAATTTAAAAGTATTTATTATAATTATATCATTTTATAAAATACTAAAAATTAAAGTCCCATGAGGCTTACGCCTCGTGCCTCGGGGCTTACGCCTCGCTGAGGCAGACATAAAACGCCTCGCCTTACGCCCCCGCCTTTTAAAACACTGTTCCTACCTAGCTCTGCTTTGTTTGTGTCATTGTGTGGCTATAAAACTTTTAAAACTTATTGAAGATAACAAGTTTCAAAAGTTTTATAGCCCCAAAAATGTTATGATATGTTTAAGACTACAAGTTTTAAAAGTCTTCCTTTCTTTTTTAAATTTCCAGTCAAACTATGCCACAAATGGCTTAATAACTAGATAGTCCCTTAAACTCGACATGATTTGTAAGTTAAACACTTTAACTCAGCTAGTGATCAGATAGACACCTCACTTGGTAAAAATGTGTCTCTTAAACACTCAAGTCAACAAATCCAAGGGCGTGAGATTCACTGGTGATGTGTCATGAAAGAATAGGACAGAGACACGTGTCATGAGAAAGAGAGAATTTTGGTCCCACCCCTACTCCAGGCAACCCCTTTTTGATCTTCTTCTTCGTTCCAGTAAAGAACCAACCAAACTTTACCTTCATTCTTCATTATTTGCTTCTGCAAATTCACATAAAGCTGTTAGCTATAGCAATGAATGGGTATTTTATTCTTCTTCCAACAATACGCTTCATATATCTATTCAGTTTCTCTCTCTTAACCATCGCCCATTTCCACTCTCTCTATCTTCTTCTCTCTGTTTTTCTATCTCCTTCAAATACTTCTAGCATGGAAAAGTATAGGATTTCTTTTGTTTTGCTTTATTAACTGATATATGAAGACCTAAAGTAAACAGCTTTTCGGTAATTTCTATAGTTATATCACTAATACATCCCTGCATCTTTTTACTAACTAGGAGAGCAATGCAAATTTTCAAGATCAAGAATATTGCTCTAAGTGAAATGTAAAAACAGAAATTACAAAATCCTTCGATCAAGTCCTGCTAAGCCTGAACTTTGACATTTTAAAGTTGGCTCTGTTTATTAATACCTCCAAAGCTTTCGAATGATACTTTGGCCTTTATTTAGTTCATTGTGTGGTCAAACAAATATGAAGGTCACGAGATAAAAGTGAATGCATATTTTTTTTTTTATATAAAAACAGGACTTCATATGAGATTTTAATCTTCTGGTGTATTGTTTAGATATGGAGAAGAGAGTTATGCTAGAGCTTTTCTTTTAACAACAATGGTGAAGATGAGGGTAACTTTTGTGTTATAAAATATTTTTACTCCTAAGTTGACTCGACAACTTTAAAATAGCAGTCTCACGCGTCCAATAATGAACAAAACAACACTCTGGCTGCCACGTAGGACTCGTGTTTAAAAGACACGTTTTTACCAAGTTGACGTATCCATCTGGTCACTAGCTAAGTTAAAATGTCTAGCTTACAAATCATGTTAAGTTTAAGGGGCTACCTAGGTATTAAGCCGCCACAAATTGAAACACAGGAACACTACCATTTATTCATGTACTTTGTTTATTCTTTGACAAAGCTTTATAGCAAGGTGTCAAGTTTTGGGGCTAATTTCTTTTGTTTTTCAATGTAACTTCTTTTGTAGCATTTGAAGCAATGGTTCCTCCTGTACAAGAAATGAAGCCACCACCAAGTAGACCAATACCAGTTTTTTTGCCTCCAAAAGAGCCACCACCGTCACCAGTACCATCTGTGCCAAAGGACTTGGTGTTGCCATTGCCACCAAACATGGATGATATTCCAGTTCTAAATTCTACTAGACATCATCATAATGTTACAATTCAGTCACCAGAATTGAAAATTCCTTGTAAGGAAGGATATTTGACTTCATTTGGTGGAGATAGCAGGAAAATTATGTTGTACGCAAGGGTCGTTGTGCTCATAGTGTCAACACTTTATGTAATGCTTATAACATGATGAAATTCATTGCATGTTTTCCAAATAATGGAACTCTTAAATTATGAATTTGATTAATCTGTTGGACTCCTTTTCTCAAATCTTTGTATCAACAATATTAATCCAAAAAAAGAGCCTGGAAGGTATTAAGCAGGCAAAGAACAATGGAAAATAAAAGTTAGAGGGAGCCATATATGGCTTTACTTTCGTAGAGAAAAATTGGTTGCATACATCCACTTACTATTTAAACAGAAACATAACCCTATTTTTGAACTTTCGTACGTGCTAAACATTACTCCCTGTTCCAGTAAAAACATGACTCATTTCTAACTCTACAAATAATTTAATTTAGACTTCTTATTTATTTAAATTTTTAATGAGAAGTTTTTATATTTACATATATATAATATGACATGTTTAAGATAACAAGTTTTTCAAAATTTATAACCACACAATATTATGGCATATTTAAGACTATAATTTTTTTTAAATCATATCTTTCTTAAACTCTATGGTCAATTAAATATGTTCACATAAATTAAAACATAAGTACAATTCTCCGAAGCATTCTCTTTTAAAATTCTGATACGAGTGCTTTCTCCCTTAATGACCTTATACGGCATAAATTTGAATTTTTTTAGAATTCTAATACCAATACCGACACCAAATGAGAAAAAAAAATATACTCTTCGTTTGATGGACAAGTCACGCAACCCCCAACCCAATCCCCCAAATCCCCTCCTTTCGAATTTCAAATTAAACTCTATAGATGAACTTCACTAGTACATTCGACTTTCTTAGCTCCCTTGTCGACCAAAGAAAGTGGGTCAGTTGACCCTTCTTCTGAGAGCTTGTGGTAAATAAGAAGACCACATCACCCTGCTCAGTCACAAAACCAGCCAAATTAGTCCACGTGAATAAGTTGCTTTTGAGGCCCAGACTTTACTTACGTGGATCCAAAAATATCCATCCCTTTTTTTCCATGCCGATAGGCTATGGACCTATAAATGCACCACCTAACTCCTCAATAACATTATTCAATTCAACTGACTTCATAATCCACCTTTCTTATTCTCATCAAATCTTATCGGGTCTGTTTTTTGTTAAGAGAAGGAGAAAACTATATTGTAGTTTTTTTGAGTGTTAAATTAGTTAACAGATAAATGGCAACTTGTGGGGGCATGCAGTCCATGATATTGGGAACTCCAGTTTCAAATTTCTCTAAAAAGAATCAGTTGGTTCCTTGCTGTTATTTTTCACAACATCAGAGGAATTCTGGTCTCCGTGTTAAGTGTATGTCCGAGGTAAGCTAGCCTACGTTATATACAACGACCGTATAAATATTTTCATGTTGTTATAGCAGATTACTTATCATTTTTATCAGATTACTTATTACTGTCGAAATTAAATTATAAACACTGTCAGTATAGAAAAAATTCAGTATGATTAGATTATCCAAAAGATATTCATAGTTAATCTTTTGAAAAATAACTTAGGTGACTTGTGACCAGATGGTATAAATAAATAAAAAATCGATATAATAGTGTATAACTATGTGTAATTGTACATAATGTAAACTCAGTAATGCTAAGCAAGAGATTTACTAGAAATATTTATCTGATCATGTGGATAACTTTTACATAGCCAGTACTTTTTGGGTCTTTATATAACTAGCTACTTTGAAATTAACGAAATATTGACTCTTTTTTTTTTAATAATTTGCAGAATGGTGAGAAGGACCAAACTCCAAGCACCTTGGGTGATACTGTTCCAACACCGAAACCAACACCTCCTCCTGTTGCTAAGGTCGAGATCTTCTAACTTTTTCAAAAACAATATCTTAAATTCTGACATATTTGCCAAAATTATACTCGTTCTGATTATAAATTATATAGAAGTAAAATGAAAAGGTAAAAGATAAATTATTTTTAAAAATATAAAAGTATCATTTTTCTGTTGGCAGTGGTTTTGGAACTAACTAACGTTTTACAAATCACTTTTGAGATAATTGGTGGTAAATTACTTATGATAGCCAAATATTAATATATCTACTATTTTGTATAAAATATATGTATGTATATTTATTGTATATTAACTTTTGTATATATAAATATTCATTTGTCGGCTGTTATTTTGGTAGAGACAACTATAGTGCAAAAATCTTGGCAGTGTTAGCGTAGTGACTTAAATTCTTTTTATTGTGATGGAAATTTTATGTAATTAACATTTCTATCATTTACCATCTAAAGTTGTGGCATAAAATTCCTCCATCCTTAATAAGAGATCTCTAATTCGAACATTGTTCCTTTATAAACAAACAGCCCAGCACCAATTTCAGGGACGTGTTCGCCTTCAGTGGACCAGCACCAGAGCGTATCAACGGCAGGCTGGCAATGATCGGATTTGTCGCCGCCATTGGCGCTGAACTCGCCACTGGCTGCGACATATTCGCTCAGCTATCGAGCGGCGGTTTCTCTTGGTTCTTGGGGACAAGTGCATTGCTCACATTGGCTTCTATTATTCCTCTATTTCAAGGTGTTAGTGCTGAGAAAAAGTCTAATGGGATAATGACAGCTGATGCTGAGATGTGGAACGGAAGATTTGCTATGCTGGGATTAGTTGCTTTGGCTTTTACTGAGTATGTTAAAGGGGGTGCCCTTATCTAAGTGTGAATTTTTTAACCGTCTACCTTTGATGTAATCTATTGATTATATATATACTACAAGTGTTGATGTTAACATATTAGAGTGGGAAATGTATGTAAAAATATTTGTTTGGTGTAGTTTTTATTTCTTGAAATGCTCGGAACTCAGTCCATAAGAATAGGAGGCGAAGAGGGGCTAACCTGAACGTTGACATGTGTTTGGTCAGTGATAACCACCTGATCTACAACAAGTTGATTGTTTTTACATATCAGTGCAACTCATGAAAAAGCATCAGTACTTGTGTCGAACATGTCAGTGAAGTTAATAAGTCCGATCGTTGAAAATGATTTGTCATTCTAGTTTCAGTTAAGGCAGATTATGGGGATGGGATTGACCTATTCAACCAATTCATGTTCTTCCAAACTTTAGGTTGTTATTACGGCCGCAGTAGTTCTATTATCTTCATTGGGGTGTTAGATTGAAACCTTAAGCTCCCTCTGGAAATGTCATTGATTACTGGAGGAAGCCGAAGGATTTAATTTAAAACCCCAATGAAGTTCCTTCTTTGGAACTACCACGAATGTAATATAACCCAATGTCCAGGAGATACTTCAGTTCACTAGTTGAATGAAACAAGGCATCTATAATAGAGTCCGGGACCAAAATGCTCTAAAAAAAATCACTTTGAATCAAAATATCCCAATCAAAAAAAAAATATTACAAAACTACCTTTAGCGCAACAATTTACTGCGCTAAAGCAGTTCACGAAGACGGAGCCGTTAACTGCTTTAGCGCAGTATTTTACTGCGTTATAGAAGTTGTTAAAAAATATATATATAACGCAGTAAAATACTGCATTATCTAAACAGTAACAAAAAAAAAAAATTGGCCAACTTTATTTTTTGAAACACTTAGTGTTTTTTCATATTTTGACCAATGATTAGTCGTGTGTCAAGACTCTGAAACGTCAATATTTTATATAGAACTTGATATTTTTTTCTGCGTACAATAATATAGGTTCAATACATCAAGGATACGTAAACGTTCGGATCTTCATTTTAGGGGTTGAAAAGGTGCCCGAAGTAAGTTTTGTTTGTAAACTTTAGGTTTAAGTGTTATATATACATAGACGTCCATTTTTGTTTGAAGACTTATTATCATTAGCTTAAAGTTTTTTATTTTTAGGGTTTAGATTTAATTGTGTTATTTTTTAAAGCGTAACTTTATTTCGAATATACGCGATTTTTTGCGCTCGGACGTCTGATTTACGCGATTTTTTTTTGCAACATATTCGAAAGAAAGTTACGCATTGAAAAATAATCACTTAAGGAACACGTGTTTTTTTCCATAAAAAAATCTCAACAGCTTATTTTAATAAATCTTTTCTTTGCAACCAACACTTGGTGTTTTTTCCATAATTTGACCAACTATTAGTCGTGTGTCAAGACTCCGAAATGTCAATATTTTATATAGAATCTGATATTTTTTTCTGCATACTATAATGTAGGCTCAATACATCAAGGATACGTAAACGTTCGGATCGTCGTTTTAGGGGTTGAAAAGGTACCCGAAGTAAGTTTTGTTTAAGGTTTAAGTGTTTTATTTTTTAAGATTTTGATTTAAGCGTGTTATTTTTTAATCAAGACATAACTTTATTTTGAATATAAATATAATTCTAAATAATATAGGGAGAAAAACTAGTTATAAAGTGGTCAAACTTTAGATGGTCATAACTTTGCGCTCGGACGTCCGTTTTAAGCGGGTTTTTTTCTAAACTTGCGTATTTTTCTGAGATCTATGCGGACGAACTGCCGCAAGGCGGTTTGGCCGAGCCGATTTTTAAAAAAACACCTTTTGTCCCATTCAATTTCAATTTTCTCCCAAATTGGCGTGAAGTTTTCAGTTTTATTTACTCATAAGATGATGATACGCAATAGATTTCAACGTAAAAATCTCGGGGTAATGTAGCTGTGAATGTCAATTTCACTTCTGCGATTTCAATTTTTAAAAATAAAGCTGACTAATTTTCTCGACATATAAAGTTGACTAAAATAACCTTACAGTCAAACACTAAGTTTTTTCAAACAAAACGTACTTCGGGCACCTTTTCAACCCCTAAAATGACGATCCGAACATATACGTATCCTTGATGTATTGAACCTACATTATTGTACGCAAAAAAAAAATATCAGGTTCTATATAAAATATTGACGTTTCGGAGTCTTGACACACGACTAATCGTTGGTCAAAGTATGAAAAAACACACTAAGTGTTGCAAAAAAAAAAAAATTGCCATTTGTTTTTTTTAGTGCTCGCTATTTTACTGCGATAAACAAACAAAAAATATATATATTCTTTAGCGCAGTAAAATACTGCGCTAAAGCAGTTAAAAACCTTTTGGAAACGGCTTTATTTTCAATAAATCTAAACCCTAAAAATAAAAAACCTTAAGCTAATGACAACAAGTCTTCAAACAAAAATGGACGTCTATGTATATAAAACACTTAAACCTAAAGCTTACAAACAAAACTTACTTGGAGTACCTTTTCAACCCCTAAAATGCCGATCCAAACGTTTACGTATCCTTGATGTATTGAGCCTACATTATTGTACGCAGAAAAAAATATCATGTTTTATATAAATATTGATGTTTCGGAGTCTTGACACACGACTAATCATTGGTCAAAGTACAGAAGAAAAAAACACTAAGTGTTTCAAAAAATAAAATTGGCCAATTTTTTTTTTTTTGGTACTGTTTCTATAACGCAGTATTTTACTGCGTTATAGATTTTTTTTTTTTGAAAGCTTCTATAACGCAGTAAAATACTGCGCTAAAGCAGTTAACGGCTCCGTCTCCGTGAACTGCTTTAGCGCAGTAAATTACTGCGCTAAAGGTAGTTTTGTAACTTTTTTTTTTATTGAGGTATTTTGGTTGAAAGTGATTTTTTTGGGGGCATTTTGGTTCCGGACTCTCTATAATATGCCTAGCTGAAACCAAAATGACAAATCATTTTACACTAACCCGTACAACATAAGTGCTAATGGTTTTTCATGTGCAATTGTCCTGACATGGAAAAGCAACAAGCTTATTGTAGTAGATACAATGGCTATCACTGACCAGGAAATACATGTCAACATTCATGTTAGGCCCTATTCGCTTTGTTGGATGCTTTAGTTAGTATACGCCAGTCGTGTTAGGAGTAGTTGTGTTGGCTATCACTATATTAAAGAGATTGCCCTTCTCCAAGTGTGAATATTGTAAACATCTCCATTTTTACGTAGTTTATCGATTATGATGCAATGTAATTTTGTTAACACGGTAAAGAGTATAACTATTTGTCAAAATGTTAAAATGACCAGCTCGGAACTTAGGTCATAAAGAACACAGGGGCTAACCTGTATTTCCTGGTCAGTATGCTTGGAATTCAGATGTTTCACATAGCACGGTCATGGGTGAAATGCAGTATGCTTGATGTTAAAGCCACTCTGCTTGAACGCAACTACATTGAAACAACATCTGATATCACTGCTCATATACATGTCTATCAGTCTAAATATTTCATACTTTTAAGACAGCAGATTTTACAATGTTTAGCCCAACACGAATTGTTCAAGAAAAAAGGCAGTTTATTGTATCACATTATATATGAAATGCCAAGGCATTGCTGTGAAACATGTCATACCTAACAAAAGGAGAATATAGTTCAAATTTAAATTGTCACAGCAAACTGCAGTCCATAGTCCACATCGACTAATATCGATCATGACCAGAATTTCTTTCGATTATCCAAAAAGATAAGGCACAGAAAGTAGCTGAAAGAAGCTTGAATTCAAATGCGAGTCTCAAGATAGAACTACAAATCAACTTCAGACCAATTGATCCAATTCCATTCACAAAAAATTCTGAGTTGTATATCGGATTGCAAATTGACATCCAAATTGATCTAATTCATTCACATCACAAAAACTTTCCGAGTTGTATATCATGACAGCACCCAGCGCCATTGAATTCAAAATTATCAAAACAAAAGCCATTTCTACAGACAGCTATGAAGTGGTTTACTCCAAATCGTTTTCAAAACTAGAAGTTGATTGATTCTAAAACTCTTGAGATGCAGAGCCGATATCTCCCTTGCCTGATCCAGCCTTTTTAGGCAATAGATTCTGGTGAATATTGGGCAGGACACCTCCATTAGCAATAGTAACATGACCTAAAAGCTTGCTCAGCTCCTCATCATTCCTCACAGCCAACTGAATATGCCTCGGCACTATACGATTTTTCTTGTTATCCCTTGCTGCATTCCCAGCCAACTCCAGCACCTACATCAAACAACTATAATAATTTAGACTCTTGAGATAGTACAATTTTATCACATCAAAATATCCAACTCCAGCATCAGTCTTCGGTTATTCATCAAATGTTTGACACAATCCATTACGAAATATCTTTATCTGATCAATAACATAAATTAATCATAGAATCCTAGCAGTAACTCGTTAACAAAGTTTATACACCCACAATCACAACAGATTAAGAGCAAACAAAATCTCCATAGCATAAATAAATATCAAAGCTCTAAACTGACAAATAGATGAATTCACAAGTCAGATGAAACCAAATCATTTAAGTTTAAATACAATCGGCCAAATCAAGTAAACATCTTTATAGGCTCATCAAATTTTTGTCACAATCCATTATCAAAATATCTTACCCAACTATAAACTTGAATCGATCACACAAATACCATTTTAAATAACAAAACAGAAAACTGTCTAATAGATGAATTCAGAAGTCAAATGAAACCAAATTAATCAGTGCAACCGCTCCAGTTTATGTCACGTAATTTGGAGTAAATCTGAATTCAATCGACCAAGTCAAGCAGAAATCACATATATTGAAGTAAATTTGAATTCAATCGACCAAGTCATGTAAAAAAAACCACATAAATCAGAGTAACTTTGAACTCAATCGACCAAAATCAAGTAAAAGGTCACATAAATTGGACTACATTTGAATTCAATTGACCAAATCAAGTAAAAATCACACAAAACTGGAGCAAATTTGAACTCAATCCACCAAAATCAACTTAAAAAATCACATAAGTTGGAGCAAGTTCGAATTTGATCGACCAACTCAAGCATAAAATCACATAAACTGCAGTAAATTTGAACTCAATCGACCAACTCAAGCATATTATAGTGAATTTGAATTCAATTGGCCAAATCAAGTAAATTTGAATTCAATTGACCAAATCAAGTAAGAAAAAGTCACATAAAAGTAAATTTGAATTCAATCTACCAAAATCAAGTAAAACAAATCACATAAATTCAAGTTTAATGTGAACTCAATTAACCAAAACAATCGCACGAAATTGGAATAAATTTGAATTCAATAGAACAAATCAAGTACAGCACCAACACATTCAGCAGATCTAAAACCGCGAGTCCCAAGTCTTATAATCACAACTGTTATGTTATAACATGTTTAAAACCACAAATATCAAAACTATTCCAGATCCAAACCATATCACATAAATTGGAGCAAATTTGAATTCAATCGACCAAAAACAAGTGAAAAAAAATGTCACATCTCAACATCTTTTGAGACACTTTGATTACAATTTTAAAGACCTAGACACTGATTATGATGCCTTAGGCTTCCCTCTACCGGCATGCCATCGCCCTTGCCTTATCCTTTGCCTTATCCTCCACCGGAACTCATTTCTTTCCAATGAAACAGAAAATCTAAGCCTAACCTCTCAATTTGTGTAGAATAGTGGAGCAGAAATGTATGAGGAATAAAGTACCGATATTATATATATATATATCGAGTTAAATAAATAGACTAAGAGCCCGTTTGGATTGGCTTATAAGCTGTTTTCAGCTTTTTTGAGTGTTTGGCTGGCCAGCTTAAAGTCATTTTGTGCTTAAAATAAGCCTAAAAAAATAATTGGGTCCATTTAACTTAGCTTATCTAAAGCAGCTTATAAGCTGAAAACAGTTTATAAGCCAAAAAAAAAAAAAGTTAGATTACCCCAACTTATTTTTTTAGCTTATAAGCATAAGCCGATCCAAACAGGCTCTAAATTAAGTAAAAAATCACAATAATTACCTCACTAGCGAGGTAAATTGGAGTAAATTTGAATTATCGACCAAATCAAGTAAAAATAACAATAATTACCTCAATAGCGAGGTAAATTGGAGTAAATTTGAATTCAATCAACCAAATCAAGTTAAATCACATAAATTGAAGTAAATTTGAATTCAATCGAACAAATCAAGCATAAAATCACATAAATTGGAGTAAATTCAAACTCAATATACCAAAACAAGTAAAAACTCACACACATATACTAAATTTGAGCTCAATTGACCAAATCAAGTAAAAATCACATCAATTCGAGTTAAATTTGAACTCAATTGACCAAATCAACTAAAAATCACATAAATTTGAGTTAAATTTGAACTCAATTGACCAAAATCAACTAAAAACCGCATAAATTGTAGTAAATTTGAACTAAATCAACCAACTCAAGCATAAAATCACATAAACTGAAATAAATTTGAACTCAATCCATTAGAATCAAATAAATTTGAGCAAATTTGAACTCAATCGACTAAAATCACACAAATCAACTAATTTTAAATTCAATAAACCAGATCAAGCATAAAATCACATAAACTGGAATAAATTTGAACTCAATCCATTAGAATCAAATAAATTTGAGCAAATTTGAACTCAATCGACTAAAATCACACAAATCAACTAATTTTAAATTCAATAGACCAGATCAAGTATAAAATTACCTCAGCTGCTAGGTATTCGAGTACAGCAGATAAATAAACAGGAGCACCAGCACCAACACGTTCAGCATATTTCCCATTTTTAAGAAAACGTGCAATCCTACCAACAGGAAATTGTAGACCCGCTTTTGAAGACCTAGACACTGATTTTGCTGCCTTAGGTTTCCCTCTACCGCCGCCGCCGCCGCCCTTGCCGGATCCTCCACCGGAACTCATTTTATTAGTTTCCGATGAAAAAGAAAACCCTAAACCTAGCTATTGATTTGTGTAGAAGAATTGAGAAGGAGAGTACGGAAATATATATAGGAGGAAATGCTGTGTTCTGATTGGTGGATATGCGTGGCGGTGGGCCTACATGTTTTGGGAATTGCGCGGGAGATTAATCTAGAAATGTTAGAATGGCGCTCTTTTGTAATATTATATTTTTACTTATCTACTTTTAATTTTATACGTTCTTTAAAAATTAATAAATAAAATATGTATTTTACTATAATATCTATATTAATCAGTGTATAGTGTCATTAAATTTGAATAATAATTTAAAAATAGGTAATTAATGTTAAGGGTAAAAATAAAAAATAAAAAAAGTTTGTCTTTCTTTGATAGGATAAAGTAGACAAGTAAAATTGAAAATTTATTTTTAATATAGTTACCGAGTAAAAGTGAATGGAGGGAGTAGTTAGGGGTCGTTTGGTTTATCTATTGGAACAACATAAAATATGTGATTTGATTTCTACTACTATCTATTATTTCTACGTCGATTATTGTGTTAAACTTGTAATAGTTACAGTTCCTTTTTTCAAATTGTACTACCATGTTTTTTTATAGTATGGTTTATTCGCTACCGTTATTTTTGCTTTTATATTGCTTGTCCTTGTACCGAGGGTATACTGGAAACAACCTCTTCACGTCTCAAGGTAAGGATAAGGTCTGTGTATATGCTACCCTTTTCAAATATCATTTTGTGGGATTTCACCAGGTTTGATACTATCTAACAACGTAAAATACTGCATAATATAATACAGTGTTTGGTTGGTCCAATAAAAAGAAAATCATCCTAAATCTAAAATGTATTGTTTGCTTGTCGGTATCAAATAATATTCATATTAAATTACGTGGACTTTATATATTAATTTTTATAAGATAAAATGTGAAATAAGAATGCGTTTATTAGCTATGCAGGAAGTAAGCTAAAGCCACAAATACCCTTTTAAAGTACATGCCTCAAGTATAACAATCTCTTCATTATTAATCCTGACATAAACAATTGATACATCGTAATATGTGCATAACTAATATGTCAACCAAACGACCCCTTGGTTAAGGAGAAGATATTCACAAACAAACTGAAAAATCTAATCCAATCGAGAAAAAGTTGGCTGATTTGGCTTTCATTTTTAATTTTAAAAATCAATAAAATTTGATTTAGTTTTAATTTTTATTAAAATAATCTGGGGGACAATCAAACCGACTATATAAATACATGTTTCAATATCATAATTACACACACAACTTAGAAACACATACATAGTAGTGCAATTTTGGAATTATATCCATAATACACACGGAGTATAGTACCACAATTCTTCTACTCATTTTCTATAAAACAGTCTTTTATTACAAATTGCATCACACACTAAATAAGAGCAGAAACACATACATAACTAATGTAATTTTATACACAACCTGTTTGTGCATCATTCTCTGTAACAAATGCTTTATTACGCTCCCAAATTGCCAAACTTCCAAAACCAAACAATTTTATGATATTTTGGTTCATCAGTTCTGAAATATGCTCTAAGCACTTTCAGCAAATCCAACTTGTAGATTACCAAAGTCAAAAACAGTGTGGTATGCTCTCAAAAATACATCTCCAAGAACCCTGCACTCAAGAATTCACAAATCATTCTCGCGATATCGCGTGCAAGTGATATGACAAGGTGATAAATATGCAGATTAAGTCACTCCAAACATTTTTTATTATTACCAGAGGGGACGTCGTGGATGCACATCCAAAGCTGTAAATCCACTAAGACAGTGAGCACCGTAGTTGTCTTCGACTCTGATAACATACTATTACCAAAATCCGCACAGAATGTTAGCCCGTGAAAGATAGAGAACAGAAGCCTAAGATTAAAGGTGCTTCTAGAATGCAACATATAATGGCATGTTAAGCTCGACGGAAAAACCATCTGTGCATCCTACAGAAAGTTTGTTTAGTTAGTCGAGCTTTTTTGTGTAAGAATAAAGGTGCTTCTAGTATGCACATTGTAATAGAGGACTTATAACAGAACTTGTAGAAACCTACAAAAGTATTCTGCGTGACACCAGCTGCAGCTCAGTTTGTTGTATGTTGCAAAAAATCTTAATACAAGAAGAAGAGAATCAGATAACAACTTACTTGATCTGGAGAAAGGGAAAAAGATTTATTCCCAATAGTAATTGTGATATGTGGCAGCGAAAACACGTCACAGTTGATAAACGTTTTTCCTCGAGGATCCGGAAGCTTCTCACACAGCTTCAACACAAAATAAGAGGCATTAGATGCAAGTATATATATCTCTTACTCTCTGCATCTCATTGTATGTGACATTATTTGATTGTGTAACGAGGGTGGTAAGGCAAATTCACTTCTCAAAAGAGTTAAAGAAAATACTTAGATGGAATTATGTTGCTTGGACCCTTCAAAAATGCTTCCAGATGTGTGTTGGATCCTCTAAAAGTTGTATTCATTTTTTTAGGACCCGACACGAGTGCAACACCATTTTTGAAAGATCCGAGCAACATATTCAAATGTTTTCTTCCCTTTTTGTTGGCAAATTAAGGCTTTACCTGATTAACATATTCAAATGCTTTTTCCTTTGTTCTCTCTTTTCTAAGCTCTACTTGCATCCAGAAAACTGTCATCTCACAGAAAGAACATAAAGCGCTCTCATCATTTGGTAGCTTCTCCAATTTTGAACCTCTAGCTACCATTTGCTGGTCGTGGCTGCGTACGTTTACAATAAAAGACTTGGTTCAACGCTTTAGTCCGACATTACTTGAGGGGAATTAGGAGAGGGATTCGAAATTATAACCTCACATCAAATGAGCCGTTATGTTTACATATACCAATTCTGTTGCAAATTCTTTCAGGTTGTAACTGCAGGGACAAAGAGTAAAGCATTAGATGCGTAAAATATATGCATACAAACTTTAGGGTGGTTGAGCCAAGAATTATGTTGCTTGGCTCCTCCAAAAATGAGATCCGACACACACCTGGTAGCATTTTTGAAGGATCCAAGCAACATAGGCCACGGAAAGTTCATTTAGAATCGAGGAAAGAGCAAAAACAATGAGAAAGCAGACAAGAGCTTACCCCTGATACTAACTTTTCCCAAATCAAATTCCCATAATTCGAGAAAACAGTTTTACATTCCATACTAACAAATCCTTCTGCCCCAATAGCATGATTTATTTGAGTCAAAATAGTCTGAAATCGAGTAACTAGGTAGACGGATGAGAAAAAGAAAAACATAGCGGATAAGAACAAAAATGAGCGATTTTCGAAACACATACAGTCGGACCAGCAAGAAAAGACGTTCCAGTATCCACAATCGCTGGACAGCCACTTCTGCAAAGACCTGTGACGGGAAATAACAAAAGTTGCTTAAGCTTTTAGCTGAGATGGTCACACGCGGAGGCGGATCCGGGATTTTAATTTTATTGGTTCAATCTTTAAGGTTCTTAGAACCGAATGCATTATTTCTAAGTTATGAGTTCATATCGAGTACGTACTTATTACAAATTTAGTAATGTTTTACAAATAAATTCATGCTCCGCATAGAAAGTATAGGGTTCATACAGATACATGCATTGGATCCGACCCAGGTCACATATTCAACATAAGTGTGTAAAAATAGTACCTGTTGAATTGTTTCCAATAAAAAGATCCCCTATTTCAATCTGAAATACGTAACAAACTCTGTTCTGGTGATTAAATAAATAATAAGAAGGAAAACTAGCAACATGAATAAAACACTCTACACAGTTTAGCTACCTCCCAATAACCATTTTGAGCAACTGGGACATAAGTATGCCGGCCCCTGAAGTGCGTCCAATCCACACCTCCGAAAAGAATTTCACCCCCGACCCTAGATTTAGGATCACGATGTAGCCAGAGTGAGAAGATTGGCTGGGTAACGATACGTTGAAGCAACATATTATACCTGCCATTATCGTGCTAAATTAGTAAGATTCAGCTATCAGTTAGAGACGCAACTGGCTTCAGCTAGCCAAACATAAACAAGCAGTAGAAAATTTGGCAAAAAAGTAAGTAATATACGAAGAGAGAGATATATTTACCATACTGGCGTTACTCGTCCTGCAGCAACATCCTGAAATCCTAGTCCTAGTACTCCATCATACCGTGCATGCAAGAACGTGAAAAATCCTTCCAGTGTTACCTCAGTGAAAACCTGAAATATTTTTGTTTCAACATGTAAGTTGTAACCTTTGATGCATACAGCTTCAGATTCAAAGAATCAAGATGCGGCACCTGCTGATTTATGACAGAATTCCCAACTTTAACGTTGTCTTGGCTGAAGAATCCGTGCACTGATCTAGTGCCAAAAGGAATTTTACAATGTTTCCCTACGGTAGAAAGACAAAGTAAATGCATTAAAGATTTAACTGAACCTATGTAGTAGCCTAAAGATAATATTATATTCAATAATAAATTAGGAGTTTTAATGAATTCAATAGGCTAACTACCAATTTTTGTATATGTAGTGGATTCTCTCGATCTGTACCTTGAACGAAGATAACATGCGGTCTGCAACAAAAAAAAATGCTTACAAGGCGTTAAAAACATAATTAAGTAAATAAAGGTGTGATCGCTCTTTCTAATCGCTTAAGCTGAGATGGTCACACAACTCAAACATAGTATCGAAGCAGGCAAAATGTCTCGAGTTTAAGTCTTACCGTCCCGTGCTTGAGAGGGTGTGTTAGAGACATATTAAGTAAATAAAAATATGCTCTCTATATCTAATAGTAATAGTTTAAGTTTTTAGCTGACATAATCGCACACTTCAACATAAGCAAAACTTCTTGTGAAAACTACAACCCCATGCATGATTTTATAACGACTTACAGAGAAAATGCATTTCGAGGACGGGAGCCAAAGATTGGAACTGCCAGTATCAAAAACAACAGCAAAGTGCTGAGGGGGTGAACCGATACCAATCTCCGCGAAATACTGGACGTCCATATAGTTCTTTAGATATACAATTTCATCTTTAAGATCATCAAAATTCCTATTTGAACCCTTATGATGATATTTAACATAAATTCTTGCACCCTTTACGCTGTAAAGATCCAAAGGTCGCCTCTTTAGTCCGATCCTTATCATATTATCAGCAGACGCGTTGAAGCCAACAGCAGAGGTACTTAAATCCCATATTAGTAATGCTGCAAGAAAAACTTTGATCTCCATGCTGTCCATGATAAGTTTGTTAGCTCTACATAGAAGAACATTCTCAAAACAAAATGAAAATGTGAAAACAACTAGGAAAAAGTACTATTATTGAGCAAGCTCTACACCAGTTTCTTCCCAGACCTTTGTTCTTCAAATCAGTGTATCTTTTTATTTGGCTAAAAAAATATTTATCGAGTGAATCTTATTTACTTAAGTTTTATCCAATAAATGAGAGAATATTTTATCTGGTGAAAAGAACGGAGAGAAATATTATTTGGCGAGTTATCCCACTTTGGAATAACTCACCAAATAAGTTTCCTTTGTTTAGATAATTTGTCATGCCCCAGTATTCTAACATGATGGAAGCTAATACCTTGAAGGATCGAGTGACTTTATCTCTTGGATGAAGGACAAACTCTTCTCTATATATACAATTTGATGTGCGAAATTGGAAGAAGAATAGTTGCTTTCAATCGTGAACCAGGTCCAGGATTCGACTAACAAATAGCTATTTCATCTGATGCATTTGACTAAATATTACTCCATTAATTGGCACATAGTTTATTTAAGAGACGGGAAGACTTTGCAAAAATTCGTAAGTTGGATGACCATTTGAGAAATTCTAAAGTATAGTGCAACGTCACCTTTTCGGCCAGATGAAATGATCTAAGCTTTGGGTTAAATTGGTGATTTTGTAATGAATAAAAAGTGACTTTACTCCGTATTTAACTCAAACTGAATGACCGTCTAAGAAATTAACTCGTCAATTTGCATGGGACTTGAAAGCTAGCTAGAAAAAAGAAATGTTTTACCATAGTAGATAAAAGGGAAACAAGACTACTATTTCCATGGTGTCTCAAAAAAAATAAAAAAAATTATTGTACTCACAATTATAGTAAGCAGTTAGTACCATGGTGAAAGTAACAAACTCAAGGGCTTATGCAAAAACCAACAACGCAAGGAGACAGATGCAAAATCCCAAAATATATAAAAGGTCTGTTTTATATGTAAGCAGAAATTCACAGGCGTGATGAACAGTCATCATTTTGCAGCAAATAAGTCCAACACTCGAGGAAATAACCATGAAATTTCGTCTAATTAGTATAGATTGCTGACTGCTACACTTGGCAGTGAGCAAATATTCCGTCATTCCCATCTTTTTCAACTGAAATTCACAAAATAAGAGCAATTGATAAGTATTAAATATTTCTAAATTCTCAAACTGATATCATAAATAAATAGTTACTCCCTCCGTCTCAATTTATGTGGCACAATTGGAATTTCGAAGGCCAATCATGTTTTTCTTCGACCGGAATTTCTTATTATGCCTTTTAGAATATTCTAAGCTGTTAATTATTGTGCTTCTATAAAATCTTTTACTAGTTTCCAAATATATATTGGGACGGAGGGAATACTATCTCTTTTATTTTTGGAGAAATTCAATAATGTACAACCTAGCATACAAAATTATATTTACGTAGCCATATTTTAAATTACACCCCGTATAACCACTTTTTCATAATATATAACATTATACAATTTTATACATCTGGAGTAGACAATGTAATTACCCTGTGTAAAAGTATATAATAATGTATAAGAGGTGTTTATATCCAAAAAAAAAATCAACTGTATACAATAATATAATATTTTTTCAATTGTAGTAAGGGTACAAATATACAACAGGCTTTTGAATCGAGGGGTACAAATTGGGCCATTTCGGGTAATTTTACAAACATAGGCTATTTCGGGTAATTATTTTTCCTAAATAGTCATAGAGGGCTATTTTCCCTTTATTTTTCTGATTAGTGTTAGCTTAGTCGTAGCTTTTCAATATAAAAACATCTTACAGTATAAAGTCAAAACTCCATCTCCGCACGTCAATATACACGTCTCCATCCAGTTACCACGATTCCGACGAGAACTAACGGAAAACTCGCCGGCCGAAATGGAAACCAGAGCCAGAGCAGGAGCAGGAGCAAAGTTCTCCAGAGTCTTAGCTCTGGTAGCGATTCTGTTATTCGGTTTCATTGGTGACCTATCGGCGTCATCGGTAACTGTAAATGACGAGGAGTGCATAGGCTCATAACTTTTCATTATAAAAACATTGAGAAAATGACAAAAAATGTCCCTTATACTATTTTTAATTTATCTGCAAAGTACGGTATAACTTTTTGAGGTGTAATTTCTGTTATTCTTTTTTAATTTTTAATTTTATATCTTCTTAGCGTCTAGTCGAGTCTGAAAAGTTGCATACTTAGGATTTGACGGGACTTCTTGGTGTTTATAATTACCAAAAAAAAAAAAATCCATTATTTCCGTCAAATCTAACCGACGGAGTTTGGTAAATAGTATTTTACATAGACTAATAGTGTTAGCTTCTGGTAAACTTGAAGGACCAAAACTATAAAATATATACTTGAGGGACTATGTTGAACTATCCTCAAACATAAGGGACCATTTTTGACTTTTTCTAGTCATATAAAAACCCTCTCCTAATGTAAAGTCAAACACTCCTCCATCTCCGCACGTCATATACACGTCTCCATTTCAGTTTCGGTAGCGATTTCGTTACAAAATTACAATTCTAAGCCCAAAAAATTACAAAAATTGTACATTACCAGAATGAAGGTGTTAGTTTTGGTAGCGATTTTGTTATTCAGTTTCGTGGGTGAGTTAACGGCGTTATCGGTGACGGTAAATGACGTGGAATGCGTTCAAGAATACGTGTTGTATGAAGGCGATACTATATCCGGCAACTTTGTTGTTGTAGATCATGATATTTTTTGGAGTTCCGATCATCCTGGCATCGATTTCACTGTAATTACCTTTTTGCCCCTTTCTCCCAAATATAAATATCTGATTTTTATGTTTAGTAGTTTGTTAAACTTTAAAGTCTGAAGTTGGTTTATAGCCTGTTTGGCCAAGCTTATTTTTTTCCAAAAAATACTTATTTTTTCAGTAATTGCTTATTTTAAAAAAAATGAGTTATTATAAGTGTTTTTGGAGAGTAGCAGAAACATTTTTTCAGAAGTTAAAAAAATAGTTTTTGCTCAAAAATATTTTTTTGAAAAGTACTTTTGAGAAAAATACACATAGAAAGTACTTTTTAAAAGCTTGGCCAAATACTAATCGCTGGTCAAAAGAACTTTTTAAATTAATTGGCCAAAGTCAAAGTACTTTTTTAAAAAGTACTTAAAAAAATACTTTTTAAAATAAGCAGTTTCAGAAGCTTGGCCAAACAGGCTATTAGTTTGATTGTTGCTAGATCCTTCTTTAGATAGTATGATTTATGCAAAAATAATTTAAAAAAATTGAGTTAATGGTCAAAAACATACTTGAAATATCATTTTATTCGTGACGTTCCCTTTTCTTATTTGAACTATCACCATCTATGTATTATAACACGTCTCATAGCTCATTAGGTCAACTATAAGTTGTTCTCTTTTCCTACCCAATTTCATTGTATGACTTTTTTTTTTCCTTTCTCAGCAGTATAAATCTTTGATTTTTATGCTTAGTTTGTCTAAAGTGTGAAGTTGATTTAGTTTGATTGTTGCTAGATCCTATTTTTTGTATAGTATGAAAGGGAGAAATCTCCCTATAAATATGATTTTATGCAAAAAAAAAAAAAAAAAAAAAAAAAAAGAGAGAGAACTAATAATCTGTGCTAATTGGTAGTATCTTGTAAGTGCTCCAAGGGATTTATACGACAATATAAACGTGATGCTAATAAGTAAAAAGAAGTTGACTTGAGAAGCTATCTGGTTTCTTTGCTCCAATTTCGGGGAACTTCATAGTTGTAGATCATGATTTTCTGGAGCTCCGATCATCCTGGCACTGATTTCACTGTAATTACCCTCTTGCCCCTTTCTCCGAAATATAAATATCTGATTTTTATCTAGTTTGATTGTTGCTAGATCCAATGATTTTATGCAAAAAATTGAGTTAATGGTCAAAAACACACCTGAACTATCACTTTTTTTTTCCGCGAGTTTCACACCCCAATTAGTTGTCCCTTTTCCGACCTAAATTTCACATTAAAGCACACCTCGAAGCTGATTAGGCCAACTATCATTTGTGTATGTTTGCACTGTATGGCCTTTTTTCCCCTTTATCAGAAGTATAAGTCTTTGATCTTTATGCGTAGTTGTTTAAAGTGTGAAGTTGATTTAGTTTGATTGTTGCTAGATCCTATTTTTGTATAGTGTGAAAGGGATAAAATAAAAATTTACTATCAATCTGTGCTAATAAGAATTTACAATATATATATAAACGTGATGCTAATATGTAAAAAGGACTTGACTTGAGAAGCATCGATTTTATTGTATGACCTTTTTTTTCTCCTTTCTCCGAAGTATAAATATTTGATCTTTATGCTTAGTTTGTTTAAAGTATGAGAAAAGCCGTTGTTGCTTGCTGCTTGCAGGAAGTTGATTTTGATTGTTGCTAAATTCTATTTTTGTATAGTGCGGAAGAGATAAATCCCCTGTAAATATATACAAAAAACTAACTAATCATCTGTGCTAATTGGTATTATCCTGTAAGTGCTCCAAGCATTTTAAAAAAATGTACACGTGATGCTAACCTGTAAAAAGGAGTTGATTTCACTGTATGACCTTTTTTTTTTTAAACTGGTAACTTTTTCTATATTTCATATGTAGAAAAACAGTACTTAGGTAGTACTGACCGTATTTACAAGAAAGTCTAACTTTTACTGTCCTCTCTCCATCTAGTCCTGTCCTTTGCCTGTAAGCCTGTTTCCTCCCATCTTTTAAGAGCATCTGTAACCTTCCCAGGCATGGTCCAGGAAATGCCCTTGAGATTAAGAATAATTCTCCATAGATGAGCTGTTATCTTACAGTGAAGGACGAGATGGTTAACTGTCTCTGCTGTTTCCCCACACAAAAAGCATCTGGAACATAAAATGAAACCTCTTTTCATCAAATAATCTTGTGTAAGGCTGCTTCTTTAGCCAGTAGCCACACAAAACAGGCAATTTTGTGAGGAATTTTTGTTTTCCAGATGTGTTTCCATGGCCAGTTGGCTATCTGCTGGTTGGAATAATTCATCATCCTGTAAGCTGCATTAATTTTGAATAAACCCTTACTGCTGCCTTGCCACCATAATACATCTTCACCTGTCTGTAGTCCACTAAACTGCTCAAGTGTACTAAAGAATTCAACCACTCTTTGTACTTCCCAGTCATTGATATGTCTTCTAAAAATGATGTTCCATCCTTGAGGTGTCCACATCTCTGCTATAGTCCTTTGCTGGTTTAGAACTATATTGAAGATATCTGAGAAGACCACATCTAATCTGCCAACTTCATGCCAATGGTCCTCCAAAAGCTAGTTTTACTCCCATCAAACACTTTGATCTTGGAATTATCCCTCAACTCACTCCACAGTGTTCTAATGGATCTCCATAGGCTATCCCCAAATGGTGTAGTGACCTCCTTAGTCATCCATTTGTCTTCCTGTTCATACTTTTGCTTTAATAATAATCCCCCAAAGGAGTTGATTCTCATTGGTGAACTTCCACAACCATTTCATTCTAAGAGCTTTACTCTGAAATTCTTGATCCCTGACCCTCCTAGATTCTTGCCAAAAGTGATTGCTTTCCACTTAACCAAGTGGTAACCTTTCTTTCTTTGTTCCCATGCCATAAAAAATTCCTCCTGATGCTATCCAACCTATTGATGACCCCTGTTGGGATGGGGAACAGGGACATCATGTATGTTGGAAGTGCATCAAGTACTGAGTTGATAAGAGTCAATCTGCCACCCATAGACAGATACTGGGTCTTCCATCTGGCCAATTTCTTTTCACACTTCTCAATGACATTGTTCCAAATTTCTACTGACTTAGATTTAGCTCCTAAAGGCATTCCAAGATATATTGTTGGTAAAGCCCCGATTTCACTGTATGACCTTTTTGCCCCTTTATCCGAAGTATGCATATTTGATCTTTATGCGTAGTTGTTTAAAGTGTGAAGTTGGTTTAGTTTGATTATTGCTAGATCCTTGTTTGTATAGTGTGAAAGGGATAAATCCCCTTTAAATATGATCTTATACACAAAAAATTGACTAATTATCTGACCTAAGGGTGTGGTACAGTGGTCAATGAGGTGAGTGGAGAACCATGAGGTATCAGGTTCAAATCCACAGAAACAATAGGTGGTTTCTCCATCTGTGCAAGTTTCGGTTAGTTGACAGAGTTACTGGTAGTTGTCTTGGGGAGGTAGCAGATTAGCAAGTACTCGGTGGAATAGTCAAGGTAGCATCATAAGAAATAAAATTAACTAATTATATGAGCCAAGGTGTGACATTGACATAGTGGCCAATGAGGTAGGAGGGAAGACCATGAGGTCTCAGGTTCAAATCCACATAAACACTAGGTGATTTCTCCCATCTGGCTAAGTTTTGGTTGACAGAGTTACTCGGTTGCTATGTTGGGGGAGCTAGCAGGTACTTGGTGGAATAATCTGAGATAGCATTATCAAAAATAAAATTAAGTAATCATCTGTGCTAATTGGTAGTATCTTGTAAGTGATCCAAGAATTTGCAGAAAATATATATGTGAAGCTAATATGTATAAAAGAGTTGACTTGACAAGCTATCTGGTTTCTATGTTCCATATTGTCCTATTTATGCACCTGAAGCACTGATGTTGACTATGATGTTGACTATCTTCTTTTTCATCCATCCTCAGGTTTCCCCACCTTTAAATCTAGAGTCCACCAACTTGTTTGCAACTAATGTGCAACCTTGCATTTGCCTGTCTTTCATAAACGCATTCTAGAAAGAAAACAACTTTGCAAGAATCATATAGATGCTTATTACTAGACTTCTAGCTTTGAAGTTCTTTCTTGACAGTAGAGACACTTTCCACAGTAATAATCGGAAAGATGTATTAGCTCTCTTTTCAGATATGCCATTTTTGATGAAAAAATTGGTTCTTTGATATCATTTTGGACTACACTCTTGACAAATGCCATAAGAAACCATCAAAAGCTTGGGACTTATCCCCAACACAATTCTTAACTACTTCCTAATACTTCTTCAGAAAATTCCTCTCCAATTACTCCCTCCTCATCTCCTGCCCTCCCCCGCTCTTCCCCATAATACATTGCTGAAGTATACACCCTCCAGTCTAGGACTCCAAACAATATCCCCCCTATATAGATGTGTATAGAACCCTCCGATTGCATTCCCACCTCCTGTTCTCCCTCTAACACTAATAGCTACAGCTCAATGTTTATAAGAAGTTTCTTCTTTTGTTAACTATAGCTGGAGCCTAGGACTCCAAACAATATCCCCCCTATATAGATGGGTATAGAACCCTCCGATTGCATTCCCACCTCCTGTTCTCCCTCTAACACTAATAGCTACAGCTCAATGTTTATAAGAAGTTTCTTCTTTTGTTAACTATAGCTGGAGCAATAGAAAGATTGTGTATTGCAATTTCCTTCTTTTGACCATATTTCCCTTTACTTCTGCCTGCAACTAGTTTCCAGTGCAATTGTGATTGGATCACATTTGTTTTATAAGTAAAAAGAAATCTTTTTTGTCATATGGGTTTGCTTTGTTTCCAGATTTGTATTTGCTTTCTTAAATCCCTTTAGGTTGTGTAGATTTGAATGGTGAGGGAAAGAGTTTTTCTTAGCTTTTGCATGTACATATTCTTCTTCTTCATCATACGTTTAGCTGCAAAGATCTCTTACTCAGATTAGTTAGGAGAAGAACAAAAGAAATTGAAGGTGAGCTCAATTTCTATTATAGGCATAAGGAATGAAAGTTGCAGAGGAACCCATTAGCTCTTCCGTCTCAAAAGAAAAACCATTAGCTCTTCTATGTGAACCTTATGTCCAGCTATTAACCTTCCCAGTCAATTCTACAATATCATCATGGATACAAAAAGCTTCCTCATAAATCTGAAAGGTCTTCAATGCACTGAGACAAATATATCGTCTGCAACCCATAATGCGACAATGATAGAAATGGTGAAAACAAATACTAATAAAAATCCTGACAGATTGAGAGGCAATAATCTTGAGAATAATCTGGTACTTGTTAGTGGTTTTTTCTTTTGAGCAGATTTGCTCCTTGCTTGAGCTGTGGGGTAGATGTGATAACTTCAATCCACCTGGAACATCCTATTAAACCAACCTCCCCCACCGCGGTGGGTCGGTTTTTCATGTCCCATGCCGATCATGGTACCCGCCACTTGTAAGCATATATGCACACCTACAACTTTGATTTTGGCTATGGATTTCTATGTTTTAAAAATCCATGCATAACGTGTATACTTGAAATAAAATATTATAGAAGTTGAATTTAATAAATTTAGTAAATAGATGACACTTGCAACCTGTGGTGCATAACAACATTCTTTCCGTCCTCAATTCACAACCCATGGTGCATAACAACATTCTACTTGTCAAAAAAATAACAACATTCTACCACCCTCAACTCGTATCCTTACTTCTTTACAAAAATATCGCCCACCTTTGGCCTGATGTCAGTGAACACCGAGGGTGGGTGAAATTTCCCATCGTACCTTGGTGAAGATGGAATAAATGAATATGATTGTCCGTTGTGCTCATGAGAAGTCATGGGCATTCAACATACAAATCAGTTTCTAACTCATTGCCATGTCCTGGCATGGCTGATAAATATGATATGGTTTCAATGATCAAAAATAAAGTAGCACAACTAATTGAACTTAATAAAGGAAGTAATGAACTCACTGTTTATGTCTTACATATATGCATGACCCCAATTTACTCGCGCAATTAAAAAGTTGGAAATATACTAGAAATGAAAATATTTTACATAAACAGAACACAGAGTACATTTTTTTTCTTTTGATTCTGCTCTCTCCTGCTACTTACAGAAAAAGAGATTACAAGACAAGATGTGTTCCTTTTACTGAATATTTTTACTCAATGCAGGTGACATCGCCTTCAGGAAATGTCGTCCACACAATGAAGGGCACATCAGGGGATAAATTTGAGTTCAAGGCTCCTAGGAGTGGGATGTTCAACTTCTGTTTTCATAATCCACATTCAACTCCAGAAACAGTCTCGTTCTACATACATATTGGGCACATTCCCAATGAGCATGACCTCGCTAAAGACGGTTTGTCTTCTTTGCTATATTGTTCTTTTATGGCCAGGATTAGCGGTTGAGCATTTTAATATTGTATTCATCCATTCCTCTTTAGATATAATCTTTACTGACGTTTTTGCAGAACATTTGGACCCCGTTAATGTCAAAATTGCCGAACTAAGAGAGGCATTGGAGTCGGTTACATCAGAGCAGAAATACTTGAGAGCACGTGATGCTCGTCATCGTCATAGTGAGTCTCCAATCTTTTCCTGGATAGATAACCTGATCGCTTTCTAATTCTAAATATGCGTATGTATAAAATGTTTACCTTTCAGCAGTCATTCCCTAGTTAAAACGCCTGAGTTGGTAGATTTGCTTGGTGATTTGTCGATATAGGCAGCTATTTCTTTTACGTTTGAACCGAGTAATGGTTAATTCTGAAAATGGTCACGACAAACCACTGACCAGGTGTGGACGTTTATGCCAAGAGCTTTGTTAGTTTTCTTAAGACACTAACATCTGATGACTGTGACAATCACTCAGATATGTTATGAGTTGCTCGTACATGTTGATCTAGATAGTAAGCAATAAGATAGTATTTGGATAGGCTAAAAGCTTGTTGATGCTGATAATTGCTGTGGAATAATCTCAGTATGCTGCTGTTAGTATATTTTGGTGTTATATGTAACTTGGGTTGAAATTTTCTGCTCTGAAAGGTGAATCTGTCCAACTGTTATATGACTGGAACACACAAGAAAAGAAGCTATTGTTTAAAGTTTTTGAGCATCAGTTTTCTTTTTCTGGGAGTTTGTAGTATCATTTTCTTCCGATTTTAAATGCATCTTTACCTATTTTCATTTCTTCTTATGATAGAGGAAAGTCTTTTTGTAGCTTTGTGTTTGCAATTATCATGGTCAAGGCTTTGAGGCATTAATCTGCTAAAACTACTGTTGACGTGCATGTTTTCTTTCTGTGCAGCTAACGAGAGCACACGTAAGCGTGTAGTATTTTACACTGTCGGAGAGTATGCTCTACTTATATTAGCAAGTGGACTACAAGCCCTGTACATTCGAAGCCTATTCAGTAAGTCCATCGGTTATAATCGTATCTGATGACAAAATTTATGAAGCTCCATGGTCCTTTTCGGCTACGTCCTACAGGAGTTAAAAGTGTTTTTTAAGCAGTTGGAGTTGAGAGAAAAGTATGTGGCAAACTGATTCTGAATTATTTCATAAGATCAGCTCCATTCATATCCAAGTAATGAGATGTACATCTAACGGTACTTTGTATTAACGTTGATTTAAGTTTTATTTGAGTAATTAGACATTTTTTATTTTACCCTTAAAGAAAAGACTCAACTTTTATAATTTTGCTATCAATGACAATAGATTGCACAAATAAATGGGCGGGTTATTGACCGCTAATACTTGGTTGACTCAAAACATGGGCTAATTTTGCCACATTATCTAAGATATTTGCACCATAATCTCGCCCACTAATTCATGTCTCTATAAACTAGAGGTCTCAAGCTCAACTTTCTTTAGGTACCGAGTCGTTTTTAGGGAGCTTTTTGCCCCCCACTGTGGAATTCCCGGCGTAAATTTAGATTAGTCTAGTCTCAACGCGGATACTGGACATCGGTTGGCAACAGAAAAAAAGAGAGACTATCGTGGACCTTGGACTCATAGAGATCTAGGTCTCCTCTATAAAAGTAAGGGCCGAAGTTCACATATGAGTCCGGAACCAAAATGCCCCCAAAAAAATCACTTTGAACCAAAATACCCTAAAATGTTACAAAATTACCTTTAATGCAGTAATTTATTGTGCTAAACCAGTTTACGGAGACGGAGCCGTTAACTGCTTTAGCGCAGTATTTTACTGCGTTATAGAAGCTGTTAAAAAAAAAAAATCTACAACGCAGTAAAATACTGCGTTATAGAAACAGTACCAAAAAAAAATTGGCCAACTTTATTTTTGCAACACTTAGTTTTTTTTTCCATACTTTGACCAATGATTAGTCGAGTGTCAAGACTCCGAAACGTCAATATTTTATATAAAACCTGATATTTTTTTCTGCGTACAATAATATAGGCTCAATACATTAAAGATACGTAAACGTTAGGATCGTCATTTTAGGGGTTGAAAAGGTGTCCGAAGTAAGTTTTATTTGTAAACTTTAGGTTTAAATGTTCTATATACATAGACGTCCATTTTTGTTTGAAGACTTGTTGTCATTAGCTTAAGGTTTTTATTTTTAGGGTTTAGATTTATTGAAAATAAAGTCGTTGACAAAAGGTTTTTAACTGCTTTAGCGCAATATTTTACTGCGCTAAAGAGTATTTATTTTTGTTTGTATAGCACAGTAAAATAGCGAGCACTAAAAAAAAATTGGCCAATTTTATTTTTTGCAACACTTAGTGTTTTTTTTCATACTTTGACCACTGATTAGTCGTGTGTCAAGACTCCGAAACGTCAATATTTTATATAGAACCTGATATTTTTTTCTGCGTACAATAATGTAGGCTCAATACATGAAGGATACGTATACGTTCGGATTGTCATTTTAGGGATTGAAAAGGTGCCCGAAGTAAGTTTTGTTTGAAAAAACTTAGTGCTTGACTGTAAGGTTATTTTAGTCAACTTATATGTCGAGAAAATTAGTCAGCTTTATTTTCAAAAATTGAAACCGCAGAAGTGAAATTGACATTCACAGCTACATTACCCCGGGATTTTTACGTTGAAATCTGTTGCGTATCATTATCTTATAAGTAAATAAAACTGAAAATCTCACGCCAATTTGGGAGAAAATTGAAATTGAATGGGATAAAAGGTGTTTTTTTAAAAATCGGCTCGGCCACGACAGTTTGTCTGCATAGATCTCGAAAAAATACACAAGTTCAAAAAAAAAAAAAAACGTAAAACGGACATCCGAGCGCAAAGTTATGATCATCTAAAGTTTGACCACTTTACAACTAGTTTTTCTCCCTATATTTTTTAGAATTATATTTATATTCAAAATAAAGTTATGTTTTGATTAAAAAATAACACGCTTAAATCAAAACCTTAAAAAATAAAACACTTAAACCTTAAACAAAACTTACTTCGGGTACCTTTTCAACCCCTAAAACGACGATCCGAACGTTTACGTATCCTTGATGTATTGAGCCTATATTATAATACGCAGAAAAAAAATCAGGTTCTATATAAAAGATTGACGTTTCGGAGTCTTGACACACGACTAATCGTTGGTCAAAGTATGAAAAAAACACTAAGCGCTGCAAAGAAAAGATTTATTAAAATAAGATGTTGAGATCTTTTTATGGAAAAAACACTAAGTTCCTTAAGTGTGTTATTTTTTAATGCGTAACTTTCTTTCGAATATGTTAAAAAAAAAAACTCGCGTAAATCGGACATCCGAGCGCAAAAAATCGCGTATATTCGAAATAAAGTTACACTTTAAAAAATAACACACTTAAATCTAAACTCTAAAAATAAAAAACCTTAAGCTAATGACAACAAGTCTTCAAACAAAAATGGACGTCTATGTATATAGAACACTTAAACCTAAAGTTTATAAATAAAACTTACTTCGGGCACCTTTTCAACCCCTAAAATGACGATCCGAACGTTTACGTATCCTTGATGTATTGAGCCTACATTATTGTATGCAGAAAAAAATATCAGGTTCTATATAAAATATTGACGTTTCGGAGTCTTGACACACGACTAATCATTGGTCAAAGTATGGAAAAAAACACTAAGTGTTGCAAAAAATAAAGTTGGCCAATTTTTTTTTGTACTGTTTCTATAACGCAGTATTTTACTGCATTATAGATTTTTTTTTTAACAACTTCTATAACGCAGTAAAATACTGCGCTAAAGCAGTTAACGACTCCGTCTCCGTGAACTGCTTTAGCGCAGTAAATTACTGCGCTAAAGGTAGTTTTGTAACATTTTTTTTGTTGGGGTATTTTGGTTCAAAGTGATTTTTTTGGGGGCATTTTGGTTCCGGACTCGTCGTTTGGTTGGAGAATAAGTTATCCATCCTCCCACAAAAATAAAATAACATTATAATTTCGAAAATAGTTTTAACGCGATTCTATCTCAACCAAATATAAGATAAACTCATCTCAAATTTAATAATAAAATTATTTACCTCTTATCCCTAGTAGCAAAACTAAATCTAGAGATGCTCCAAAATAGGGCTTAAAAAAAAAAAAAAAAAAACTGAAAGGAAACAATTATAACATTATATAGTGAGTCCACGAGGACATGCGTACGTGCTCATGTAAAGATAAAACCATTTACCAAACAATGAGTATGATGAGTTAAGTTCAATGGCCTTTGACTATCTCGGTCAGCCAATCTTATTAAAAACAATTGACAAGTGACAAACATTTGTGTTCTTTCCTAGAAAGTGTAGAAGAAAAGTTTTTTTTCCATACCACTTTTGGGACCACATTCGAATCTAGCCTTAAAAGAAGGCAAGGTTCATTCATTGGAAAAGATAAAGTGAATGTGGTTCCATTATTAGTATTTTATTACTTTCCAAAATAAATAGTTCTTGGTACAAGTTTGAATTCAAACTAAAACTTTTTAAAGAAGAGGATTCCTAGAAAGTGTTCTATTGGAGTCATTTTATATCACACTGTAGAGACTGAATTTAAAAAAGATTGACAACGTATTACTCCTTCTTGTCCATTTTAAGTTTCATGGTTATTAAAATAATTACCATTTTAAAAAATTAAGATAGAATTAATAATTTTTATAACCTTTATTCCTACTCTAACAAATATAGAGAGATTAATGTGCAGAAAAGAAAAGTAGTATTAGTTGAGATTAGAGAACAAAAATGTGATTACTTTAATTAAATTATCATTTTTATAAATATTTTTAAGGGTGTGCAGAAGACAAACTTGACAAGCAAAATAGACTGGAGGGACTATATATCATCCTAGATTCTCTAGTTTTTTTATATTTGTAAATAATTTGATTCAAATCTTTTTGTAGTCATTGATTATAATAAGTAAAAAAAAAAATTCAGATGTACTAAACTCTTGCTATGCACGGGGTCCGGAAAAGGGCAGGACCACAAATATCTGTTTTACGTAGTCTATATTTTACATTGGAATTATTTTAGAGATAATGGTCAAAAACGCACTTCAAATATCACTTTTTTTTTTAGTTTCCTACTTGAACTATCACATATGAGAGTTTCCTACTTGAACTATCACATGTGAGAGTTTCCTACTTGAACTATCACATGTGAGAGTTTCCTACATAAACTATTACCAATTAATTTGCAAAACACACCTCAACTATTCATTTTTCACTTTTTTTACCTAAACTATCACAAACTAGTTTGCAAAACACATTTCAACTATCAGTTGTTCACTTTTAATGAGGTGTATTTTGCAATCTAGTTGGTGATAGTTTTGGTAGAAAAAGCGAATAACTGATAGTTGATGTGTGTTTTGCAAGCTAGTCAGTGATAGTTTAGGTAGGAAATTCTCATACTTGATAATTCAGGTAGTTGAGGTGTGTTTTGCAAGCTAATTGGTGATAATTTAAGTAGAAAACTCTCATATATGATAATTCAGATAGAAAACTAAAAAAAAAGTGATATTCGGGTGTGTTTTCTACCCTTAACCTTTTTATTTAGGAATAATTACTTGACATAACTACTTTAAGAGGTAATATTGATAATAACTGCCTTTTAATTTATTTATATTTAGTAGCTACCGTAATTTTGTAAATTACCATTCATAGCTATATCAAAATAGATCAAGCTTCTATGGCTGGAGTGATTATTGGGTGTGACTCTGCCCCTGCCCACCTAGGTTCCAAATACATGAAATGCATTCAAATAAAGTTGAAATACATATAAGATACAACAAACAAGTACACTCAAATACATTTACCTTTTATATATTAATATTAAATTTGGTGTAGAATCAAAGTTCGTTATTTAAATTTAAATGCTTTCTATATTGCTGACGTACATCTATGTCCAAGGAAAATTTATTTCCTAAATTACACACTTTACATCTCCCTCCAATATCCTATCTTAACTAACCCTATAAAAATCCCACCAAACTCATTTCCAACTTCACCCTAAAAGTGGATAGAGAATCCTAAACAAAAAAAAAAAAAAACAAACAAACACAAAACCAATGGCAACCATAAGCTCTCATTTT
This sequence comes from Lycium barbarum, assembly GCF_019175385.1. NCBI lineage: Eukaryota > Viridiplantae > Streptophyta > Magnoliopsida > Solanales > Solanaceae > Lycium > Lycium barbarum. The sequence continues at coordinate 123,780,110 of NC_083347.1, read as the reverse complement.
CTCAAAACTCCAACAAAAATCCAATCTTTACCCAAAACCCACAAAACCCATTTCTCTACACCCTTCAATCTACCTCTCCCAACCCGTTCCACATCAAAAAGAACCGGGTCGACCCGGTCAGTGGGTGCCCCGACCCGAATCAGTTGTGGGTTATTGATAGAACCAGATGGTGGCAAACTAGTAACACTCTTTGTTGAGGAATCACAAAGAGATTTAAAGAAAGAAGAAGCAGTTAAGTTACCACAAATAAAGCTTAACAAGATTGATATACAATGGGTACATGTGTTAAGTGAAGGTTGGGCTAGTCCATTAAAAGGTTTTATGAGAGAATCTGAGTTCCTCCAAACTCTTCATTTTAATTCTATTAAAATTGAAGATGGCTCTGTTGTCAATATGTCTGTACCAATTGTGTTAGCTATTGATGATGAAAAGAAGAGTGAAATTGGTGGCTCGAGTTGTGTCAGTCTTGTTGATGATGACAACAACCCCATTGCCATTCTAAACGAGTAAGATTTTTTTTTTTTTGGTGTTCTTGAAATTATTTTTATTTTGAGGCATAATACAGGCTCTCAAACTTAGCCTCAGGTGTCAGGTATGCCCTAGGCACCTCAACTCGTATAAAGTTGAACACGTAAACACAAATGCTGATGTGTCACTGACGCGACACATAAATTTGGACGTGTATAGACGATCATTTTGTAAGTTGGAGTGTTCAACTGACAAAGTGGAGACATGTTGAGGTGACTACTGGTGCACACTCAAAGTTGGAGGGCATAATTGCCTACTGAGGCCAAGTTTGAGGGCATGTATATGTGTTATGCCTTTTAGTTTTGACAACATTCTATGTTTATTTGTATAGTAAGCTATTTTTTCCTATCTGTCCAGTCCTTAGGGGTTGTTTGGTAGGGTATATAAGAATAGTACTAAATAGGGTGTACTAGTAATGCTGGCATTATTTTTCATCGACTGTTTGGTTTGTTGTATTAAATGAATAAGGTGTATTAGAATAGGAATGATACTAATATTGTTACTGCCATAATTTACTATGTATATAATAATAGTACTGAATAGGGTGTACTAGTAATGTTTTTTTTGGTAAAGAAGGGTGTACTATTAATGTTGCCATTCTTTATGGACTGTTTGGTTTGTTGCCTTAAATGACTAAGGTGTATTAGAATAGGAATAGTACTGGTATTGTTAATGCCATGATTTACTTGTATATAATAATAATAATACTTGCTATTGATGATGAAAACAACCCCATTGCCATACTAAGCGAGTAAGAAGAAATTTCTTGTGTTCGCGAAATTGTTTTTAATTTATTTTTTGACACCATTCTATCTTTATTTGTATATAGTAGGCTATTTTTTCCTATCTGTCCAAGCCTTAGGTAAGTATTGTTTTTTTAATGGTTTGCTTTGCTAAGTGGTAAGTATATGTTTTGATTTGATTTTGGGACTTATTTTAAAAGGAAAGTTACATTTTTTATGTCAGTGCTTATGGTTGTATTTTGTAAATGGCAATTAGGGTGACATATGTTGGGTTGTAAATCTTCATTTAGGATTTAAAACAAAGTTTAAATCTTTATGACTTAATGGTACTCAAGGGCAAGAGCAATTGTGTGTAATGACTAGTGAGCAGTAATGTTTTCAAGGTATTTCTGCTATTTGAGAATGTTTCTTTTACTGTTTTTCAGAAAGATGATGTTAATATGATGATTTTACAACCATTTCCTAATTTTGAGTCATGATGGTTTTTGTAACCATTAAGAATGCCACCTAGCCCTTTATACATATTCCAGTATCTGGATGGGCTTGGTGCACAATTGCAGAAATATGTTAGTTTGTAAGCGTCCTTGCTCTTCCTCTGTTTGGTGCATTTTTTTTTTAATCTTGACATGTTTTCTTCAGTCAATCGTTTGTTTTGATAAGTGGTATGTGGTTTTGAATTGATCGTGGGACTTATTCAAAAGGAAATTTGGAGTTTTGATGCTAGTGCCTACGGTTGTAAATGGCAAGTTGGGTCACATATGTTGGGTTGTAAATCTTCCTTTAGGATTTAAAGAAAAGTTTAAATCTTTATAGCATATGATAATCAAGGAAAACAGAAATTATTTGTAGTAAGAAGTACTGTTTTCGACGTATTTCTGTTATTTTAGAACGTTCCTTTTACCATAAAAGAAATCTGAAGTTATCCCTGTTTTTTCAGAAATATGTTGATGTTAAATCTGATGATTGTACAACCATTTCCTAATTTTGAGTCATGATGGTTAGTATAACCATTATGAATACCAGTTGGCATTATATATGTGTTTCAGTATCTAGAAGGGATTGGTGCATACAACAATAACAACATACCTAGTGTAAGTAATTCCACAAGTGGGGATGGATGGGATTGGTGCATAGTTGCACAAATATGTTAGGTCGGTATCTCGATGGATATCGCAGTGCCAATATGATCTCGGTAGTTTACCATGTGAAAATGACTTATTTGAACAGGCATCCCCGTCTAAATATAAATCAATTATTATTATGTGCTACGCTTTAGTGCCCCCCCTTAAGGTTAGCATGACTAGTAGTAAAGGAGAAAACTTGCGCTTACTTTTGTGTCAGCCACAATTATGATTTTTTTTTAATATGCATCAAAAGAACTTTTTTTTTATATAACCGTGGTATCCGGGCCAGCTTGCACACACCTTGACTAACTCCACGGGATACCTGCCACCTCCTACCAAGCAACAGGTACCAGGTAGCTCTATCCACCAAGGCTAGAACAGATGGGAAGAAATCACCTAGCGTTTTTTGTCTCTGCTAGAATTTGAGCCTGAGACCTCATGATGCTCAACCCGCTTCATTGACCACTAGGCCACACCCTTGGGTGCCATGAAAAGAACATTCATCCTCAAAATATCTTGAAAAGAATCAGCATCATATTAGGTTTTCCCCAGGATACTCCTGATGTTAAGAAAGTATAAACTTGGCTCACCAACCTTCGAGTTGAAGTTTTAAAATTGCTCATAAGGCACAAGCTTGATTATTTTCTACTGGTTTAGGGATGACAGGTCATCATGTGCTTCGACTTTCTACATCCAAATAAGTCGTTGGTTGATTTCCATTTGCTTTTATAAAGATTAATATGTTGATCATTCTTTTCTTCTTTTTTTTTTTTTTTTTTAATTTTTTTTTTTTTACCCCTCTCCCAGTAGCTCCCCCTTTTGTTCCCTTGGTGACTCGAACCCACAACCTTTGGGTTGGAGGTGGAGGGTGCTTACCATCTGAGCAATCCCCTCTTGTCTTTTCTTTCTTTATCAAATTTTCCTCTACTAAACAAATACGTAAGCTGGAAGACACCTATCTTTACTCTTCTTCTTTTCAGATTTCTTTTTCAAATCAGAAGTAATAGAGAGCCTCAAGCTTCCCCTTTTGTTCCCTTGGTGACTCGAACCCACAACCTTCGGGTTGGAGGTGGAGGGTGCTTACTATCTGAGCAATCCCCTCTTGTCTTTTCTTTCTTTATCAAATTTTCCTCTACTAAACAAATACGTAAGCTGGAAGACACCTATCTTTACTCTTCTTCTTTTCAGATTTCTTTTTCAAATCAGAAGTAATAGAGAGCCTCAAACAACTTGATACACTGGTGGAATCTCTATATGAAATATTCTTCTTTTTTATAATGATAATGTAATTTTTCTTTTTTGATAATAATATGAAATATTTTACTTGAATCCAATATCAGTAATCTGCTTTCTGATGTAGTGACTCAAAGTGCTCAAAAGGTGGTAACTAACTCTGTGATTTACTCGACGGATAACAACAACAACTATGCTTCAGTCCTAAACAAGTTGGGGATAGCTATATGAATCCTTGTTTCTTCATTTAAGCTCATATCAATCATCATCATACTAAATAAAATAAAAGTGAAAAATACGTTAATAATAGTTCCATAACTAGTCTAAAACCTATCCTCAACTAGTAGCTATTACCTATATAGATCTTTGCATTGATACCAAGCATTTGCAGGTCTTTTGACACAACTTCCTGCCATGTAATCATTTGCATGTTTAGCAAATGATATTCGGATAATCATTTGAATATCTGACTAATATTCCGCATTGGTTGTTTAGCAATTCATTCACCCCTTTTTCCTCCATGTACTAAATTTTATCATGGTTCTTACCTGCTTGTCAGCAACATAAGTACTTCTGATGTCTTTATTATGTCTGATGTCTTTCCATGTTAATTTGGTAATTGTAGTATCGAGATCTACAAGCATAACAAAGAAGAACGGATAGCAAGAACTTGGGGCACAACTGCCCCAGGTCTTCCTTATGCAGATGAAGCTATAACTCATGCTGGAGACTGGCTAATTGGTGGTGATTTGAAAGTTATAGAACCAATCAAGTACCATGATGGTCTTGACAGGTTCCGACTTTCACCTGCTGAACTTCGTGATGAATTTACAAGGCGTAACGCAGATGCAGTTTTTGCTTTTCAACTGAGAAATCCTGTGCATAATGGCCATGCATTATTGATGACTGACACACGTCGGCGACTTCTCGAGATGGGATATAAGAATCCTGTCCTTTTGCTTCATCCTCTTGGAGGTTACACAAAGGCAGATGATGTTCCACTTCATTGGAGAATGAGGCAACATGAAAAGGTTTGTGCTTCTGTTTATCGAGCCTATGTTTTCCACTTTTTGGCAGTAAAATAAAGCAATAAAAAGCTATGCTACTTGATTCCTTACCTCTTTCAACTGACCAAGCTTCCACAGTCCTTTTTGGAGAAAATGACAAAAATGGTCACTTATGTTTGGGAGTAGGTTCAAATAGTTCTGAACAGTTTTAGTTTTTTATGTTTGCCAAAGGCTAACGCTTTATGTATCCATCAAATATTTAACAAAATCCGTCTGTTAGATTTGACGGGAATTGTGGTAAAATAAGATTTATCAGGAACTCATATTTGAAGGTACTTTTTTGCAATTTCTGTTATTTTTTGTCTCTTTCTAGATTCTGGTGCAGTTTTTTTATGTGCAATTTCTGCTAATTTTTGTCTAGTTTTTGGTGTCTAGTACGGTTTTTTGTGTGGCAGTTTCTAGGATGTGAATGAACTTTCCTAGTGTTTTTGATTAAATCTTCTTTTCTACAGTTCTCGTCAAATCTAACAGCCAGAATTTTGTTAAATATTCGACAGAGACCAAAAGCTTTGACTTTTAACAAACTTAAAGGACTAAACTGTTCAGAGCATACTGTAGGGACTATTTTGAACCTACTCCCAAACATAAGGGACCTTTTTTGTCATTTTCTAGTCATTTTTGCTCAAAGTTCATGCTTGTTCACTTTTTAGAGCGTCTATTCTTGTGTAAATTACTGCTTGAAGAAAGTAGAAAAGTTCTCAGTTTCTTTTGATCCCTTTTGGTGGCTGAAATACCAGCTAAACCTTGATTCACCTTCTCAATATGAGTCATGTAGTGACGTGGTGTTTCTTTCTAACTCCTCTACATGATTGGAACTTCCCTCAGGTACTTGAAGATGGGGTGCTTGATCCAGAGACAACTGTGGTTTCTATATTCCCATCTCCCATGCACTATGCTGGTCCAACCGAGGTGCAATGGCATGCAAAGGCTCGCATCAATGCTGGTGCTAACTTTTATATCGTGGGTCGAGATCCAGCTGGAATGGGTCATCCACTGGAGAAGAGAGATCTTTACGATGCAGATCATGGAAAGAAGGTCCTCAGTATGGCTCCGGGACTAGAACGGTTGAATATCTTGCCTTTCAGGGTATGGCAACATCTTAACCGTGTTTAAAATGGAACATGTCTTTCCTCTTTATTTCCAAACAATAATCTGAATACTAAATTTTCTTTTAGGTGGCGGCATATGACAAGACTAAGAATGGAATGGCTTTCTTTGACCCCTCTAGGCCTCAAGATTTTATCTTCATTTCAGGCACCAAGGTTTCTATCTCTCCTTTGGCTTTCAGTATTCTATATCTATGTTGCTCAGACTCTTCAAAAATGCCGGCGGGTGCGTGACGGATCCTCCAAAAGTAGTGCATTTTTGGAGGATCCAACATAGGTGCGGCAGTAATATTTGGAGAATCCAAGCAACATAGATTTTAGCCCCCTCCCCTCCGGCCCCGGAAAAGACCATTAAAAAAAGTTGGTGGGTACGTGTAGGATCCTCCAAAAGTAGTGTACTTTTTGGAGGATCTGACTCGGGTGAAGCAATATTTTTGGAGAATCCGAGCAATGTAGGTTTTACCCGACTCCAGAAAGGACCACTTCATTAAAAAAAGTTGGTGGGTACGTGTAGGATCCTCCAAAGTAGTGCACTTTTTGGAGGATCTGACTCGGGTGAAGCAATATTTTTGGAGAATCCGAGCAACGTAGGTTTTACCCGACTCTAGAAAGGACCACTTTATTACATTCTACAATGCTAGATCAAGTATTTTGCTGCTGTCCTTCAATCAATATAGCGTAAGTAACGCTTTGTTTTTCTTTCAGATGCGAACGCTTGCAAAGAACAAGGAGAGCCCTCCAGACGGATTTATGTGCCCAGGTGGTTGGAAGGTTTTGGTGGAATACTATGATAGTTTGGCTCAAGCTGAAAATGGCAGAGTAACTGACCCTGTGCCTGCTTGAATGCATCATCGAGATAGTGAATTACAGTATGTTTGGACTAGAAACAATTTCTCCCCATTGTGGTATCTGAAGATTCTTTTTTAACATTATTACTCTCCAAAAGACAAATAATAATAGCGAGGCATGGTGGTATAGGTTGAGGAAATTTTTTCTTCCTTTTGTAAATTATGGTGCTAAACAAAGCATGCTAAAATTATGCACACACCTATGTTATAGGGTACTTGCTTTAATGAAAATGAGTTTTTAAGTTTTCTGGTGGATGGACTATGTAGTACAGAAGTTGGAGAGTTGTATTTCATTCTTTTTGATAGGAAACTTTGGACACCATTTGTTTTCACTTAATGGAGGTTTCATTCTGAATCATTCATTTTCAGCCTTTTTAGTGCATTTGCTTTTTTATTTCATGATCACTTACTAGCTATTAACATATCGGAATCATTTTGAGGACGCTAGAGCGATGCATTAGTTTTTCGCGATCATAAGATTTTTTGCTAAGTTTAATGCAACATCTATCACTAGGTGAGCTAATTTTGGCTTTGTCATGGCTTCACTTGAATCTCCTTTGGATTTGATTGAGAAAACAATATTTGATTGGTGTATTCAGCATTTAGGCTGAACAATGCTGGCCATGCAATTTTTTGTGTAACGTCAACATCTTGGGTATGGCAAGGCCCAGGTGAGAGCCGGGGATGGCTGGGGTCGTAGTCATGATCGAACATAGTGCTTGTTTGATGGATTTGGTTAACAAATAAAGTTATATTCTTGCTATTCGGTATAGCTTTTGACATGATGATAAGCACTTGATCCCCGAAGAAATATTCGAGCCTGTACTCGACAAAATTGTGGGGAACGGACTTGGATGCCTTGCGTTAGCAGATAACAAAACATTGATACGAGACTACTTCAATTTCTCTGACCAATAACTGATCTTTGTCAGTCCTCGTTGGCCTAACAAAACCGTGTCCAGGTCGGGCAAGGAGAACCATTCAACATAGTAATCGATATGAGACTACTTCAAGATTAAATGCCATGGCATTAATATACAACATTCCCAGTATTCCCACCAGGTGGGGTTTGGGGAGGGTGAGTATACGCAGACCTTATCCCTACCTTGAATGTCATGACATCAGTATGAGATGGTCAAATTCCATATACGGTTTTCTATATGAGAGTTAGTGCGTGGACACAACCAACTCTTTGATTCGACGTATATAACCAAACCACCCATGGTGCTACGCTCAGGTACTTGGACACGAAGATCTCTAGATCGTGAGTTATGGTTTCCACGTGTTTGACCCTTGACTTATTCATAAAACATAATTAACTGAGTATGAAATGGATGAGGTTAATTTATAAGTATCCAATAAACTATGCAATCATTCAATTTTTATAGAGTTAATTGTCAAAACACACCGGAATAATTATTTTTTAGCGAGTTTTACACCTCAATGTGAACTGTTCATTTTTCTTATCTGAACTATCACCATCTATGCTTAAAACACACCTCGAACATGATTAGGTCAACTATCAGTTGTTTCCTTTTCCTACATGAACTATCACCAGTAGATGGTGATTGTTCGGGTAGAAAAAAGAACAACTTATAGTTAGGGCGAAACACTCGTAAAAAAGACAGTTAAGATGTGTTTTAGATCATTATTTCTTTTTAATATTATTTATATATAATAAATGATAAATCCTTTGGATGAAAATTCTGTTTTTGGCACCGAATACGAGTTAAAGTGTTTGTCGGGAGACGTAAGGTACGTAGTCTGTGGTTGGTGGTAGTCAAAAGTCACACACGCACAAAAACTCAAACATGAAAAACTTTTCAAATGAACCAAATCGATTACACGTAGTTGTTGACGCATGAGAGAAGAAAACCTTAAGTCACAAGTAAAAGACTTGACTCATTAGCTTAACCAAGTAACAATAAGTTAGGAGCGGAGCTAGAATCCTAGTTACAGAATCGGCATAATTTAATAGGTTTGGCTATGATTTTAATTTGTGTTAAAAAAAAACTATGTATAATGTATAAATAATTTATTTAGACTTAATAAAACTCTTTTTTTTTTTTAAATTCAACACTCATAAATTTAAAATTCTACATATGTCTACGGCTGCTAAGAGTAGATTAAGTATGTTAAAGCAAAATCAATTTACTTTATTGCGAGTAGAAACATGTCATGTCAACAAATTTATGAACGTGCTTTGAATTTAGTTTCTTAAAAATTGCCAATTTCTAAGAGTAGAATTATATATTATATTCACTAAAAGAATTGCGGGCATTCGGAAGGAAGCCAATTCTATATCTACAACTAATATTTATTTAATTACTTGACTAAGTAGTGATAGACTGATAGTTTAGTCATCTTTTGGAGTTGGGAAAGGAATCATTGAACTTATACGTGACAAATATATAAAATCTCCATTTTTCTTCATATTAAGTTCATGACTAATTACATTGTTATTTATTTTGGTATGTCATTAAGGAATAAACTAATATAACGTGCCTTATCGAAATTATCTACGACTAATTGGTTAATTATAAGAAACAAAATAAGTCATAACCTACTCAAATGAAAAATCAAAATAATAAAAAACTGTAACTTATAAATCATTGTTGTTGGTAGAGTTGTTATCGTTCCTATCTAAAAAACTATAACTTTTTTATTCGATTTTAGGAATGGGCAAATTAATTATTCAATATATGGATGGTACAGATTAATTTAGTTAGTATTTAAAGCAAGATTTATAAATCAAAGAGATCAGACATGTGAAAAGGATTAGTAAAAGATAAAAGTTATAAGGGAAAGTAAGGTTCTTATTAACTCCTAGATTTATAATATCTCAAATTAAATAAGAAATATAACGTTAATAGACTATAAAATGTTGGATGAAATTAGTAAGAGTTCACAGATAGTTCATTAAGTAGAATGGTAAGAAAAAAAACTGAGTAATTTATACTTATTCTAGTGTATTGTTAGGAATAAATTAAACCGTCAGTGATCGGAGGGTAAGTATTCCTTCATTCTTAATAGTGGCGGAACTAGAATTTTCATTAAGAGGACAAAATATTAAAAAGTAAACACACGAAGAATTAAGAGGATTTAACATATATATATAGTATATACACATAAAAGATTCTTTTTTACTTATTTACGTACACCGTAAATTTTCACCGATGAGATGTCAATTGTAACTTTTTGGATAAGCGTGGTTTCACGACTGATCCTTAACAAATGGTCTCGGGTTTAGCACTTTACATCCAAATTAGGCTTTACGTGCGAATTTGAATTCACTGAACCCCAAAACAAATACGGAACAGGACACAGAGCGGGAAATAAAAATAAACTAATTAAGGCATCGTTTGATTACAAATTTTTCAGTCTAATAGTCGAATAATCCTACAATTAATTCCTTACCTGCAACATTGATCATATAGTTAATAACTACAATAAAACAAATAATTATAAAACGATACTTTGTAAAAGGAAACAAATATGAATAATTTTTTTCTATCCAAGTGTCATCATTTTAACAAAGTCATCAAAGTTGACTTGACCATCTCCATCCAAATCTGCTTCTCTAATCATCTGCTGAGCCTCTTCATCTGTTAGTTTTTCCCCAAGGTTAATCATCACGTGCCTTAACTGCAGACAATGATTTAAGTTATATACACTGACAATTAAAATTATTTTTTATACCATTATTAAATTTAATATGTGGTTGCATGTTAAGTTATCCGATTACCAATTAATATTAATTAAAATATTTATTCGTACTTACCTCATAAGTGAATTGATTGTACTCTATAAAAAATTATCATCTGTGTGTACGCAAAAGCCATATAGCCATCTAGAATCTAGTGCTACTGGCTCGATTAATCTAGATTTGTGCGACGTAAGGTTCACTAAAGGGTCATTGGCACTTAAGCCCCTATTTTGTGTTGGTCTTTAGTTTTTGGCCCTTATAATAAAGTGAATAACTTTTTCTCAGGTTATAAGTTTATATATTCGCATCATAATAATATACAAGTTATGCCCAGCATGATTAAAGAATTACACCCTGAAACATAAATTCGATTATATTGCTAAAGGACAAAAATTATAGACCAACCATTTGAAGGACAAATGGTGCAATTTCTTCTCCACTAAAAGGGAAAAGACCCCTGCCTGAAGTTTATTCATTTGCTCCCTTCTCTAAATATTACGTCGCTTATTAAGAAATTTGTGTGCACTAGATTATCAATTAATGCTTATCAAGAGATTTGTTTGTATTACCTTCTACGATATTTTATTGCGTAAATAATTTTATACGGTCACAATTACAACTTCCTATTGCACATATCCTGATTTTCCATCCAAAAAACTACGTAATTTAGATTAATAACAATTAAAAAAGAAAAAGTCAAAAGGAGCAATAAGTGCACTGTTCAGTGTGAACTGTGGAAAAATTCATTGCATTGACAGATTGGTTTCAAAGTGATAATAACGACCTAATAATTATCTAGGATTTGAAACAACTGTAAAAATAAGAATATTTTAAGATAATGACAGATAATATTAACATGTGAACCCCCTCACCTTCCCCTTAACTAGTTTAATTATATTCATTGATAATTTAATTAAAATATGCAATCCCTTTTTTTTAATTTAAAAACAGTTTTATCTTTTTGACTGGTCTTCAAGAACAATATGAGTACATGCCGTACATGATTGAGTACCCCAAAGTACTCGAAAAAAATTCTAGTAAATCTTCTTTAAAAAGCATAAATAAAGATTATTTTTAATTAAAGAAAAACATAATATAACAATAAGCACAAAATTCAAACACGATATTAACTCACATCATTAGCTGAAATATAACCATTTTGGTCTTTATCAAACACCTTAAAAGCTTCTTTAAGTTCCTCTTCTGAATCATTCTCCTGTAAATTGACAACCCAAAAAAGATAATAGTGATGTCAGAGACTATAATTAGAAAATTCTAAAATACACGAGAATGTCATTTTTAGAATTCAAACTTGTGACTAATGCAATTCTCAACTATTTTACCCTTATATAAAAATTTAGTTTTATGCTATTTATACAGTATAATTTTTTAATGAATGAGATTCAGTTGAACCGCTTTATTGAACCTAGCTCCGCTATTGGCTTGACATTCAGAGGGAGGAAAAATACTACTGTACTACTACTACAACAACATACCAAGTCAACAGGTGGGGTAGATGGAGGAAAGATATGAATGAAAATTTTGATAAAAACTTATATGCACCTGCTTTTTACACCAATCCAACAGATATATAACAAGTGTGTTACACTTAAATCGCTTAGCAATAGTAGGTTGATACGATTAAACACAAACACCGAGTGCGATTAAATTTTTACCTTCATTTTCTTGGAAATGAGGTTGAGGAATTCGGTGAATTCCATGGTGCCATTCTCATCAGCATCAACTTCACTAATCATATGGCATAGTTCTTCCACTATTGGATTTTGATCCAATGACCTTATCACTGTTTCCAATTCTTCTACTGTAATGCAGCCTGCAGATGAATGTCATGTTTGAGATTCAACCAAAAAAGAAGTAAACTTGACAAAACCAATCTAACTACTGTAGAGTTCTTTGAAAGTATTAGCATGAACTCAAGAAAAAATTCGCGCTTTAACCAGGTCTCGGATTTGAGCTTTGAGTATGAGAAAAAATGTTGTAAGGAGCGCTTCCCCTTACCTTACACAAGCACGAATTCAAATTACGTCAGGCCTCAATATGGATATCGAACACCAGCAAAGAATAAAAAATAATAATAATAAAAAAAAAGATTACTACTTATTATTACCATCTCCATCTTTGTCAAATAAACTGATGGCTTCTTTGAATTCAACAAGTTGATCATCTGCTTTTACACTATCATCTGCTTTTACACTATCTGCCATAGTTTTCTCTTCTTGGATCTTTAATAGACAAGACAAAAAGCAGAGAGATAGAGAGAGAATTGAGTATATAATGCTGGCTGGGAGATTTATTAAATAGAGAAATAATATTGTGCCAAGAGGGCTCAATAAAGGCATTTAGTTACACTAAAATTAATTATAAAATATTAAAAGTTAGAGAAAAAGAGAGGAGTGAATAAGGGGTTTGACAAGACAAAAGATATATAGCAATGTTTGACTAGATTCAGAGGTTGGAATTAGTAAAAATGGATATTAAGATATTTGAAAGATATTGTCATGCTTTGAAGTGCTGAACTTGAAAGGAAAAAAGATTTTCAGCCTAAATCAGATGTACCAGACACAAACATGTAATAACATTTGAGATAATGGTTAAAAATACATGTGAACTATCACTTTTTCACGAGTTTCAAGTTAGGAAAAGAGAGAAGCTGATAGTCGAGGTGTGAAACTCGCGAAAAAGTTATAGGTTATGTGTGTTTTTCATTATTTACTCTATTTTTATGATTATAAGTACGTCATGATTAAAAGTAAAATGAAAAGTTTAGGATAGGAAGCGCGTCCCCCTTAAAAAAAAAAAAAAATCTCATGTGGCGCGAATCTAAACTAGTCGGATCAGTCTGTAGGGTCCATGTAAAGGAAAAGCATTCCTCTATAAGCAATTTCTCTATTTTCAGGACTCCAACCCGAGACATTTGATTAAGAAAACGGAAGGACGATGATATCCATTCCACCACATACAGTGAGGGCACGTAAGTCATCTCCAACTCTAAACATAGCCATCCAGTTAAGATTCTGTATTTCTATTTCTAATTTCTTGGATATTCTCCTTCCCAAAAATAATTAAATTTGATCAATAAAAGATAAATCAAATTAAATACTCAGCTGGATGGTTAGATGAGTAGGGAACAAAGAGCATTGAAAGAGAATGACTGGAAAAAATATGAGTTGTGTACTGTGTATTTTGCCTTAAAACTCCAAATATTTTTTTTTATTTTTTGACCATATTTTATGGTTACACCCAAACAGCACGCTGAGTTGCGTGCAAGAAGATTGCCATTTTTATCTCTCATATGTATGGCACATGATTTGCTGCTACTCTCCATTTTCTTTAGTGTTTTTCATTTTCAATTATATACTTCGATTTTGCGGGAGTCCTATTATTTTCCTAAATTTATTCGGAGTGGTATCAATACCAATTTTTCACCCACTTGGCATTGTCATAAGCTTTCAGAAGCTATATGGTACACATGAACTCAATAACTTTTGTCGGGACTCTGTATATGTATTAATGGATATTCGATTGTGAATTCAATTTTTATGGTATATTAACTCGAGTATGAAACCGATAAAATTTCAAATCCTGAATTCGCATGTGCACGTTAGTATGTCCAAATCAATGTATTTTTTTCATAGTTCTTCCGAACTGTCACGTATTCGAACACTACTGCAAATGAAAGTCTGGTATTTAAAAAAAGGGTAGAAGGATGGATCCGTTACCCACTGAGTTCAAACCATGCGTCACTAATCCTCAAATATTTCCAGGGCATATATACCAACTCCTTGTTAGAAAAACCGAAGTCAATTTCATGCTATTTTATGTCCAAAATTCCAAAGGAATAAAAGTATTATTAATGCTCCCAAAAAATTTCCATCAAACCGTGTTTCAAATTACCTTCTAAACCAAGTAAGAAAATTTGCAAAGGAAGTCATCATGATTTGGAGACTTGACTCATATTCTCTATAACTTTCATGCATAGAGTCTAGCCTTGTTCAATCTTTCTTTCTTGTTTTCTTCCTCCATTCATTTTGCATCCTTTGGGGGGAGCATGGCGCAACGGTAAAAGTTGTCGCTCCATGTAATCAGGAAGTCATAGGTTCAAGACGTGGAAAATAACCTCTTGCGATGCAAGATAAGGTTGTGTACGTAAGACCCAGAGTTTCGTCTGCCCTTTTCGATTCTTTTTGCTAGTGTGCAGCACAGAGGAGGATCAATGATTTTAACTGGATGGTTCAATCTTTAAAGTTTTTAATGATAAACTTATTGTACTTATAGAGTTATAGGTTCTGAATCTAATATTTGTCAAACGTTTTGTTATTTATCAAAGACACCTATTACGTGTCAAAAATACTGGGTTGAGTTTGAACCCGTAGCACTAACGCTACATCCTCCACAAGCAGCTCATGTTGAAGTTGCTTAAGGATTACAAAAGAGCATCAATTATGACATGAATAAAATACTAAAACATGCTCAACATTGGCAAATAATGTATTACTACTATTTATTTCAACGAGTTTCGTCAACTCATGATAAAAAACATGAATGATAGATTATACAACTAGGAAACATCACAAACATTTTCTAGGTTTTACCATGAAATCAAACTTTACAAGGGCCCTTTCTAAGGCTGCAAAACTAACAGACTAAAGCAACAAATTCACCTCTGTGACGACGCCAAAAACTTTGTCGGTACTCGACAGATTTGTGGTCACTGGTGGAGCACAGTCAAACAGAATTTGTGGAGAACTTCTCTTGGATTGATAATTCTT
Source organism: Lycium barbarum (assembly GCF_019175385.1). Taxonomy (NCBI): domain Eukaryota; kingdom Viridiplantae; phylum Streptophyta; class Magnoliopsida; order Solanales; family Solanaceae; genus Lycium; species Lycium barbarum. The sequence continues at coordinate 123,764,965 of NC_083347.1, read as the reverse complement.
CTTATTATTTAGATGGGCTGACCTTTCGGGACGATTTGATCCTTGAGCCACATGTATATCGGAACGAGCACGTAGTAACTTGCAGCCATTATGCCAAGCATGAATCTCAAGAGAAATACGAACGGGTTTACAGGCTTGCTCACATCCTCAACCTTAGGACCGAGCTGCAAAAATGTTTACTATTAGTGTCAAAAAGTATAGTTCAGGTTTGATAGCAAAGCTTCTATCCACTAAAACAACAAATTCTCGATCCGAAAGTTCAAAATGTAAACAGCGCTGAAAACAGAGGTGAACTCGCAAAGTGTTTTTTTTTTTTTTTTCGTGCCATCAACGGTATATGCTCCATCACAATTTATGTCATGTAATTTGACTATGGATGGAAAATGAAAAGGTTAAGCTTGTATGTTTATTGTTATCCGTTAGTACTAGAAAATAGTACTATAAGCATTTTCCAAATAGGAGTAATCGATTTCATAATACTTGGAATCTCAATTGCTCAATGAAGAAGAATTCTAAAGAACTAGTATTATCCGTATAATATACCAAATGTTTCGAAATGTCTGAGAGTGGAAAATGTGTCTGTAAAGTGACATCAAGAGAGTGGCGCAGTGCAGGAAAGTAAAAAACGTGCTTAAAATTTTTCCAATGAAATACTCCCTCCGTCCTAATCTATGTGGTACTCTTTCCTTTTTAGTCAGGCCCGAAAAGAATGACACTTTTTTATATTTAGTAACAGTTTAACATTAAAGTATCTATTTTACCCTTAATGAGATGATTTATAGCCACATAACCTATAATTTATTTTAGATCACAAGTTTCTAAAGTCTTTCTTTATTCTAAGCAACAGCGCAGATTTAGGAAGAACGGAAGTCCTTACCTCCAATGGAGATTCCCCAGCATATGGCTTCACACCAGTCACAGAGCAGCCCATGATTAGCCCGTGCCGGCGGACACCACGATACCATTTTGGGCCGATACGCTTGAGTTTAACTTGTGTGAAACCAGCCTTTTTAAACCACTCTATATATTCTTCTTCTTTTGGAAAGAGCATCCACACATCTGCGAAGAAACGAGATAACCAAAATGTCGGGTAGACCGGACCAATTACGCAAGCAACCCCACCTATGGTTAGTACTCGGTAAGCTTCCTTGATACCACGCTGTGGATCTGGCCAATACTCAATGCTGGAAAAATAAAATCATGTTATTACATCGAGAAGTAAATTGAACTGGATTCCACCGGATAATAGAACAGCAAAATCATACATCAAGCATATTTATTGGTCTTGAACTTAATATATTTGTTTAATATAAATAAGGAGACATAACACATTGGATAAAAACCTAAAGTAAAATCTCTCCGTATTTGAAATTCAGTTGCGCTTCGTATTTTGAGTTTAACAAACACCTTCGTAGCAAGGTTAATTCTTCAAAAAAATCATCTTTCATCTTTGCACTAGTAATTTTAAAATTGAAGCAGGTAAACATAAGAAAACGATATATGTGGCCTAAAAATTGCAACGGAACATTAGCTAGTTGAACTGCACAACCTTCCATATGGTCTTTTATCAAAATCATAGAATGTTAAAGAGTATTTCGACATCTGAGGAAGAGTAACAAAAACTCCTCCTCAGCTCCGTGGCGGAGCTAGATGACGGAAAGGGAGTAAAATGGAATCCCTTTATTTTAAAATTATACTAAAAACAATTTTTTGTTGTTGTATGTAAACATATTGAATACCCTTAACAAAAGGTGAAATTTGAGTGAAGTGGCCAAGGGAGTTCAAGATTTGCTTTCGATGACAGATTCAAATCCCCAAGTCTAACATTAATATTTATTTGAATCCCCTCGTATAAGTTCTTGGCTCCACTATTGCCCCAGCTCGATTAAATTGTTTAACAACATCACATAGTACTTTACTAACAAGTCCGAATAGTAGGAAAGACAAGAATAACAAGAAAAAACTGACATTTCACCAGTATAATATGATTTATCCTTAACATGAAACCCAAATTTCTCTAAGCAATAGTTCAGCAGTAATAGCTTGCAACTTCTTATAAAGTGGCATCAGATAAGAAGAGCAAAAACAAAGTAGATTGAAGAAGGGCGTAGAGGCGGATCCAAGATTTGAACTTTTTGTGTTCGAGTTCTGGATTCTACCAGTATACTGATATACTGCATTAGAAATCAATTATTTATACTTTTTAGTGAAATTTTAAGATATACAAATTCTGTGTCAAAGCTACTGTTTTCTTTCGGCCCCATAACTTCCAGGCCCCACCCGCCCTTGGAGGGGCGAGCACATTTATTTGTTGTAACCATGATATCCGGGAAAGCTTGCGGGGCTTGACTAATTCCACGAGTACCTGCTACCTCCCACAAGCACAGGCAGGGGCGGAGCCAGGATTCCGACGAAGGGTGTTCATATTTTAGGACAGGGGATGTGTGGGCGATAGTTTGCACACCCTTAGCCGCTAGGCTATCCTTCGTTTCTATGTCAAGGTTGTTCATTACTAGTATATATCCACAAAGTTCTATATTTAACATAGGCATTCGACAATTTTTTCCGACGAAGGGTGTTCATATGAACACCCTTCAATGGCTGTGGCTCCGCCCGTGAGCACAGGTACCGGATATTTACAAAGGCTTGGAAAAATGAAAAGAAACCATCTAGTGTTTTTGCCTCCGCACAGATATGAACCAGAAACCTCATGGTTCTCAACCCTCTTCATTGATCACTAGGCCACACCCTTGGTGCCAGAGATGAACACATTATCCATCGAGTTTCAGACAGTGTGCCAACTAGCCCTCAGGATTTCTCAGTCATCCAAAAAAAAGTAGAGAGATTACCTTTTGATGAAGAAAAGTAGAGAGATTACCTTCCAGATGAATCATATCTATCAATTATAGTCCATGTATCATCAGAGTATACCGGCTAGGAAAAGTAAATACTAAGTATGTCGGCTATTTGTCTAAAGATCCCAAAATTTTAACACATACAGAGCTCAAGCCAAAGCTACTGGCTCTAGGCTCAAATAAACCCATAACTCACATTCTCCATCCGCCCTTAGAGGGGCGGGCACATTATCCACCGAATTTCAAACCGTGGAGATCCATCGAGTTATTAAAAAAAAACAAAGTAGAGAAATTACCTTCCAGCTGAAACATATCTATCAAAAGAATCAGTAGGAAATGGAAGATCCTCAGCATCTCCTTCAATTATCTTGCACTCTTTCAATGGTTCCTTTTGTCTAGCCTTAGCAAGCTGATGTGGCGACTGATCAATAATTGTCACATTTTTAGCATCAACATGCTTAACAATTCCAAGAGTTGTAAATCCAGTTCCACCACCTACATCCACCACTTGCAAATACCTACTGTGTAGCTCAGCAGGCTCAAGTGCATCATCTCTCATATCTTCAGTCCAATGCCCAGGATTTATCACATGGTCATACACAATAGACAAGAACCTGTATATAAGGGTGTCAAAATTAGTCCATAAAAACACGACCTGCCCTACCCATTCAAGTTTGGGTGGGTTATTGACCTGTCCATTTATTAGCTCAGCCCTTTTCAGTTCATCTAAAAATTGAGTCTGATATGTAGCTCAAATTGGGCTGATATTTAGCCCAAATTGACCCATAGAACCTTGTCAAGGTACTTTCAAATTAACTTTTCTTTTTTTGTTTGATATATTATATATAGCCATAATAAAAGAATTTTTTTTATTCGGTACTCAAAATACTATGAAATAACAATCAAAACAATTAGGGTTCGTTTGGTTGCAGGTTAGAGTTATGCAGGTATTAGTAATGCTGGTATAAATAATGCAGGGATTAGTTATGCATGTATTAGTTATGTTTGTATCAGTTATTCTGTCTTGTATCCTACATAAAATAAAACATAATTACCTCATATACATTTATTAGTTATGTGGAATTCTAAATTGCTAACCAAACAGTGTAATTTGGTATGTTAAATTTTATATATAGCAAGAAGATGCTACCAAACATGGTACAAGTAATGCAGGATTTGATGCATGACTAAATCACCTCCTAACCAACAACCAAACAACCATTTAAAACTTAGTAAAAATTAGGCAGGTTGGGTTATGAACCTTTTTTTAGCCCATTTTAACTCAACTCATTTATTAACTTAGCCCATTTTGATCCATTTTTTTGCGCGGATTGCCCTTCTTTTGGGGTGGTCTTTATATTTTTCCCCTCATATTTGTGGTCTTTAAATTATGCCCCTCATATTGCTGGTCTTTAATTTTTGCCCTTCGCGTTGCAACCCTGAGCGTTCACGCAGAAATCATGAGGTTCTGAGTTCGAGCCTCCGCTCAAACATAAATTAAAAAAAAAATGCAAGATAAAGTTTGGGTCGCGTATATGCCGGAACTGACATACACTTGTTAAGAAATTACCAAAGTTATGTCGGACCCGGCATACTCATGCCTTATGGGCAGACTTGGCATAAGTATGCCGGATCCGACATAATTTTAATAAATCCTTAATAAACTTATACCGGATCCAGCATACTTATGGGCAAACTTTTAGTTAAGCCTTAACTAGAGAAGTATTTTTCTAGTTATGCCTTGTGGAGCAAACTTTTAGTTAAGACATAACTAAAAGTATGACTCATAAGGCATGTTAAGCCTTAACTAGAAGTATTTTCCTAGTTATGCCTTGTGGGGCAAACTTTTAGTTAAGACATAATTAAAAATATGACTCATAAGGCATAACTAAAACTAAAAGTACGTCCATAAGGCGGAACTTTTCTTTAACACATAACTAAAAATTTGTCTTATAAAACAAAGTTTATGTCTTCAGAAAAAATTATACCTTATAGGTCATACTTTTAGTTATACTGTCTCATAAGGCATAAGGCATAACTAGGAAAAAAAATTTAGTTAAGGGTTAACAAAAAATTTGCCCATAAATATACTGGATCCAGTAATAAATTTGTAAAGAAATTACCAAAATTATACCGAACCCGATATACTTATGTCAAGTCTGCCCATAAGACATAAATATGCCGGATCGGATATAATTTTTATAATTCCTTAACAAGTATATGCCGGTAGGGGCATAGCAAAATTTAAATTTTGCCTTGCGAATTTTTTTAAAATTTTTTACTGAGTAAAAGTTTGAACCTGGAACCCATCAATTTTAACGGAAGGATAAAATTTAAAGATTTCAAATATGAGTTATAAAATTTAATGACCACCCAAAAAAAGGGCGAATTGCCCTTTTGATCCGCCTAACCAGCCCATTTGACACCCTTACCTGTAAAACCAAAATGCTTCCTTTTTGTGTTGTATGAATCGTGGTTGAGAAACTGGCCTTGAAGCAGACAAACTACATTTAACAGGTCTTAGAGTTCTTCTTGATTTAGAATTCAAATTCCTTGAATAACTCACAATACCCTTTTGAGGAAAACTCTTAATATTCAATTCTGAACCAAGAAACGATGACCCATAGGGAGAAATTCCACTAAGAATCTTGAAATTCTCAGCTCCACTCAATATTGAAGAAGCCATTAAAGAAGGCAAACCCCAAGTTATATTTTTGATTTCATATATTTTTGCTAAGCTTTTTATGTAATTTTAATGGAATTTTGGAGGACAAAAAAGTTTGGTGAGAGAGTACAAGTGAGAAGCATCACCTTTTTGCAGACCACATGTTAAGATTACGATTACAACTCTCAAGAAAACAAGAGCCACAAAGCTAGAACGACACCGTTCCATCATTTCTTTTTTTGTTTTTTTTTACTCACTATATGTATTTGGTATGTGTATATAAATAATTTTGTTTTTAATTTTTCAAAAGTATTTAATATTGTATGTGTGGCAATATTATAGAGCGAGTTGGTCTTTTAGGCGAGCTGTTGTGACGGAACACTACTGAGAAGCGACGTTTTTGTAGAACATGTTAACCAAGGAGCTCTGTAAGAACAATTATAAAGAAGTGACACTTTCATATAACATGCTATGGCGAGCAACTACGTGACAACAATATAAAGAAGAGACTCTAATTTCGTATAACATTCTATGGTGTCAATGCCCTTACAATATAGTGATCATGAGTTTCATGCGCTGTAAGTCTGATCTGAGCTCTAGACAAACATCATTGGAGTGGTCGGGGTGGAGGAGAGAAATATTATATGTATGTAACTTGTTAATTTTTTTAATAAGAAAATTATAGAATTTTATTTTTTAAATAAAATATTTTTCAACATAATTTGACCAATCAACAATAAAAAAATTGAAAATTATTTTCAAGAAATGTTTTATTTCATGCCAAACACACCTTTGGTGCTGCAACAATTCTCGTCAAAAAACGAATGCTAGTTTTTAGATTTGAAGATAATTTAAATATTCCTATTTTACTTAATTTCGAGAATAAGTTTATATAGTCATTATACGTTAAAAATCACAAGTTCGTAATAGTATTACAATATAATTAAATATCATGAGATATATAAAATCACCAGTTAAAAATCTTACTATTAACAATGGTTGTGGTGAAGTGTGAAGTACTCATTTATCCTTAACTAAAGGTTTCGAGTTCGAATTCCCCTGGGTATGAAAGCACCTTTGTTATGGAGCGCTTTAACTCCGATGTAAAACTTTCCGGCATAAATTTCAAAAAAAAAAAAAGGACTTCATATATAATGGATGTCAACATAAGACCGTATAACTTTAACACACTCAAAGGGGTCGTTTGGTAGGTAGCCAAAATTATCCCAGGATTATATTTTCGGGACTAATTTATCCCACTTTTTGGGATAAGGTGGGATATCCCACCCTTGGGATTATGCTTCATTTTGTACCGTGTTTAGAAGGAGGTATAACTTTATACCTCCTACCAAATACGATACAAAAAATTAATGCTGGATATCCCAGCCTATACCACCGAACGACCCCAAAGAGTCCTGCGGCTGCGAGCCACAAAGTCTATGCTAAAACGCACAAGATGTGAACATTTATTTGTTGGCCACAAATTCCAAATGGAAGAAAATTTGTGGTTTTCATTAGTTTTGTTTCTAGTGATTATTAAGACTAATATAAAGTTCACTCCCTCCGTTTCATAACGGATGTTTTTATCTTTTCATTTTATCTGAAAGTAAGTGGTGTTTCACAAAATTAAGGTATTGATTTTCTTCTTCCAATTTACACTTCTTTAAATAAATGAAATTCTATATAACCAATAAAGCATTAAAGAGCTGCTTATTTTTTATGACATTTTATTAGGGTAAGTTAGCGAAAACACTCCTTACTTTCTAGAAGTGAGTAATTTTCTTAAGAGATGTGTCCAACTTAAAAACACCACTTATTGTGAAACGGAAAGAGTATAGTTTTTGTGCTTCTTGGTTTTGTAATTGTAATAAATTTTTACAAGGTTAAGTTAAAGAATTTTGACACCGGCTCTTAAAATAGTACGTAATGACGGTTAATGTCATACATAAATAAATACATTTCATTCTGTTGTGGTAACAAATATTCATTGATGATTAATATTTCTTCTATCCCAAATTAACAACCACTTTAACTTAACAAAAATTGTCAAAAACTAATTATCCGTTTAATGATTTGATATTAACTAACAATGGTTTCCAATTATGATTATCTTAGCCTTAATATTTAAGAGTAAAAAAAAATCAATCCTTTCATTAAATAAGGATAACTTTGTAACCTATAAACTTTTGTATTTATGACTTTCAAAATGAACGTAAAACGGTGGACAGAAAGGAGTAATAAATAACTCCGCTATAACATGTTAAATTGCAATTTATTGCTAGTTATCATCCGAGGGTAATTTATCAAGTAGCGTCAGATAACTTGAACTCTTATTAAAATTGTAACGCATTAAACCTTAAACCTCATTTAGGTCAATTTCATTACTTCTGATTTATGAACATTTGTATTTGTAAAGGTCTATTCATGCATTCGTCGACATATTACTTGTCTTTTGTCTTTTCTAATAATGCATCGACATATTACTTGTCTTTTGTCTTTTTTCAGATAGTGACGCAAATTCGTACTAACATATGTAAAAATTCATTAAAATTTCAATGGGACTCACTGAATCTTCAACAATTGTTTGATCAAAACCTATAACATTAAAAGAACAAGAAATTATGTGCTAAAAACTTTAAAAATTAACTAAATAAGGTTTAAGTAATAGGAGTACAGCCAAAACTCTCCATAATGACAACATTTGTTCGAAAATTTCATCACTGCTATAATGAGGTGTTATATATGTATACTGACATTTAATGTTTAGATTTCGTTTAGCTGTTACAAACAAAAGTACTCAAAAATTTATTTTTCTGTATATTTTATGTAGTAAACGTGAGCAAAATACTTATTAATTAGTTTTAAAATATAAATTAATTTTCATATTTCATTAATTAAAAATTGAAATGAAAAATAAATCCATAAGGAACATACGCATTTAAAATTAATTAAAATTTTAAATATTTTAAATGTGAGGTAAGAATCCTACAATTGTAGGTTATTTCGTAAATTTCAGTCTCTTAGGGATAATCATTCAAATGAAGATTTCTGTCCAAACTTTTACCAAAAAGAAATTCAATAACTTCCCTTAACGACTACTATAAATATTTTAATATTTTATTTTTATACATAATATATTTCGTACAAAATATTATTACACAATATTTGAATATGTCTATTATGGAGAGGTAATTTCACAAAAAGTACCGCTATAAAATGTAACATGAAAAATCGATTCCGAAAAAAAAATCAGGACGTTACATTGTTTTAACGAATGACAATTATAGAGAGGTTTGACTGTATATGTTGATCCTCCCATGTCGATTGTGGATAGATTACTTGATCTCCTTATATGGATTTGGATAATCCTCCCATCATGAGCTAGCTTTTGAGGTTGAGTTAAACCCAACATACAAAACATGGCATTTTAAAACGTAAACAAGAATGATCAACTAATAGCCAAGTTCTAAGCGGAAATTAAACATACAAACAATCATCCTTAACATCAAGAAAACGGGAACCTGAACTTCCATTTATACTTAAATACTCACTACTCTACTATTCAGATTTGACATTAGATGTTCTAATTTGCTCTGCAGGATCTGGAGGTTGTTTATTAGGAGGCAAACCATCTGGAGTGCGTGGTGGGGACTCTTCTGGCTGTCCGGATGGTGGTGACGTGGGCGGTCGCGGTGCATCGGGGCCAGGCGGCAAAGTATTTGGCGGATCAGAAAATTCAGGAGTGTCAGTTCGTGGTGCAGTTGGTGATGGAGATGGTGTTGGAGGATTTTCACCTGCAGTCAAAATGTATAGTAGTGTGTTAATATTAACTAACAACTTTAGTCATATGTTTTGAATATATTAGTTTATGTGGATATCCCCTACATATATGTAATTCCCTTACTTCTACTTTTAACTATATTATGTTTATACCTCCCTAACTCCTTCATGATCTCAACTATATATTATGTTTATAACTCCCTCATTCATGATCTCAGATCCTTAATGTCATGTCTCCCCCACCTCGTGTCTCCCTCCATATTTTTACTGCTTTCATTTTTTAATATTTTTACTCTTTTTAGAATAGTTTCTTAACAAGTCATACTTTGTATAATTATATATGTAAAAGATATTACTCCTAAATAAAATTCACTAATAAGTATATGTACATTCTCTTTCTCCGTCCCACTTTATGTGAGATTCGTAAAACATACCAATTAACAGACTTCTTAACGTACTGCTTAAGGCTTAATAAGATGGAATTTTGTATAGCGTATCAAAACAAAAATAATTTCATACCATTATTAAGATAAAACATATTGAAAGTTGCTGAATATCAAAAACATGTATAATACTCGGAATCCAATTCTTTTCGACCGAGTTGAAGGCATAGGCAGAGTACAAAGGTCAAATTACCTAAGTATTTCTGTAAATGCGGACAAAAAATCTTCAAAGTTTGTAGACACGATTAAAGTACTACTACTATAAGGCACACTAACTAAACAATTCAAAATATTTTTTTAAAAAAACATATGCAAAATTGTAGTCTAATAAAACTCATTCTTGACTCTATGAACAGTAATTGTGTCACATACGCAAATGAGACGGAGGAAGTAAGATATCTTCCAAATCGATTAAATAAGTTACAAATAATATACTATATGACAAAATCTCTCAAAGTAAAATGCAATAAAATTTAAATCCTGAATTCGCCTGTGTTAACCTGATCTTATAGGTGGAATAGCATCAAAGTCCGGTACGAAAGGGGAGTCCTCCACTGCCGGTGGTGCATCGGTGGGTGTAGATATAATTGGTGGTGTTGTGGTAGTAGGGAAATCAGATGGAAGATTTTCATGTTGGCCAGGCATTTGAGGTACCTCTTGGTTCATTTTCCTTATAAGCCTAAGTGAACTATTTGAAGTAATTTGAAGGAGGAGTGTTGAAGATTTTGTGTTGGCTATAGGAATAATGATTCTTCTCATTAAAGAGTAGTACTTGGGCCAATTTAATGAAACTCTCAGCATTTTATATTTTATTCTTTGGGACTATGAGGAGATTAATTTGGACTTGCACAACTTTTGTAGATATAGAGATACAATTGTGTGGAATTAGGCAAGAGTACGATGTGCAAGAGACATTTGTGTCTGAGTGTTATAAAGAGGACACATGGAGGTCATGCAAGTAGGCGGTGATTGCATTGTTTTTTTTTTTTTATGGCAATCTTATATTTTAAAGTCTGCCTCGACTAACTTTAAATTCTTAACTTAAATTCATAACGCACAAGAGTATTAAACGCTTCTCATCGAGAGCTTTATTGTTTTTAATGTCAAGAGTTTAAATTTTTTAGTTAAAAATAGGATATTTATTTTTTCCACCACAAATCTAATGGTGTAATCGAGTGTTTTTGTACTCGCAAATTGTTGGTAGTATAAACTTAAACAAAAGCTTATAGTGAATTCTTTTAAATAAAGAAATATGATGTTTTATATAAATCATAAAACAAATTAATTACATAAAATGAAATAGAAAAGTAAGTAATCCCGATTTAATGGGTCCTATATGAACTGTTAGTCATACATTTTGCCTTTGTAGATCGAGGAGGCGAAAATAGAGTATATATCATGAAATAAACAAGGAGGTCAACTTATATTTGCTAAAATAATAATTATGTGTTAGCACAGGTTAAATTAATTTTATACTCCCTCCAAATCAAAAAGAAGTGTCCACCTAGCCTTTTTTTCTTAGGTCAAAAGAAGTATTCACTTATCAAATCAAGAAAAAATTAATCTTGTTTTTTCAAATTTGCTCTTATTAAGTGTTATATGATCAAATCTCAATGCTTATTTAATTAGAGATAATTTAGTCAAATAGATATTTTATCTAGGAATTAATATTTTTTTAAAAGTTATGCAAATGACTAAGTGAACTCTTTTTTTTATGCAGAGGGAGTAGTAATTACGATAGCATTTGACCATTTAAATTCAAAATTTAGAGACCACTATTTAGCGTAGACAGTCAAACAAAACTTGCACAAAATCTAATGGCTTGAACTAGATAATTTAAGGCAAAACTCCGTGTGTTTGTGTGTTTGTGTGTTATGAATTACTGTATGTCTAGTAAGACATCTCATTTATTTTAGGACATGCATGCATGGACTAAATAATAAACAAAAATTAAATTGATGAATATTCATTTTATATATTATCTGGCCTCAACTTTTATTGCTTTGTTCTTGACTTCTTGTTTCTACAACGTGGCAACTTCAGAGATTTCCATTATTTCTCCTCTCCTTTTTTTTTTTTTTCATCATTTTGCGGATTTCTTTTTCCTTATTATTAATTATTATGGTAATTATCGTCTCGTGTTTCAAGATGAGCTTTTCTTTATATCTAACACATTTTCTACTGAATTCTCCTAAAAAAAAATCATAAACTAAAAAAGAACCTATACAAAAATCAAAAGGGGATCTTAAAGTTAGGTTGCCGAAACTCAGTTAAATAAGCACTATATCTACCAGCCTTTCAGCTAAAAAAACATAGAAACGTCTTCATCGACAACTTTCACTAGCATCAGGTCTGAGCACGGAGACTGAAATATATAGGAAAGGATCTTACGTTGTACTATACATGCAAGTAGGGTTCATGAGCTACAGTTCTATTTACAGGTTTGACTGGGACAGCCAGTAAAAAAAAAATATACTTACATATGAGATAGTAATTTATTCAAAACCAGTAAGCTTGTTGTTTTTTTTTTTTTTTTTTTGAAAATTCAAAACCCTAGTTCGTCTCTGCCTCTACAGGATGTGCATGTAGAGCACATCAATTCAAAATCCTAGTTCCGTATCTGTCTCGGCATGATGCCCACCGCGTGTACATAATGCGCATCAATTCAAAATCCTAGCTACGCCAAATTAAAAGATGATGGGTGATGGGATGTCGGGCCGGGGAACTTCCCACGGCCCAGGTACCTCCGGTTTCGGAGGTACAACATCCGGCCCACCAGGTGGAATAATCTCCGGTGGGGCCGGAGGTGTAACATCGGGCCAACCAGGTGGAACAATCTCTGGCCCCACCGGAGGTACAACATCGGGCCCACCAGGCGGAACAATCTCGGGCGGAGGCCCAGGCATGTCTGGGCCTGGTGGATCATGTTCAGGTGGTAATGGATTTGGTGGGCCTGGAAAATCTGGGCTTGGGCTTGGAGGTGATATTGGTGGCTCCTTATCAGGCTTTTCTGGTGGTATCTCTATAGGTTCTAAATCGGATAGGTAATTGTAACCTTTCATTTGGGCTGATAGTGAAATGAAATTTGGGATGTTTATTCTTACAGTTTTGGCCGTTAATGGAGCTGTAAAAGCTGATGAGTGATATAATGGGATTGCCTTCTTGAAAAGACTCTGTGAAACGGCCATTAAAGTACTAGACATTTCTTCTTTTGGAGAGTAGATTTTAAGTCGGGAAATTATGATGTAGAAATGAAAATAGTGTAGTAGTATGTAGTATGTAGTATACTTTTGCATGAAGGATTATTATTATGAGAAGATGACACGTGTGCATTGAAAAGACACTTGAAGGCATGTAGCAACAACCACGTTGGATGCACCGGTTTATCGTAACACGTTACCATTCAAAAGGTTTTCTTTTTTAATAATGTGGATATTGTGATATCCGAATGATGAGGTTCGGTTAATTTAAATTCGTGCAATGCAAGACGTATTAGTTTTAGTATGAATTTTTTCTATTCCTATGATTTTAACTTAAGATTGTGATTAAAGATAGAGAAGTCTCATAATTGTGGCAATAAATTATTTGGATTATATTTAAGTGAGTTAAGATGATTTAAATCAATAAACGAATATTGTTCAAATCAAAGTTAGTGTGGTTTGAACAGATAGGATCTTCCGTTATTTTAAGTTTTGACCTCGTTAAAAGAAACAGTGCAAGATAACTTTTTCGCCATCTGGAACAAAATTCCAACGGGCTGCCAGAATTTCTTATTTGATTAGACAAAAGTTGTCTTAACAATAAGTTATGACGATCGTTAGGATTTGACCTCTGGTTCCGGTCAAATCGTGACAGATAGCCAGCATCTTTTCAACAATTGTGATTGAAAATGCAGGTAATCCATCAGAACTTGTTGCCAATGTACATCAACATCAAATGCAATTTTGTCAGCCTTGAACATTTATGGCCTTCACTATCCAAATGAGAATCAGAAATAGAAGAGAAAACAGAGTTGAGAGGTAAAGATGAAGCTGAAATAACATAGAGAAAACAGAGTTAAGAAGGGTAAGGTTTGATGCAAACTCACTCACTGAGTGAAATCACCTACTTTTACATTTTGCCAACTCTATTTCCGGTTGATATAGACTTTGTCATACCTTTCACTGTCCAAACAATGGGTCAGATGTATCAAAGCCAGCAGGTCTTCAAGGAAATGCAATATGATAGTATCAAGTACACATAAAAACTTACAACAAGGGCATGGAGTTTCATATTAATCCCATGAATACATTAAAAAAAAAAAACATATTCATTTGTCTGACGCCGTCTAGGTTGGTGTTTTCCCAGGAACTTTCTGTGCAATCCATCCTAAACCATCGTATAAACCGTCACCAGTAAGGGCACTGCAGGCTTGAATATGCCAATCATGGTTCTTGATGTTATGAAGGGAAAGCGCATCGGTTATCTCTGCAGGGGTCATCGCATCTTTAAGGTCCTGTTTGTTCGCAAAGACTAGTACAACTGCGTTTTGCAGATCCTCGTGTGGGAGTAACCTGAACAGCTCGTCCTTCATAAGGGAAATCCGGGCTCTGTCACTGCTATCGATAACTACGATAACAGCATGAGTTCCACGATAGTAAGTAGCCCATGACGTCCTCAGTCTTTCTTGCCCGCCAAGATCCCAGACCTGATAAAACAGCAGAACAGAAAGAACATAGTTAAGATAAGCTGTATGCCACAATAAAAAGGCCTGTTCATCCATTTCTCCAAATATAAAAGAAGGCAAAACAACATGGAAATAACTTGCAGTGTTTTGTCAATACACTTGGTCAACGGAGAAAACGCAAGGAAAAAGTGGGAGGATACTACAAACAACAACATACCCAGTGTGATCCCACAAGTGGGGTCTAAGGAGGGTGGGGTGTAAGCAGACCCTAACCCTGCCTTTGCAGGGTAGAGAAGTTGTTTCCGATAGAGCCTTGGCTCAAGAAAAGGGTTTCTCAAAACAGGTTTGAAAAGTAAAAGAGCTATGATGAAAATATTGAAGAAAGGAAAAGTATTGAGAGCAAAAATAATAAAGATACAAAAGAAACAACAGTAGTAATACAATCGAAATTAAGAATATTAGTAACCTTTAATTTAAGAAGCACACACCAGTGCAGAAATTAGCATATAATGACAATGATGGTGTCAAACGTCCTTGTGCTAGTGGACAGGGACAAAAAGACTATCAAGGGGCAGAACTCGAATGGGTATCACAAATTTTCTTGAACTCAAATGGTATCACAAATTATCTTTCTTTTGTGACAAGTGAAAATGTGTTTTCACAATGTTAGATAGATGCTCCAAGCTCAGGGGCGGAGCCACCATTTTAGCTACGGGTGCGGAAGAACGCAGTAGCTTTGGCTCAAACATTGTATCTATGTTAAAATTCATTGGACATGTGTTTGCTTAAAGACTTCAGCACAGAGCAATTACTTCTCCTCATGTCTACTGAAGGCCAAGACACTGTAGAACATAGGGGTTCCTAGCCAAGTCCACATAAAAGAAAGATAGTCCTTATTGTCTGATTGGACTATACTGCACAATTGGATTAGACTAGAGCAAGACTTCAAGGTACTCAATGTAACACCTCCCATGAAACGCATGTGCACTAGATATAAACCTATTTCAAGTGTCAGCTAGAAGAAATTAAGAAAAAGCATTGTCATGCATCCTAAAATCAATCAGAGACGTCTCGCTTCAAGTAAGCAAATAACCTCTGTTATTCTGATTGTTAAGAGATTCAACAGTTGGTTTTCCTTGGCTCTAGCATTACTAGTTCTGAGCGACAAAACAATTTTATTGAATGGGGGAAGCAACACAATATATATTTTATTGAAATCAATGGTACTAATCCAATATGATTACCTACTTAGTGACCTTCAAAGGTTGCCAGAAACGCTCAAGTTAATAGTTAAGGCTGAGACATACACATGTAAACTAGGACATCTTTGTAACTACTCCTTTGATTATAATCGTCAAATCAAAATAAGATATTCAATTAGGGCAAAAGAAGTAATTTGATCATAAAATAAGTTTGTAGGTTTTGGGGTCATTCGGAAAATAATAGTAGTCATTTTTCAAGGAACAGATATCTTTGACTGGGCGATAGACGGTTGTATTTTCACAATTTTAAGAAGTCATCAGAATTATTTCACAGAAAGTTAAGAAATGCCAGTACTTCATGCCCACAAGCTACCCCTTAACCTATATGACAATAGGATCCTTTAATTGTTAAGCAAATGAATGTTTCCCCAATTGGAGCTAATGGATCAACTTGTGATTAAAAGATACAAAAGCGACAGCAAAAACTACTGAATGTACTGCGCACCCAAAGGGTAGCGGCTGCGGGTTCCCATGTCATCAAAAAAAAAAAAAACTACTGAATGAACTTCCTCAAAGAGTTTGGGCACAGAATAAAGCACTGTGCCCAGAGCTGGAACAAAATGGGAGCTGTAATTAGTACTGCAGTTAAGAATCTTATCATGTAAAACCTTATCCAAAAACCAAAAAAAATTGTTTAAAACCACATGGTCAAGGTGTCAACTGGTTTAAGGAGAACACCATTGTGAGGATAACGGACAGTAACCTAAGATGATTAGGTAAGTTGTCATCGTGAATATAAAATTAGACATTAGAAACCTACTCAATTTGTTTAATATTCATTTGTTGTTTGTATCAGACAGCAAAATGATTGAATAGCAAGTCATGGGACTAGAAGGACCATCATTGCAGAAATCCAATTACCCAATCTGAGTTTCCACACAGACAGTTCCTAGGCCTCATCTGATGGCTGGAACAAATTTTTTTAATAGGTAAAGGTTTCATTAACAACAAAAGTACCAAGCTGGTACAAAAGTACAAGAAAAAAGGCTCAAACACAACCTATCACAAGTTCCTCCTTCTTTAGCATCTCTATAAAATCCAAGTATTGTTCTACATTTTCAATATGTTGCTCTTACACCAGAAATACAAATTAAGCAACACCAAAAATACAAATTATGTAATTATTTTAATTCTAGAGATATGCCTTCCTTGTCCTTCAAAATATATTTCGTTTCTTTCCAACCATAGTGTCCAAAAAGTCCACAGAGGGGTAGTTCTCAAAAGATCTGCTGCCTTTTAGATATCCTTTGGCTCTGCCAGCTCTCCAACAGACTCCTAACACTATGAGGCATTACCCAAGAAGCTCCACAAATATTCAGCCCGATGGCTGAAATAAATCCAATTAGGACTATCCCTTTTGGGATGTTAACCGTTGCTCCTTTACACAATTACGTACAGGTTATAGTATATTGTGCGGAACATGTTTGGAACTGAGTGGGTAATGCCACAAATCGAAAGAAAGAAGCCGCTGGAATGGAAGTTAAGGAGGAGGAGGTAGGAGGAGAATTTGGCTTTCATGTAGACACTATGGACAAAGAGAATGAGGAGTATTTAGGGACTTGGGTGCATCTGGTACATTTTTCAGAAAAATGTTTTCCATCAGAAAGTCATTTTCTGGTGTTTGGACCATCAAGACTCAAGAGGGAGAAAATGATTTCCCTCACCTCAGTCACATATCCTGAAGTCATTTTCCTTGCAACTATTTTAGCTTTTAACTTCCAACTAACATATAAATAGCATTATTAATACAACACCATACCCAGTATAATACTCAGAATTTCATCGGAACAAATTTGCTGCTACTATTATTAACAACAACAACAACATACCCAGTAAATTCCCACAACGTGGGGTCTGGGGAGAGTAGAGTGTACGCAGACCTTACCCTCACCTTTCAAGGAGATAATGCTGCTACTATTATTAATAATATATTTTTTTTTTCAAAATTATTTTCAACTCACCAACCAAACACTGGGAAAGCATTTTCTATGAAAAGCATTTTCCATGGAAAATTACTTTCAGCATGTCAAACACGTTTTAAGGAGTTGAAAACACATGTACATATAGGTGGAACTTTTCTATATTTGTACCTTTTTTGAGCACTTAAATATTCTGATCGGATAGGTGATTGGACGCTCTTTCTAATCACATATTTCTTGTTTGAATTCTCTATTTTCTTACATATATTGTATCTGCTTTCTCCACCATCACATCAATAAACTATAAAGATGTGTGATCCCTTTCCATCACAAGAAAGAATTTGTATATTAAAAAACTAGTTAAAAAACTTGAAAACTTTTTGGTGTAATGAATTGTTTAGCTCTATACTATTTTTGGTGTAAACAGAGTTTTAGGTCAAACTGAAGATATTTTTGATGTTTTAGATTACTTGTAAGGAAGAATATAGATAGGAGATTCAAGCTGTAAGGTCTAACACTTTGAAAGGGGGACTACATTCTTTTGATGTAGCATACCTGTGGATATATAGTTAACTGTTACCATTCTCAGAAAAAAAAAAAAAAAAACTTGAAAACTTGATCTAGTCCTGTCAAAACAATCATAAGACTAACCCTTTTGAGTTTGAACTGGACAACCTACTCCAATCCACACCCTTCTTCTACTCCCGCTCCCTCCTCCACCTAGATTCTAATAAAATTTTAACCCACTAGTTTCTCCATAATTTCATCCATAACAGTCTTTAACATGTAATACTTTTCCTCATGATTTCAGCCAAAATCTGCCTCAAATTTTCTAATTTTTAACTAAAAGGTTTTAAGTTGGTGAATCCCTATATTACCCTACATCTGTCTTTTCCCGCATCGCTTAATCAGATTAAGTAATATCTCAATTTTAGGAGGGGGCCAGAACAGCTGCCTCTCGACTTTCATTTTCTCTGTACGACTTCCCCACGAAATGCACAACAAGCAACATACCTAGTGTAACCCCACTAAATGCACAAGTGTACTGGATACAGGGGCGGATTTAATGGGATGTGAGGGTGTTCACCCGAACACCCTCGGCGAAAAATTACATTATATATAGGGTAGATTTCTGTGTTTGTGTACATAAATAAGTTTTGAATACCCTAAACAAATCCAAAAAGTTAGCTCAGGCGGTCCAGGTTGTTCAAAATTCTCTTTGGTGTCCAAGGTTCGATTCCCAAGGACAATGATATTTTTTATGTTTAGCTTTTGTTGTTTTTTTCAGATCCGCCACTGACCGGAAACCAAGGTGTATCAAAATCACTTCATTTGCACAATCAACAAATAAAGGATCGCTTCCTCAGAAACACAAACTTCAATTATTATTATTTTCACAGCCCGACTTGTACAGAATAATCATATCTCTCACTCAAAGCATAATTTGAAATATAAGAACAATCCTAAACCAAAAAAAAAAAAAAACATTTAAACGACAAGCAGAACAACAGCCAGCTAAATATGAGTTTGTCCATCATCTTTGGAATGCCATGAAAATTTGTTAAATGATTCTGAATTGGAAGACAAATATGCTGCTTCTAGCTTATTCTATAAAAGAGATAAGTGATCAGTTTCAGGGTTATTTTCAATGTAGAAATCATGTTTACATACTCCTAAATTCTTCACAGGGAAGTTTGTCTAATAACTTCTTGTTAACCACCATTCCGGAAGAATAACAATTTTACTTATAAATCTCTTCTTTAGACAATTTTACTTATAAATCTCTTCTTTAGACAATGAGTGCTAATCACCTATCACGAACAAGCTGAACTCTCCCCACTAGCAACTAGAACCTTCTCCTCAGCACGTTAGCAAATGTCTATTAATTCACTTCTGAGCATGCATTGCAAGTTAAACTAGTAAAACTGAACGACAATACCAAATAAATCTTCACAAATTGCAAATATAATTCCTATTGATTAGACCAATTCATATCTCCACTATATCTGCCAAGCAAAAATGATTCTTTTTCAAGCACCCAAGCGTGTGGTTTCGTTGTTCAATGTATTGGAATTGAAGTCCATGGAAGATCAGGGTGCTAAGCAGATTCTTCCCATCTGTCCAAGATTACACAAATATCCAGTGCAATAATCTTTTTCTTTTTTTATCAGAAAAAGTATAATCATTATCATGAACAAACAGAGCTCTCCCCCTTAGCAACCTGAACCGTCTCCTTAACACGTTAGCATATGTCTATAAATTTACTTCTGCAAACACATTTCAAGTTTAACAGTGAACTAAACCATAACACCAAATAAATCTCCATAAATTGCAATTATTCTGGATTAAACCAATTCATTTCTGCACTATGTTTGTTAAACAAAATCACTCTATTTTAAGCGTCCAAGAATATGGTCTCATGGTTCAATGTATTGGAATTAAAGTCCATAGAAGGCGGAGTCAGAATCTGAAGCTTATGGGTTCGGACTTCAATTCGTTTTTGAATTACTAGGTTCTAAATGCATAATTCGTACATATCAATGGATTTCTTAAAACAAATACAGGGTTTGAACCAAAATTACTAGGTTAGGCCGAACCCAGAACCACAGGGGCGGAGCTATAATATCATAAACGGGTTCACGGGTTCAGAAGAACCCAGTAGCTTTCATTCAAATCCTGTATTTGTATTAGAGAGAACATTAAATTTGTATAAATATTTAGTTACGACCTCAGTGACTAAGACAAGTTATGGGTTCGGTGACAAGTTCAAAACCCATAAACTTTAAATCTTGGTTCCGCTTTTGCATAAACCCGCATACTAGCTTTGCCAAGATCAGGGTTCTAAGCAATTTCATCCCATCTATCCAAGATAACACAGATATCCAGTGCAATACTCAATTTCATACTGACCCATACACTACAATAGAATAATTTCATACTACTATTTCACACAACAACAACACAACATACCCAGCGAAATACCACAAAGTGTGGGTTGAGGAGGATAGAGTGTACGCAGACCTTACCCCTTCCTTGGGAGCAGTGCCGGAGCCAGGATTTATATTTAGGGGTGTCAAAAAATATAGATATGTCACGACCCAAGTTCGAACAAAGGACCTTAGGGAAATTTTGCAACCCCTTAACCACTGAGTTATACCTTCAACTTGTGTCAAGGGGTGTCAACACTAGTATATATGCCTATAAAACCAAAATTTCACATATCTATACATTGTAATTTTCCAGCGAAGGGGCGTCAAGCATTGGTAGCTCCGCCTCTACTTGAGAGGTAGAGAGGCTGTTTCTGGTAGACCCTCGGCACAAGGACAAGCAATTCAAAGCAATATAAAAAGTCATAGAAAAATACTATAAAAAGCATGAT
Source organism: Lycium barbarum (assembly GCF_019175385.1). Taxonomy (NCBI): domain Eukaryota; kingdom Viridiplantae; phylum Streptophyta; class Magnoliopsida; order Solanales; family Solanaceae; genus Lycium; species Lycium barbarum. The sequence continues at coordinate 123,743,996 of NC_083347.1, read as the reverse complement.
CAAGTTGTCTAGAAAAAAAACAACATATAGTACAAGAACAACCAATTCTACGCATAATGATTAAATAATCTAATTACAACTAAAAAAAAAAATTAAATAGAAATTTGTACCTCAAATCGAATGTTCTTATAAACAAGTTCTTCAACATTACTACCAACAGTAGGGTTAGTAGTAACAACCTCACCCAAATGTAACTTATAAAGCGTCGTCGTTTTACCAGCGTTATCTAATCCAACTACAACGATCTTATACTCTTTTGCTGGAAACATCATGAACCAAAATCGTGATATGAAACCACCCATTATATATATATAACTTTATAGATCTGATCGGGAACCAAAAATTGATTTAGTTGGATCGGTTAGGAAATAATTGGATTTTTGATCTGAGAAATTGCCTTTTTGATGAAGAAATTGGGAATTTTATTTGAGTAAAATATTTAAAAGGATAAAAAGGAAGAAGGAGATGGCTAGACAATTTATTTTACGAAAAAGGGTCAAATTTGGCCATCTAAAAAAAAAAATTATTACTATTTGTTAGTCGTTGTATTACCTCTACAATTCGTTAAATTCTAAAAAAAAAAATGTGGTCAATTAAATGTGGTTACTATAATATTCAGTCAATCAACCCAATTAAACCCGACTCGACATTTAAATTGATCCAAAAGGAAAAACCGATGGGCAATTCGCAGCAATGTCCTTATTTTGGGGCGGTCTTTAATTTTTGTCCCTCAAATTTGTGGTCTTTAGTTTTTTGTTCTTTGCTTAATATCATGAAATTTGGAATTTGAATTCCAGCTCAATCAAAAAAAAATCACAAGGCAGAATTTTATAGCAAACTTAGGCTTATTCGGGCCAAAGTTAGGCGTGCAGCCGCTTTAGGCAGAGTTTCAAACTAGGCAGAATTCGTTTCAAACTAGGCAGAATTCTACCTTAAGGAAGGGTTTTGCAGGCAAAACTCTGCCTTGTCAATCCAAGTTGGCAAAACTCTGTCTTGCGAATCCAAGTTCTACCTGGCAATTTTTTTTTTATTGAGCGAGGGTTCAAACCCGAAATCTAAGAGTTTTAGGCGAAGGACAAAAATTAAAGACTAACAATTTGAGGGCCAATAATTAAAGACCAGTGCATTTGAAGGCCACTCCACAAAAAAAAAAAAAAAAATGAAAAGCGATCTAAGTTGATTGATTGGACTTTGAGATTTTGATGAAATCGTGATTATCAGATGAAAATAATGGGATCGGTGATGATTAATAGATTTTTTATCTCAGAAATTGTCTTTTTGATGAATAAATGGGAATTTTGGAGTAAAATATTCAATAGGATAAAAGGAAGAAGGAGATGATTAGACAATTATTTTATGGAAAAAGGGTCAGGATTTGGGATGCACTTGACCAACAAAAAAAAAAAAAATATATATATATATATATATATTTGTCCTTCGTTTTACTCATCTCTAATTCGTTAAATTGTAAATTACGTGACGCTCATGTGTTTTTTCCTCCAAATAAATGTGGTCACTATTTAAAATATTCAAATCGTCAACCCAATTAAACCCAAATCGTCATTTAAATCTATCCAAAAGGAAAAATCGATCTAAGCTGATTGATTAGACTTTGAAATTTTGATGAAATCGTGACTATGAAAATTAGGATCGAAGATGAGTAATTCGATCGGTGATGAATAATTGGGTTTTTGATCTGAGAAATTGCCTTATTAATGAAGAAATGGGAATTTTTTTAGAGTAAAATATTCAAAAGGACGTTTCTTCTTTTCTTTTTTTGCTTTTTCATTTGTACACATTATAATAATTTAGGAGTCGTTTGGTAGCCGGTTAGAGTTATGCAGGTTGTAATAATACATGAATTAGTTACGAGAGAATTTATATATTATTTTATGTAGTGATTAGTTATGTGAGTTTAGTTATTCATGTATTAGTTATGCGAATTTCTAAATTGTAAACCGAACATCGTATTAGATGAGTTAAATTTTAAACATAGCAAAAGAATGCTATTGAGTATTGAAGAAGAATAAGCTGAGAAGAAAGAAACACAATAGAGGAAGGAGAAGAAGAAGAAGCTAACAAAATGTATGATTTTGGTTAGGAAATAATTGGACTTTTTTGATCTGTGAAACTGCCTTTTTGATGAAGAAATTGGGAATTTTATTTGAGTAAAATATTCAAAGGATAAAAAGGAAGAAGGAGATGACTAGACAATTATTTTATGAAAAAAGAGTCAGATTTGTCATGTACACTTGAAAAGAAAATTATATTTATCTCTAATTCGTTAAATTTACATGTGCCACCTTAATTTTCTTTATGGCGCATACGTGTTTTTTCCTCCAATTAAATTTGGTCACAATTTAAAATATTCAACCCATCAACCCAATTAAACCCATTTAAATTGATTCAACAGGAAAAACTGATCTAAATTGATTGATTGTCCTTCGAGATTTTGATTGAAATCGTGGTTATGAGAGTTAATTCCCTAAAAAAAACACTCATGTTTTGACAATTGTCTCCTAGTATCATTTTTATTTCTTTTACGACTAGAATATCACTCAACTATCCATATTTTCCTCAAAAAATACTAAATATTACAAAACTCTCCTTCTCTCTTAGTTGGCATGCCATGTCACATTCAATTTTTTTTTAAATAATAAACTTATGGAATAATTTCAAAAACCTCCCTCCAGATTTGAATACTTAGTTCCCTTTACACTAACTTCCCTTGTTTTGATTCTCTTGTAATCAAATTAATTTTAAATACTAAACTTTATTTATGTTGCTAATATACCCTTTTGTAAAATAATGTTTAAACTTTTGAAAATAACAGGAAATGAACTCTTCAAACTACCCTTTTCCAGTTCCATTTTTTCTCAGCTTCATTTACAGTCCTTCACGCATATCATGATTTGTTTCCTCGAGTTTTGATAGTTCAGAAGGAACATTAATTACACGTTGATACGATTCAAATTAGAAAAACACGGAATTAAACAACACAAGTAGGATAGATAGAAATTAAGGAAGAAATATGAGAGAAAGGTTTAACTAACAATCAAATATGCATTTAACTATTAGAATAAACCAAGGAATGATAGAAACTTGAACTCATACTTGAATTCACTCACCCAAAGTAGTCAAAGGGTTCAATATAAAAAGAAAGAGGAATTCCTAAAAATCCTCACAAAGAGCACTTGCTCAATCTTTCTTACATCAACATAATCTAACCCTCATAAAATGGCATAGTGTAGTATTTATACTAGGTTAAGAATAAAGATTAATAATGATTATTACAAAACTACCTTAATGAAATAAGGGTCTTCTTAGTCCTCATTTGTTTTCATTAAGATTAAGACGTCTAAATCTGAATGTACATCTGAATGATTAAGATGTTGTCTCTAGGTCTGAACACTAAATGATTAAGACTGTTTGTTTTTCAATATCTGAATGTGCATAATGTATTTATTTAAACATAATAAATATGCAATTCAAATTTAAAAGTAACTAAATAGTAGAAAATAAATACAAATTTAATTTAAAAAAATGAAGCATTTATGTTCACTATTAATGGTGGAGATGTTTTGTAGTCGTGGTGGGTGGTGAATGGGGTGGAGGGGTGACTGGGTGGTGGGCAGTTGGGGTGAGGCGTAGTGGGGAGTGGGGGTGGGTGGTGTAGGATGGGACTGGGGTTGGTGGTAGGGTGGATGTGGTGGGAAGGGGGAGTGGGGGTTGGAGTGGAGGGTGGGTGGGTGGTGGGGTGGGGTTAAGGTGGATGGGTGGGGTTGGAGTGGAGAGTGGGTGGGGTTGAGCTGGAGAGTGGGTGGGGTTGAGGTGGAGGGTTGGGGTTGGAGTTGGTAATAAAAAGTTTCATACAAAAATACCTCTTAATGATATTAAGAATTGGTTCAAGATCTTAATGATTAGGACCTATTCAGACTCAATAAGTGCTTAGATTTTAATGCAAATAAATGCACTTAATAGCTTAAGGTCTGAACCATTCAGATTCATACATCTAATAAGTGCAAACAAATGAGGTCTTAGTCTTCTTTAGCATATGACCTTGTGTTTTAAAAATAATCCCTTTGCATAAATGACCTCTTTTTCCATGCTCCACGTATTCTTCCAAGTGGAGTCTTGTACTTCCACTTTAGCATCCCTTCAAGCCTCAAATCCTCCTTCCATACATCTTCAAAGTACTTCAAGCAATATTTTAATACAAGGTTGGATCCGTAAGCTTGATAGCCATCTTGGGGTGTATCACATGCAGCCTTATTTTGCTCTGTAATATTAATCATTGATTTTTTGTATAAGTGTACTAGCTAAATTGCTCTAGAGATCTAGAGAACAACAAGAGTTGGAAGTTCTCCTAAGTTCTCTTGTAAAAGATTATCAGTAGATTACCCTACAAAGTCGAATGCTTCAAGAAATCTTCAAATTCAGGTCTATAAACAATCTTACTCTGTTAAAAAAGAGTTGAAAAACATGTAAATTAAGGTGCAAAATGTTGAAGCACATAGATTTAATTACAACCAAATGGATGATTTCTTATAGAAAACTTCCTAATCTTCCTTTCTTCTGTAAATCTCAAAACAATCTAGCTGCCACATTTCCTTATTTCAGCATGGACTTGAAGATCTTCAAGTAATCATAAAGACTTTGGGAGCTTAGGAAGGCCACAAAAGAGACATTAAAATCTACAATATGTTAATGTGGTATTCAAATAGAAGAACCTCAGCTCCCAGACGATTAAAAGTCCAAAAGATCAAAGGAGGTCAGCTAGCAATAGACCGCGATTGCTAACCTAGTTCACGATCATGAGGTAGCAAAAAAAAAAAAAAAAAGTTTGCAAATGCATAATGAGAGTTTCAGTCATGTTCAGATTACGTAAATTCAGCCCAAGCTATCTTAAGGCCTAGTTTTACGGTTATTTAGGCAATTATTAGCTTCAACTTAACCCTAGTATAAATAAGGGAAAATTACGTATATATACATGTTAGGAGAAATTTTTACGAAACGTAACAATAGTTTTCCTTATTTACAAAACATAACGATTTTTTACAAAACATGACGGATTTTCATATATTTTTCGTTTTTAAAAATATTTTAAGCTTTAAAAAAAACTTTTTTTTTTTTTTTTTTTTTTTGCTTAAAGGCTTAAAAAATTACCTCAAATTTTTGTGTATGAAAGCTGTATGAAATGCGTATGTGTTAGCGAAATTTTTAATATAGTTTTTCATACACAAAATGTGAATGAAATTCTAAGTCTTGAGCGAGATATACACATTTCATACCATTCTCATACATAAAAAAAGATAAACTATAATGCAATAAGGCTTTGTGCAAATAGGCCACGTAGTGAAATTAACTCTTTATTCCATGGATTCATCTAGAAGAAATTGCACGGTTTGTCCTTCAAATGGAATGGTCTTTAGTTTTTGTCCTTTGAATTTATACTTAGCGGAGCATAAGTTTTATTAGGATACGACATAATTTGTCAGATATTATGAAGCGAAAATATAAATTTATGTCCCGCCAAAAATTACTCCCTCCATCTCAATAAGTGTCTTTATTTTCCTTTTTGGTATGTCTTAAAGAGAGAATCTTTTTTGATATTTAGTAAGTTGACAATTCAAACGTTCTACATGACAAATTTAAAATCATAAAATTCAAATGCAATTTAGTATATTACACATCTTTAATTATGACAACAAGATTCAAAAATCCCTTTTTATTTCTTAAATTTTCTGTCTAGTCAAACTAAGACACTTAAATTGAAACGGCTGAGTATTTGTTTCGAGGGCCAAAATTTAAAAGATCAGCACAACATAAGGAAAAAGTGCAAATGACCCTTACAACAATGGGCCCAATGTTAATGGACTTGTATGAAAACTCGCGAATAGCCCTTCTTTTGGGGTGGTCTTTAACTTTTGCCCCTCATATTTATGGTCTTTCAATTTGGCCCTTCGGCTAAAACTGAGTTCCAAGTTCGAACCCCCGCTCAGTCAAAAATTTTAAAAAAATTCGCAAAACAGAGTTTGAATTTCACTATGCCTCCTCCGGCAGACTCTTAGCTATGTTTAACTAAGAGTCTGTCGGAGGGGGCAGACTCTTAGCTATGTTTAACTAAGAGTCTGCCGGAGGGGGCAGACTTTGCCTTGAGTATTTTTTTTTTTTACTTTTCAAGGTAAACTTTTTAGTTATGCCTTAACTAAAAGTGTGCCCCATATGACATAACTAAAAGTGCGCCCCATAAGGCAGAACTTTTCCTTAAGGCATAACTAAAAGTTTGCCTTAAGGAAAAGTTCTTACCTTATGGGGCATACTTTTGGTTATGCCTTAACTAAAAGTCTGCCCCATAAGGCGGCATAACTTTAGTTTTTCCTTAAGGATTGTATGCCGGATCCGGCATACTCGCCCCCAGCTTTGCCTTGCGAAATTTTTATTTTTATTTTATGCCTGAGCAGGGGTTCGAATTTAGAACCTTAGGTATTTGCCCACCTTTCCAAGCAAAGGGCAAAACTTAAAGACCACAAATATGAGGGGAAAAATTTAAAGACCACCCTAAAAGAAGGGCAATCCGCGCAAAAAAATGAAAACTCGACCCATTGTCTCGTTATTTATATTCACCCACACACTATCACAGTGGTTTTCGTGGATAGCCGAAAGGAGAAATAAGGTAGTGAAACTATCATACCAAATTCGTGTTACATAAAATGAGATTTTTCATTGTTATACAACGATAGATATACAATAAAATTTAAATAACAATCAAAATAAATATAGTACTCTCTCCGTCCATTTTTACTTATCCTTTATATTAAAAATAGATGTCCACTTATCCAGTTTAGAAAATCAAGACAAAATTTGACATTTAGTTCCTAATTTACCCTATTATTTACCACAATCATTTCTCATTGCATCTCCCAAAACACTGCATTTATTATATTCAGATGATAATATAGTAAAATTGTCATTCTATTTTTGACTCCTTAATAACGTGTCAAGTAAAACTACACCGAGGGAGTATTTAAATTAAAACAATAACAACCATCCAAACAAGCGGTTACAATAATGGGCTCATTGTTTGGACATATATGAAAACCCGACCCAATTATTTCCATCATTTATTCTCCCACACACACACCTCGAATACATCACACTATCACAGTGGCCTGAAATAAGCGGGAAAGAAAAAAAAAAAAAAAAGGATGAACAAGCGGCAAAGCGGCGGCGCAGCAGCCGGTACTCCAGCCGCAAAAAGAGGTCGTCCTTTTGGCAGCGGAAGCAGCAGCAACGCTGCCGCCGCTGCTTCAGCCGCGGCTGCAGCTGCCGCGTCGGCTAATGCAGCCGACGCTATAGCTCCGCCAACACTCCTTGGACCTTCCCTTCATGTTCATTATGCTTTCGCTGGTTAGTTGAGTGCCCTTATCATTTTGAATTTTGATACGTTACCCTTAAATTTTGTTAGGTTTATAAAGTGAAGCTTCTTAGAGCCCGTTTGGACTGGCTTATAAGCTGTTTTCAGCTTTTTTTTTTGAGTGTTTGACTGGCCAGCTTAAAGTCATTTTGTGCATAAAATAAGCCTAAAAAAATAATTGTGCCCGTTTGACTTAGCTTATCTTAAGTAGCTTATAAGTTGAAAACAGCTTATAAGCCAAAAAAAAAAAAAAAAGTTAGCCAGTTAGCCTACCCTAGCTTATTTTTTTTTGGCTTATAAGCGGTTTCTAGCTTATAAGCTGCTTATTTTAAGCCCATCCAAACAGGCTCTTAGTGCTACGTGGATGATCTATCTGTCTAAATGGAAGTCTAGTTGGTTGTATGGATGTAATTTTGTAGAAAATTAATAAAATGTTTGTGTAATTCTGAACTCAATTATTACTCCCTCCGTCCCATAATAAGTGTTACATGAGGAAACCAAGACATAAATTGACTAGTTTTTTTTTTTCAATTATATACTTAGACAATAAAGTAACATCTAAATGATGGTTGGAAAAATGACGTAGTAAGCTGGAATTGTTAGATTATGTCGAAAGGTTTACTTTTTGTGCATGATCTAATCAAAAGGTAAAAGTAATTTATTTTTATTATATAGAGGTAATTTGGTAAACTTTATATTGTATTATTGGTTTCTTAATATGCGTGTTTTTGGCTAAGGTGACACTTATAATAGGACGGAGGGAGTAAAAGTTTTGAGCTTGAAGGCTTTGCCTCGCTTTATGGGCTTCAGTGTCGTCATCAAGTCTCTAAGACATACTTTTCCTTGCCAATTACCGTTTCTTGAAGAGGCAACACTAAATAATTGCTATTTCACTTTATAGGCATTTTTTTTAATTTCTTTCTCCATATATTTGTAAAGCATGCTTATAATTATGAGTGTCTTGGACTAAAGTATATATTGTATGTTTTCCCCATTTGCGCCTTTTTTTTCTTCATTAAAGCACACGCTTTATTTGCGCTTTGCGATTAAAGCGCCAAAGGCTTTAGAGCTTTTTTGCGCTTTTCACTTTTGATAATACTATTACAAGTGTAATTTTGAACTGAATTATTACAATTTTTGAGATTAAGGTGCGGCCTCCTCCGAATCCTGCGTGAACACAGGATGCTTCGTGCACCGTGCTGCCCTATTTTTTTTGGTACTACGAGTTGCGTTAGGTATGACTGTGGAATAGTCTTATCAGGGTTCTCAGTTCTGTACCATTGAAGCTTAGGGATTTGAATTACAGTAGTATAGGTTTGAATAATTGGAATGGAATGTCGTATTGGGGCTGGAAGGGTTGAAGTTGCATCTTGCCACTGTATATTGTTTATCAGGAAATTAACATTTACTCCTATCCAAGAGTTTCAGAGATTCAAAAAAGAATTTATAACCAAAACCCCTAACCTACAAAGACGAAATGCTGCTAGAAAAGTAGTGAAAGGAGGAACGAATAAATAACAAGTACGTTCCGAGGGGAATTTACACCTATTTCAAATAAGGTAATGTCATTCTCCTAGCACTTTCGTTAAACCTTAATTAAAATGTTCCCTAGGAAAATTATTCTTGTTGTCACAGGTTTTGTTGCTGCCTTCTTTTTTAACAATTGGTCTTTAGAAGGAATTGGAGACTTTGTTTAGACACTCAGGTTATGGCAATCTATTGGAACCTAAATACGTAAACATCGTTATCAAATGAAGACCTAAGATCTATTCGGATAGTTGATTTTTTGCTGTCCTTGAGCTCCCGGTATGCTAATCAATCCTTCAGAAGAAAGCATTTCCGAAGAATGTTGATCCGTCTCTAGGTTTGTTTGAAAAAATAATGAAAAAATAAGCTTTTATAGGATCCTTGTATGCAGAGCTCACCAAAGAAAATGAGTTCATAGCTCACTTTGTTGCTTAAGTTTGTAATGATCATAAATGATTGCGGAAACAATAAAATAATAGTAAATAGTACTCGAAACTGTAACCATTAAAAGCTCATGGTTATACAAGGTGTCTTAGATATTCTCATGTCCGTCCAACATGTCGAGGGAAGCCTTTTTACTCCTCCTTTAGTTTTCTGATTGTTATTGCTATGGATGCTACTTCAGCGTCACCTATTTTGTGTTTTCTTTTTAAACTATGATCTACTAACTTGAACCTTGCTCTATTTGTTCTCTTCGTTTCTCTTGTTTTCGCCGTCACTCTATTGTCTCTCCTCATTCTTTCGTTGTCTGAGGTTGTATAGTGGCTCCTCCAGATTAGTCGCTATGAACAATTCTCCATAGTCGTGCATTTGCAATAACCTTTTTAGGAAGTAATGGTGTTAACACACTCATTCGTCTTGAATTATTGCCTAGTGTTAATAAGGGACAGGATAGTCATTATCAGGTGGTGTTCATGAAGAAGGTGCTATTGTGCAATGCTCGACCTCTTGATTCCCGGCCTGTTAATCCAGAGGCAGATGCTCACCTCCTAACTTCACTCTTAAGACTTTATTCAGTTGTCGGCCTTAAATATGACTAGTTTTTTGATGCGTGGATTGCACGTGTTGTCGAGTTAAGCATTAAACGATTTGAAGAATAATAATATCAATATTATTAAAACGAAGATATGAGGAAAAGTTTTAATATAGAAATTCGATACTTCGTCTTTGGCGATTTCAAAAACAAAAATCGCAACATTATGAAGAAAAGTTTTTTTTTTTTCAAACTTCAGATGACACTTTGGCTTCCCTTTGTAGGCGTTAGTTTCTTTCAATTAAATAAGGGTGTAGGTTAATAAGGATGGTATTATGTTTCTCAAAAATAAAATAAAATAAGGATGGTATTATTTAAGTAATTTAACTTTTAGGTTTTGGGGTTCCGACTTTTAATATAATATAGATAAAAATAGATATGAATTACTCCCTCTGTCCACTATACTATATATAGATGTCCACTTTTACTTGTCTAGTTTGGAAAACCAAGACATAATTTATTACATAGTTCCTAATTTTACCACTCTTATTAACTATAATCATTTCCCTATGCATTTCCCAAAACATTGAATTTATTATATTCAAAGGGTGATTTATTAAAATTATTATTTTATTAATTACTTCCAATCAAGCAGAACAACTCAAAAGATAAAGAAGTGTAGTTAATCTCTTCATGCTCGTTCCAAGCTCGAAGTACCATTTATACAAATAAGATCGTTACACGGTTTCTTCTTCTCTCAAGGGTGTGCCATGTCAAACATGGGCAAGTAAAAATAAAAATGGATGGAGGGAGTATTAATATACATACACATTCTTAAAGCATTTGAATGATCAATCAACAACAACAACATACCCGGTGTTATCCCACAAGTGGGGGTCTGGGGAGGGTAGAGCGTACGTAGATCTTACCCCTACCTTGGTAGGTAGAGAGGCTGTTTCGGATAGACCCTCGGCTCAGAATAAATCAATAACAAAGCACATCAAATAGGAAAAAGGAAACAATGACTACAACACAACAATATGTTAAGCGAAGAACAAGAGAGAGTAAATAATAACATAAATCAAAGGACAAGAAACTACTGGGAAAAAAAAAATACTACGACTACCAGTAAAGAAGAATATGCGAGACAACGCGCCACTACCCTGCTAACCTTCTACCCTAATCCGTGTCCTCCACAACTTCCTATCTATAGTCATGTCCTCGGTAAGTTGCAACTGCGCCATGTCCTGTCTAATCATCTCTCCTCAATACTTTTTCGGCCTACCTCTACCTCTCCTGAAGCCATCCATAACCAGCCTCTCACACCTCCGCATTGGGGCATTTGCGCATCTCCTCTTCACATGTCCGAACCATCTCAGCACTACCATCAAATAAGACAAGAAAGAACAAGCTTAGGTTGAATGATGTGGCCAATATGAAATTGTTCTCATTTATATGTATTGCTCCGACAATGATAGCAAACATAAAAATGGCATAAAATATAAAAAGTGAAGCAAGTTAAAGGATCTACTAAGCAAATACTACCACCCTAATCATTGAAAAAAGAGCTTCCGAAAAGAGAAAATGTACCCAACAAATCAATAACCAAAAGAGGTCACTCGAAAGTTATGTAAGGATCATAAAAGTCCCGCAATGACGTTGATGTTGAAAGGGGCTTGGTTGATACTTAATATGCCTATCTTGATGGATTTGAATTAAAAATGTTGAATTCAAATGGACCAACAAACTAAAGAAGCTTATATAGTAGATTGTGTAGAATGACCAAGGAAGTTGAAGAAACAGGAGGCTTGGCAACCTATACTTTAAATTCTTTATTAGATAATACATCACAAACTTTTGAGTTATTTCTATTATATTGTATCTGTGTTTAATGCGAGCGTTTCACCATTTTGTCCTTTTTTTTATTAATTAGGCGATTCGTTATAAACTTAAATTCTTTAGATAATAAGCATCGCAAACTTATGAGGTATTCCTATTGTAGTGTATCCGTGTTTAATACAATTGTTTTACCATTTCGTCTTCTTTTTTAATTAGATGATTCATTTTAAATTTATTTCTATAAATGAATAGTATTTATTAGAATGTATATTACATTGTTGTACACATATGTTATAGAAATAATATTTGATTGAAGGGTAAAAAGGTCGTTCAACTTTTGATGGACATTATGGTAATTTAACTTTACACTTTGAACCTTCCCACTTTTAAAATAGTAGAGATTATACTGTCTCCTACATAGGCTTATATATCAACAAGTGTCTCCCAACTAATGGAGCAACATCTCATGCGCACAATCTTCTCTTCTGTTCTCTAAAGGCCCAACTAAATAGTGCATCCTTCACCTTGCCAGACATAGTACAGGAACCACTTTTATAGGTATCAAGAATAAAGAAGCACTTTTTATCAGATTAACAAAGAACTTCCGAGAAATGCTTTCTCGATGCAGCTATAATTGTTGCCTCCTTTTTGGTTAGTCGGATCCATTATCTCTACTATCGGGGGAAGGTCCATCCTTTTTAATTTAATGATAGAAAGTGTGTCCTTATTTTTGGGACATATCTGAGTCATGTAATTCCTGTGTACTTATTACTGAAGCAACATCCATCTCTCAGTTTTCTCTTTGAAGCAACATCATTTTTTAATTCATTGCTTTACTTTCAGCTAAGGGAAAAACTTCTACGTTTGTTCAGAGTTGTAACGGTTGCCGCTCGTATGCGGTGGGTTTGACTCCATACGAGAAATGTAACAAATCCCTACGAGATTTTTGGCGGCTGTCATTAGAAAGAGACGTGATATGGCAAACTAGTTGCTAAAAAGGAAGCGGTGTCTCTGGATGTCACCAGAAATAGGATAGAAGGAAAAATTTAGACCGGCAGAATGAAGCTACTTAAGTCTCTACTGAGATTGCAGCGGCTCTAATATTATGTGAGAAATAGAGAATGCAAATAAGATGTTGAGTATAGATTTTAGCCTGCATCTTATTGTGTATGGGCTTTATTTTTAAGAGGATTATCGCCCGGCAGTAAATAGTGGTTAAGCGACGTAGTAGTTAAATGATGTATTGTTATCAAATAGGATTAAGATGTAGGATTTTAGTACATTCTTAACAAAAAGTTAGAAATGTAGTATAAGAAACTTGTCATGAAGACTTAATACTCCATATGTTCATCTAAATCAAGATGTATGGGCTTTGAATTTGATGGACATTATTTTACTTCATATATTTTGCTTAATTATAGATATTTACAATTCTTTGTTTTATTTTTGTATTCATAGTATTTTTCTTGCATTACCCAAAAAGAAGGAAATACCATGAATATAGAAATAATTATTTGGACCAAAAAAATGTAAGAATCTATAATATTTTCATTACAGTACAACACCCGAGGGTGTGGCGTAGATGTCAATGAAACTGGAATGGACCATGGAGGTCAAGGTCCAAACCCCACCGAGGCCCAAAAAAAAAAAAAAAAAAAAGCTAGATAAACTTTCCGTATGTCAAAGCCCGGGGTGAGGGGGACCTGAGTTATTTGATATTTGTGCCTGTGGGAAATAGCAGATCTGATAGATTAGTTGAGGTGCTTTACATATATTGCCTTGCTCTTAGCCCTAATAAATCTTGATGCTTTTCAATGCCGTTTGCCTTTAATAACAAAGCTTACACCAAGTGTCATAGATGAATCTGAACCTGGGTTCTTCTGGATGTTACTCCTCTAGGACATCCATTTTGGGACAATAACTTAACTCTTCCAGCCAACTGTAACATTCCAACAATTCGGTCAACCCAATGCAAGCAAATTAAAGTATTCTCTGATCAACATTAGGTACCATAGGCGTAAGATGAAACACCATTTATGTGAATTGAAGGCGTTTCTGAAAAATTGATTGACCTGCTGAATTTGAGGAAATAGTACAGGCATTTGTAGAAGGTAAGTTAATAAAAATATTTTCTGATCCACGTAAGGTACCATTGGTGTAAGATGAAACTCAATTTATGTAAATTAAAAGTGTTTCAGAAAAATTGATTGACTTGTTGAATACTTGAATTTGAGGAAATAATACAAGCATTTGTAGAAGATGAGCATATGGATTAAATGTTGCATTTTCCAGCCACATATGCTTATGATCATCATTTGGTTACCAATCTTCTTTTCTTCTTTACAGAAACAAATCATAAAAGGATTGTTCTGGCACTTCAAAGTGGATTGAAGAGTGAGCTGACGTGGGCATTAAACACACTCACTTTGATGTCATTTAAGGAGAAAGATGAAGTCCGGAAAGATGCACAACCTCTTGCGAAAATTGCTGGGTTGCTTGATGCTCTACTTCAAGTTGTATGTTTCTCAATGTCTTTTGTGCAACTTGTGGTTCACGTATAACTCCTTATTATCTTTTCCCTATTTACTATCATAGTGATGGCAATGATCTATTCGACAGATAGATGACTGGCGTGATATAGCTTTACCGAGGGTGCTTGTGAAGACACCACGTGTTCGACTTTTGGGTGCAAATTCAGCTGTTACTGGATTTGGAAATGAATATGAGGCGTTGAACTCGGACAATCCCTTACCCCATCCTAGGTAATTCAGCATGCCTTCACCCCCTCCGTCTTCCTCCGGATGCCTTTCAGGGGTGGAGCGAGAAACCCGGATATAGATTTGGCCAAGCCCAGTAGCTTTTGATCAAACAGTGTATTTGTATTAAGAAATTTATTAATGTGTACAAATATTAAATTTGGAACCGAGTTATTACCACTTGACTTCGTCATTCTGAAATTCAGAACCTATAAATTTGAAATCCTGGCTCCGCCTCTGAATTGCCTTTAGTTGTAAATCCCAGTTTCTAATGCATGAGATCTTCAATGCCGAGTTCCTACCCTGTATTTAATTGCCTTGTGTTACCTAATCCATTTATCCTTGACCCCAGTACTGGACCTGGATCTTCCAACAAAGAGGCATCTGTTCTAAAGTGTGCTAACAAGCTTCGCCCTGGAGTCTGGAGTTTTGAAGAAGATGGCCTATTTAATTTGGATGAGGAGGGGCGGGCTGAGAAGCAGCTCTGTGCTGTTGCTGCTTCAAACATTATCCGCAACTTCTCTAACATGCCAGATAATGAAGTGATCATGGCGCAGCATAGGCATTGCTTGGAAACCATATTTCAATGTCTCGAAGATTATGTTACAGGTGAGGAAAGAGGTTTAAACTCAATGTAAGTTTTTTTCTGTTTGGTCTTCAAGTTTGCCATCTATCATGTGGCATTTTGTATTATGGTCTCTCTCATCCAAGACATTTACAAACTTTCTTCTGAAACTATCTTCCTGGTTATAAATTGAGAAGAATGTTGATCGTTAATGATATCTCTAATTGACTTGTTAGACCAATAAATTCTGCTGAGAAAGTTCCTATCGTTGTAGAGGAAATTCTCTCTTGTTTATTACTTGGAAACCTCCCTAAATATTTAGCACATTCCAAACTTCTCATAGTCAAATTCCCTAGCTGTTTACTCGCCCTTTTACTGTTGTCAATCTATTAAGTTTATCACTTATGTGGCTTCACTTTTATGCTTTTCAATAGGAAGTGTCAATTTAAGGTTCATGTTCTTGCCAGGCATAATCGAAAGAACGGCTTGGACTCTGCTGGAGTGTCTAATAAATTGACTTGGTCTACTTGCATGGCCCTTTCTATTTGTTTCCTTATCTTAAATTACCACCTCTTTGTATTCTATAATTTTTCCCATTCTTGTTTATGTTGTTGCATGACATGGCATGCCCTTTCGCCAAAATTAATAATTAGATAAATAAACCTTAAGAACGGAAAAACAAACACATTGGTCCTATTTTGTGAAGAAGATCGGAAAATGAATATGTTATTTGTTACGCCTGAATGCCAGATGTTCTTGATTAAAATGTTTTCTTGACTCATGTCCATTTAAAACATGTTCCTCTCTCCCTATTCTAATTTTGGAGTTCTTATGTTGACAGAGGATGAGGAACTTGTCACAAATGCCCTCGAGACTGTAGTGAATTTGGCTCTACTGCTGAATCTTCGTATCTTTAGCTCCTCAAAACCTTCTTTTATCAAAATGACGTAAGCATTTGATTTGTCAGTTGTTGGCTTTGTATTATTAGCTCTAATACTGAGTGGAGACTTTTTTCTGTATCAGTATGCTCTAAATTGAGTTGTTTGTTCCCTTATCCAGGGAGAAACGTGCCGTCCAGGCTCTCATGGGAATGCTGGGATCTGCTGTGAAGGCCTGGCACTCTGGTGCTGCTGAATTAATTGGTCGTCTTATTATAAATCCCGACAATGAACCTTTCCTACTTCCTTTTGCTTCTCAGGTTGATGTTCCTTTTGATAGCTGCAGTACTGTATACGCGTCTGTACCTTACGAATGTTCAGAAAACTCACTAAACACGATTCATGGGACATGCAGATATATAAACGATTAGTCGATATAATGAGCCTACCACCTACTGATTCTCAAGCAGCTGCTGTAGGTGCGTTATATAACCTTGCAGAGGTAAGTGTGGACTGTCGTTTGAAGCTGGCCAGTGAACGATGGTAAGTGAGAATATTTTACCTAGATACTGGCGACAGATTCCTCTTTTTTTTTTTTTTTTTAATCTTATCTGAACGACTTACTCACCACATTGAACTTCAGGGCAATTGATCGACTGTTGAAAGTGATTAAGGCGCCACATCCAGTACCTGAAATTTGTCGTAAAGCAGCAACTATTTTGGAAAGCCTCGTGCTGGAGCCTCAGAACAAGCCGCTCCTACTAGTGTATGAAAATGCTTTTGCAGAGATGCTTTTCGGGGATCCGAGGTACTCGGACATATTCGCGAGGATATTATATGAACTAACATCGCGTCCAAGCAACAAAGTTGCATCAGCTTGTGGTATCTGGGGCATGTAACCCAGAGTGCTGTCTTGGGTGGATTTCTGCTGACATTCTGCTGTAAATATTAGTTCACCTTGAATGTTTATTAGTTATACTTGTTTTATGTACTCTTTAAGCACTAATCTAGCTCTTAAATGCAAACTTTAGTTCTGGCCAGTAGTTCCTTCTCCTTAAAGCAAGTGCACTAATTATATGCTAGTCCTCACTCAGGTCTTTGGTTCAAGAATAATCAGGTAACATGTGATGTATCGGTTAGATTTTTGTTATGAGCTTGATCTTTATCGCGGTATTTAAGTTGGAGGGATGCTATGCACCCCAGAATTTTGAATTTTTGCCCCAACTGAAAATGGACTAGAAGTCCACAGGGGATTTCTCCGGTATAGAAGTATAGAAAGGGTGCATGAATTAGGGGCTGAATGTTGAGATGTGAAGTTTGAGGGACTATTGGTGTAGGTCCCAGGTTTGAGCCCGACGTTGAGTGAAGAAGGGTAGATGGACGGGTCCATCATTTCGGAGTTTTGAAGGTCATGATGGTCCTGAGAATTGGCTCTAGATGAATTTTTCACCAGAAAAGAAGTGTTAACATGCAAAGTTCAAGACTCCATGTTAGGACTAAATGAAACTAAAGTATGCTCTTTTGTACTGTAAAGAATCTGTGAGACTATGTCCATACTTCAGAGAGATCTACAGGTAAACTTGAGAGTGACTCTCTAAAGTGAATGTGGAGGAAATATGCAGTAACTTTTGTGGTTACAACTCGCAACATACAACTTGGGCTACACTACTTACCCCTTCAGATTAACATTACCAGCTTGAGCCGCTGAGATGGATCTAGGATTTTAACTTGATAGTTTTGACTTTTAAGCTCCTAAACATTAAATTCATTGTGCTTTCAAAATTATGGGTTCAATATTTATTGAAACTTTTGTATATTTTCACATAAAATCTATATTCGGTGTCGAAAATACTAGTTTCGTTGAAGCACTAGTACAACCTGTCCCTTCGGAGAAATATTGACCCGAAAGAGGCGGATAATCCAAGATTTTAATCTGACGGGTTCGGTCTTCTAAACGCTGAACTCGTTGCACTTCAAAAATTAAAGGGTTCGGATATGATATTTGTTGGAATTTTTAAACCCTTTTTCACGTTAAAAAATATTGTGTATCGAAAATACTGAGTTCGGATGAACCCTATGCCGAAACACTATGGCCGCCCCTCTACCTGTTCTTGCTGTAGCTATTTCCAGCTCCATGTGGCCCCTTCTTGTCAGTTTCTCCTTCTCATCTCAACACGCAAAACAGCTGGTTCCGTCATTGCTCAGCTATTTGCATGTTCATCTTCTCTCCCATTTCATGCATTTATTACTCAGAATTTAATACAAGTTCTAAAGTTAGCAGCAGCAGCAGCAACACACCCAGTGAAATCCCACAATGTGGGGTCTGGGTAAGGTAAAATGTACGCAGACCTTATCTGTACCTCGGAAGGTAGAGAAGCTGTTTCCGAAAGACGCTCGGTTCAAGAGAAAATTTGACAAAAGAGGTTAGATACGGACAAGTAGATCAAAGAGATATTAAAATGAAAATAACGACAGCGAAAAAGTTTTAAAGTTAGCATAAATCACATATACAGACAGCTAGTGATATTGTTGGACAACCTCATCTTATGAAAAATTATATTCGTATTATTTTATGTGAAGGTATTTAATTGAACATGAAATTTACAAGATTAAAGAAGACTTTTAACATGTAAGCCAAATAGGGGCGGAGGTAGGCTTTAATAGATGGTTCAACAGAATTCAGTAGCTTTGGCTCGAACCTCGTATGTGCGAGAAATCCATTAAATATTACAAAAATTAAATTTAGAACGCAATTACTAACACTTGAGGTCGCTGTCCTAGAATATAAATCCATGTTCAAAATCTTGGATCTGCCTCTGAAGCCAAATATATACAAAGTATCAAAAATGTCCTTTTAAACAAGTGGTAGTGAAAGTGTAATTTTCATTTTCTCTTTCCTTATAAAAAATGAACTTTTTTATGTGTAGGTTCCGACAAATCATGTCATTAAGGCAAACTGGGGCTACAGAGATTAAGTAGTTTTCACAAGAAAAACGTGTCATTTTTCCTAACATACGAATATATGTTTCAATGATGAAAATTTTGTAACTATGTTCTTATCCATTCTTGAAGTCATGGCCAGATATACGTATAGATAAGAAAAAGATAATTTTAAAGGGATACACATAAATGAGACAGAGGGAGTATATGTTTCAATCCCATGTCCTCCAAATACATGAGGATGCTATGTTTGAACTTAATAAAGAATTTACGTACTGAAAAAGAAGAAAATATTGACAAGAATGCCAATGACACATGATTCAAATAGTCAGGCTCCAATGCGGGTATCGGATATGAGGAAAAAAAAAACTCTTTAAAGTAACGTACAAAAAATGATAATACTAGATAGCTCTTTTGCTGGTGTGGAAAGTTAAAATTATATTCAAGAATCACCAATTGTCACAATTCTGGGCACTTCAACTGGGAATTCATGAACCTCATCCATCCATGGATTCTTCTCTTTAGCAGGATTAATCGTCCTTAGAGCGCGCCACACGGCACTGTTACATTTAAATCCAGAGCCAAATGCAATTTGCCATGTCCTGTCTCCTTTCTTGATCCTCCCTTTAGCTTCAGTATAAGCCAATTCATACCACAATGAACTACTTGATGTGTTTCCAAACCTGTAAAGTGTCATTCTTGATGGCTCCATGTGCCACTGGCTGAGCTCGAGATTCTTCTCGAGCTCATCCAGCACGGCCCTTCCACCAGCGTGTATGCAGAAATGCTCAAACGCCAGCTTGAAGTCGGGTATATAAGGCTTGATTTTCATCTTGAAGATTTTTCTTGCGACTAATGTCACGAAGAAAAGGAGTTGCTCGGACATAGGAAGGACTAATGGCCCGAGAGTCGTGATGTTGGTTTTTAGTGCTTCCCCTGCAACGGCCATTAGGTCCTTCGATAGGGAAACACCGACATTCTTCTTATCATCCTCCTCTTGGAACACACAACCGTAGCTCCTGTCATCCGCGCCCTTGTGTGTACGTACTGTGTGGATGAGTTGGTATTTGGAACGACGTCTGTCTGATGATTTGTTTGACAGAAGAATTGCAGCACCACCCATCCTGAATATGCAATTTGAGACAAGCATTGATCTATTGTTGCCAAAGTACCAATTGAGTGTTATGTTTTCCATACTCACTACAAGTGCATATGAATTAGGATTCACCTGATACAACAACATTGATAAAATGAAACAGTTAGTATTGGAAAATTTAATATTTGATATAAATAAATAAGTTCTGTGTAAAGTTCCATAATTTGCATACAATTAATGTTTGCTGTTCTTCTCCCACTTCCCCACATGGGAAAAAGTTAATGAAACACTTTTTGAGAAGTGGGACAATCATCAAGAATTGGCAGTTAGTAGACATTGGATATTTATGTGGTCCCCCCCACTTGAACTGCCTATAGAAGCATATTAATTCTTAAAAAACCAATTTTCACTGTATCTTGCTATCTGTGTCCATATTATCCGTCTTTTAAGGTTTTCTTACACCTAAAGAAAGACAATTAATTACCATAATCATAAGAGTATTTGTCTAAGCTATCCTTTATCTCTCCTTAAACATCAACTTAATGAGCACTTCACAGATTGAAGCAGTAAAAAGGGTCAAACTTAATGAACACTCACTGATGGAAGCAGTGAGGGAAAATTTGGATAGATAGTAATAAATGATTGCTTCTTTTGAAAGTGTTTTTTGTTAGAAGAGCTTTTTGGAAATGTATTTTTGGAAAGACACAACAGTTTGTATCTGGCTAATCAATTTGAAAAGCACTTCTGCCAATATTCGAGCAGCAATTTATGCTTGGCCAAGCTTTCAACAAGTGATTCTGGAGAGAAATCATTTTTTCAGCTGATGAAAAATAGCTTCTGCTACTACTTAATAACACTTATTTTTTTGTTTTGGCCAAACGTCTCAATTCTCTAAAATAAACACTTCTGGCTTCTCAGAAGCTTAGCCAAACATACTATAAGTCAGAAAGGAACAAACCTGCAATAGTTGTTTGGCAAGGTCAATAGAAATGAGTCCAGCACTACAGCCCATACCACCAAGATTATAGCTCATAACATTTCCCCTCAGCTTGTAATGGTTAACAATCATAGCAGAAAGTGATGGTGTTGGATTAAACAAGCTACAATTCACCACAAGTATCCCGATATCCTTAGCCTTCACCCCGGTTTTCGCCAATAGCTCGTCAATGGCACCAAACATCACCAGCTCAGCCTCCTTCCTCGCCTCGGCCATATTAGGTTCCGCTGGGACCCTTACGAGTGCCTCGGGGAAATACGTCTTTTGTCCTAATCCCGACCGCTCCAGTATTTTTTTCTGGAAGGCCAAATTCTCCTCAGTGAAACTCCTGGCTTGTTTTGATCTATACATGAAAAGTTCCTTAGTACACATAAGATCAGGTTTAGGTTTGTAACATGAAAAATCCACTAAGTACACTTTCCTAGGCCTTGTCATGAAATAAAGTGTCCCCAAGAAAACCACTAAAGCTGAGCATAAAATTACTGTGACAAGATTGAATTTCAACTTATACCATAATTGTACTAAGTCCTCAACTGAAATGGTCATAACATGAACTAAAAGAACTCCCAAAACAGGAACTAAAAACAGGTATACAGCATTGCTGATTAAATAATGGTACCCAAGTTTCACATATTTGAGCCTAATTGATTGAAGAAAATTAGGAAGAATTTTCGCTTCAACCGAAATTCTCGCATTCTCAGAGCTCACTGGATTCTTGTTTTTCTCATCCCCCATTGTTAAAGTATGATAAGAGAAATTGTGAGGTTTTCTTTGGATTTTTCTTGATGAAATAAGATATAGCCAAGTGAAAAGAACTTATTTTTAGATGAAATAAGAGATAGACAAATGAAAAAAAACTGACTTTTTAGATGAAATAAGAGATAGCTAAGTGAAAAGAACTTTTGTTTAGATGAATAAGAGATACCCAAGTTAGAAAACTTGATGTTTTGAGATACCTAAGTGAGAAAAATTGATGTAGAGATTGAACAAAATATAGAGTTTGAGATGTGTTGGGAAAAAAATGGTGAATTTGTAAGACAACTTAAAGGGTGCACGAACATTGAACAGTAGGCGGGTGCAACTACCCCAACGAACTTTTAATTGTTAGCTTTGCTGTTGCATTTAATTCTTGCCAGTTGGGACAAAATATAGTACTAATGCTATACGTATAGATATCGTGTAATCGTGTATAAGGTTTTCTTTAATTTAGTATTTTGAAAATTGACCGACTCTACTTACGAGGGAAGATCGGTTTTATGATCCATTACATTCGGAGTCGTTTGGTAGAGTGTATAAAAATAATACTGGATAAGGTGTATTAGTTATGCTGAGATTATTCTTAACCAATGTTTGATTTTGTGTATTAAAATAACATGCATTGCATAAATTAGTTGTTTACAAAAATACCCTCCAACATAATAATTGGAAAAGGTTTTGAGATATTTCAGGGGCAATTATGACTTTAGCCATGCTTATGCATGTATTAAAAACCCTTGCATTGCTGATATCATGGTTTGCTATGTATAAGATATACATAGGATAATATCAAATAGAGTGTATAAGTAATACTTGTATTAGTTATGCATAGATTCAAAAAGTGTACCAAATAAGGTATTAGTAATACACAAAGCTAATGCAAGCATTATTTTTTCTAATACCTCCTACCAAACGAAGCTCTATTTGGTTTGGAGCATTGATTTTCTATGACGAATATGCTAGCTTTCTTCATACGTATAGTACTAATACTATACGTATAGAATTCGTATATATATATATATTAATTTAGTAATTGAAAATTGGCCTGACTCTTGCTTGTGAGGGAAAGTCGGTTTTATGTACTCATTACATTAATCTTTATTTGACTTGAAGTATTGATTTTCTATGACGAATAGGCTAGCTTTATCTCTTCATTTTTTATTTTGTGTTCGAGAAGGTTTCCAATTCCTCAACGGTACTACAAAGTGCATTTAATTGTCTTACATGAGATGAGGGTTATTGCCCACTACATGGTATGACATCTTTTTTAAGCTCATCCCTTACGTGACACGCTCTTTCTTATTATCATCTATCGCCCTTTCTTTCCTCCCAATTATTCATGCATAATATCTTTTTAGTTATATGATTATCTCCATAGGATTCAGTAAAATATAACATGAAAGATTGGTAAATAAATCACACGAGATCTTTGTAGCATTTTTTGTTTTTATCCCAGTTGTAAGTGAGCATAGGAGATCATCTCTTTGTTTTCTACAGGGAAATCAAATATATGACCCATTACAAGTGTAATTTTAGTTATATGATTGTTAAAAATCTGTAAGAGATAACATAAGAAACCGTTAAGCTAAGACACATGCAAATTTTGTGAGCTCATTTTCTTGATTTCTTCTATTCAAATTGTAATTGGTTGAGATTATTTCAGATCGATTTTATTACCTATATTACACATTCTTTAAGTTACATGACCTTTTTCATAAAAAATCGATAAAATATCATATTGAATTCATCAGTAAATGAAAAAAGAAGCTGTATATTGAGTGATTCATTATTCTAGTAAAATGTAAAGGATCATCAGAGATCATTTCCTCAGTTTTGAGCTTTGCCATTCTATAGTTTGAGATTGCATCACACGTGGCTGGCTTTTATGTCTCATTTATTTTTGTTTTATATTAATGTTTTGGGTTTAATTTAAGATTCTTTCCTAGATAAGAAGTTTAAGATATATAAGTTAAAGTATTGCTCATATTATTGCCTACTTTCATCACTATTCTAGGAGTTTCTTTTGGGTCAAGAAAATTCAATTCTCCTTCTCATATATGTTTTTTTATTTATATACAAGATATAATTTTTTCCTAAAGAAAGTCAAACCGCGTTCAAATCATGTGTGTGTGTGTATAGCTCCATCCCAGTTTGCAACACGCATTAACAGCAACAATAAATATGAAGAAAGTTCATAATTAAATTACATCTTTCAGAAATCCATGCCTTTGTATTTAAAGAACGCCCATAAATGAATTAAAGAACCCAAACTCAGTAGAGATCTAGTAGCTCAGTTGGTTGGCTACCTGAACTTTCATTTTATTTGTGAGAGTTCGAATCCCACGTTGTAATCCCCTCCCGCATTTCCCCTTCCCTACCCCTATGTAATATATATATATATTTTTAAAAAGAACCCAAACTCAAATGACACATATGGAAATGACGAACTTTTTTTTGTCAGCAGTCTTAATTTGACCAGCAAACTTCAAAAGATGTCAGCATTTTAAATTCAATTCTTGTTTTTGACTTTTTGTTAGACACACATCAAATATACAAGGAAAGTCAACTGCATTTTTTTTTTTATTTACTTCTATTTTTGTTTTAAAGTAGGGGGCAAAAGTTGGCTGAACAAACAAACTAATTGTGCATGGTTTCTTGTTTTAAATGCTCATATCAGTAGCTCCCCAACAATCACCACCCAACTGCCGATTCAATTTTTGTTCATATATGTCATCCCATATCTCACACATCAATGAGTGTGGTACGTAAGATGATGGGAATTGTTTCACTCTTAATCAAAAATTTAATTTGGATTTAAAACCTACATACGAATAAAGAACTTCTTGGTACGAATATTTTAACTCCCGTAATAGGCTTATTCGACCCATACGAATTCGAATTAGTCAATTTAGTAGGTGTTAATACTGGATTATTAAATCGAAAAGGTATATTTATACTACACAACAACTCAACAAAGTCGACAACAAAAATAATCCTAATCTTTTTTTTTTAATAAATTTTAGTCAGTATGTATAATCTGCGTATAATCATTATGTACACTATTATACACTTACATACTTTATATTTGTTATGCACTGGAATATATCCGATTATAATTTATTACTTAAGCGTGTGAAGGTGGCCGCTTCCTCCTCTTCCAAGCTGCCGCACCTGGGGAGGCCTCCCCACGTGCGGCAGCTTCGTCCTTCACTTTTCTCGAACCTCTCTTCTTAGACTTAGTACTATATCTTAATTTTTTTTTTTAAAAAAAACTCCATAGGTCCATGGCAAAAGGTATGTGCTTGCGATAGTCGTAGTTAGGACTTGGAAAGGTGGATAGGAGGTTATTAGTTTTGGTGCACTTAGGTGACCATCCTTTTGCCAAATATAGTGAAAAGACTTTCCTGTTTGGAGAGGTAGCCAAGAATTTAAATCCACACGAAAATCCACGTATTCCTTTCTTTCTTTACTAGTTTACTCAACTCTTATCCATTTAGCACCACATTTGATAGGGATGAAGTCATAACTAGTTGGGAGGGAAAGATATAAAGAGTGAGTCAAGAAATGCTTACGTGAAACTTACTTACAGAGTTGACAAAACTTCCACGTGGCTAGTAACATGTCAGAATTCGACACTCAAAATTTGATATTTCAATGCTCATTTATATTTTTTGAACGACTTATATGTAGTAAATAATCTCAAATATTTTCAAGAACTCAGTGAAAAATCAACAAAAGATATTCTTGGTATAATATGGCCCTTTGGTTTCTATTTTAAATTTTGCATAGTTAATCCTGGTTATAATTTGATATAACAATTGGTGTATAATTTTGTATCCAATATAATATTATGGAATAACAAATGGATTAAATACCAAAAGATAAAAGTATCCATTATCGTTTTTTCAAATCGGTCATCAACACCTTTTCAAATTTATTAAGTTTAAAAATAAGACATTTAAATTCAACCCTATATATCTCATTCTCAGGATAAAGAACGAAACACTTGATAAAGAATAACCTCTGATTACTAATCATGATATTACTAGTCCCTATAGCTTATTTCTAAACCAAACAATTATATTCCTTACATGTTAAATTAGTAACAATTATATGTATATGTATGTGTATATATATATATATATATATATATATATATATTATTTTAAAACATGAATATAAATGTTGGTTGACCAAAATATTCATGTTGGTTGACCAAAATATTCTTCAAATATTAAACGATTTTTATACCCTTCAAAAGCTAAAATTAGTTCAATCATGTAACCTTTGTTGGATAAAATTGTGCATTCATTAGTTTACTTAATAACTACTATAATTTTGAGGTCAACCAATATTGTACGAATTCCACTTGGACAAAAACACTACTAGACACGTAATATGAGATTCTCCTACTTCAAAGTCATTCTATTGTTTGTATTTCATTCCCATCAAAAAAATATCTCTTAAACCCAATATTAATTCACTTAAAATTTCATATTCATACGATGCTTAAATCCAGATTGTCCCAGAGCAATATCAAAGTCATTGATCTCCGGTAATTGTATCATGCCAAGAATGACGGTAATGACCCAACCGACAGTGTCGATCTTTTATAAGGAAAATGTAAGTAAAGCTTAAAATTCTGATTTGATATAGCCATCTACTTATTTTACAAACTTAGGAGTTCTAGATTTAAATTTTTTTAAGTTACACGGTTCTAAATTAATAATATATACATACTCAAAATGTTTGCATATTTTTTAAAGCGGCATTCAGTTTATTCTAATTGATTATTTTTTTAATCTAAATACCTTTATAATCATAAATAAGGGTGTTCATGGGTTGGTTTTGGGTTAAAACCAAACCAAACCAAATATAATACATATCCATCGGTTTGGTTGTAGAGGGCTTTGTTTGGTTTGGGTTGTTATTTCGGTTTTTAAGAAAATTAACGGTATTTCTCTCTTTCATGTTTTTCTCCTACAATTAGGAGAAAATTTTCTATCTTTTTCCAACTTATAATCCGTTATTACCCTTTTATTATGGTAGCTATAGTTTCTTGCATTATGGAAAAAATGTCTTAGGATTTATGATTTTAATTAAGTGAATAAAGTTTATAAGAAATACAAAAAATAAATCGAGGTAAATCTCATATAGTTGTTTATTTAAATAAATGAGTTTGAATTCATGAAATTTCTTTTTTTTTTTTTAAATCGGCTTAAGGTATAAAGTTCATTAGCCTATTAGAGATAACTGAAATTTTTAATAAAAAGTATATAAATTATTTAAAAGTATTTATAAAAATTAGTATATTGTATATATATAATTATAAAAATTATGTATAAAATTTATCGGTTTGGTTCGGTTTTTCTTCGGTTTGCTTTTAGTAAAACCAAAATCAAACTAAATATTATTGGTTTTAAAAAAATTTAAACCAAACCAAACCTAACCCAACCAAAGTAAATATCGGTTTGGTTTTTATTTTCGGTTTGGATCAGTTTTTAACCAAACCGTGAACACCCCTAATCATAAAATACTTATATTTAAGTGTATATGTTGAGGCTAATTAAAAAATTTATATTTCGTATAGTATTACTGCAACAAATAATATGTACAAATCATTGTACCACTAAACTATTAAATTAAATTTAACTTTTACTAGAAAGGGAAGAATTGTCACTGAAAAGAGGCAAACGTAGCCTGTTATTGTTGTAAACACAAAGTCTAAATAGGCAAATCCTATTTAGTTAAAATTTGTAGAAGTTGTGTTGGTAAACATATATCGCTTTGAAAATTATTAGGTGAAATATAGCTAGATAACATACTTATAATCTAAACCTCATGAACTTAAATAAACTAATTTGACTGCAAAATAATAATATCTTATAAACATGGTCTTCAATTGCTATGACAGAAGCAAACAATAATTTTTTTGGGAGATTTACTTAGATGTACGAAAATAAATTCATATTTATCATAACTAATAATATTATTTTACTTTCAAAATAACAAATATTGTTCTTATTGTCGTAGAATACTTTGTCAATACTGAACAATAGTTAGACACTTCATGAGGAGACTAGCTCGCAAATATCTAACACAAATGAACCATGCACAAAGAATGTCATTAAGAAAATCTCATTTAAATTCTTTTTTTTTTCATGCTAAACTGAGTTTGTCAATAATTAGAAAATATTATGTTTTATCTACATTTTTGTAACTTATAAAATAAATGTATATAATGACAAATAATGTTATCTAATATTTTTTTATTATGAATAAAATTGATTGAGAATAACGTGCAACTGCAAGTTTATAGAGACTAGTGTGTGTGTGTCTATACATATATATATATATATATGTTACTTGAATCCGAATTAAATTAATTGGCTTGGGCTATGATTAAATGAGAAGTTGGGCAAAAATTAAAGGCCAGCGATTTGAGGGGTAAAAATTAAAGACCAGTCCATATGAAGGGAAATCCGCGCAAAAACAAGTATATGGGTAACATTTACAAAATAATCATTTTCAACTCCTGTAATTGAAAAGTAATGGTATGAATTTTTCAATCCACAGGTATAACTCCACGATATTCTGATGGAATTTCCTATGAAATATGAAACTCCATTACAGTGATTATTTTCAAAAATAGGGGCGAAAAGTGGCCAATAAACGCTTAGAAGTTGCATATAGATGGGTGTGAGTGGGAGGTGTTAAGCAAAAGAAGACGCAAGATCTGAACATTTTTATTAGAGTATAATGTTAGAGAGGAGGAACCTTTAAATTCACTACAAGACAAACTGAAATTAGCTACGAGTTTTGTCGCTAATCTATCTCGAAATCGCTTGTAGCTAACAATTTTTTTTTAATAATCTATCGCTGATCCAATTTAGTGAAGGATTTTGCTATTTACAAAATTTGTCCGTCGTTAATTCTTTTTTATATAGATGTCTCAGGCATTTAAAAATTTGAAACTTCTCTCTTTAGGCTCTCTCTGTTCTCTATCCAAAGCTTCAACTTAATCAGGAGAAATCGAGTTAGTTGTGCTAATTTCTCGCCCGTGACTACTTCTCTACAAAGGATGAAACTAATAATTCAATTTTCAAAAAAGTAATTTCCTAATAAATAAACTTAAGCTTGTCGTTGCTATAAACAAAAATAATTTTGCACAGGATATTTCGTTTTCATGATTTCTTCTTTGAGCACTAAAAAACACGTAGGCTAATTCATGGAAGGAGAGTGGCCATTTGGGCCAATAAACAAACGGAATTAGATTTCTTGTCAATGTCAAGAATATGTTCTTTAGATAACTATTGGATTAGGTGCGACTTAAACAACCTTAATGAAGACAATTAGACAAAGACAATAGTTAATACTCCGTTTTAATATAATTGGCATATATAATGGTGACTCTTCAGAGGCACCAAAAGTTGCTCTATCTTATATGCATCAAGTAAAAAATATCTATAGGAATAGTGGGAGTGAGATAAGATGCTTCCTTCATATCTAACGACTCTATCAATTGAGTTTTCTTTTTTTTTTCATTTGATTAGTACCAACTTACATGCTCTTGCTCCTATACTGAATCCAAGACACTCGATGCGCAATTTTCCAACATAACAATAATAGGATGTGCGTGTGTGTATTGCTGTTGCACATGACCAAATTTCTTTGTGTGTGTATTGCACATGACCAAATTTCTTTTACTATATGTACACTACGATTTCTTGGATCAGTTGTACACTATATAGTTTTTACGTATATGCACAACATAATTTTTTGGCAAAAAGGAAAGATCAATTTTTCTCCAAACAGAGTAGCCTCGTCCATATTTTTCGAGGATGCTTCCGCAATTCTAACCAGGCGGATCCATAACATTAATTACAAATTTGATAGGATTCAGTAATTTTAGCTTATATTTTATATGTGTGTTTTTTAAAATCACTTAGTAGATATCAATAATTTATTTTAAATCTAATAAAAACGGAAAAAATATGGCATGCAACTTGTGACTAATAAAGCAAAAAAAAAAAAGGAAACAGGCAAGCTCCACAATGACTCTTTAAAAGCAACAGCGTTTCTCTTAAGACTTTTGACCATTACTAAAAAGCAAGTTGCCCTATGGAAGCTAATACGGAAGCTTCCATATACTGCTAATTAAAGTAATAAATATCTTGTGAAGTTGCATGCAAAAGTTGGTGCATGTCTATTTGTCACTACTTGATAAAGATCTAAAGGAATCACTTCGGACTGTGGTGAGATAAATGAGATTTTTGATCCTTAAATAAAAGTTTTGGGTTCGTGCTCTTAGAAGGAAGAAACTTTAGTAGGGAGCATTTTCTTCTTTTCATGCGTCCTATGCAAAATAAATTTGAATTAGTCGAGCTATAAGCACCGAATAGCGGATATGGTTCTAAAGTAGGTATTAAGCCGAGAAAAGGAGAAGAATTTTTTTAATTCAAGAAAAAAAAAGTTCATTGTCCATACATTTATTCTATACGATAAGAATTGACTATAAAAAAATGGGGCTAAAGGAATCATCCGAGATGTGGTGAGATAACTGAGATCTTTAACAAGAGGTTTCAAGTTCATGTCTGAGAATGGAGAAATTGTTAGTGAGGAGCACTTCCTCATTTTAATATGTCTTATGTAATGTGAGTGTCAATTAGTCGAGTCAGTAGATAGCGACACTACAAAAAAATGAGTAATTTGTGGAGGTTAAAAGTTACAATTTACGGAGATTTTAGCCTGTTTTAGCAACTAACGGAGGCTAAAACCTCCGCAAATTGCAACTTTCAACCTCCACAATTTTTTTTTTTAGTGCGAATAGCTGATGACTATAAAGAAGGGGCCTAAATTAAAGGATGCTTCGCATTTTCTTATCTGTCATCAACTTCCTGTGTAGCAAATTGTTTATACCTGAACTTTAAAGTATATGAAAGCGGGTGATATATTTCATTAAAAAAATGAAAGTGACAGATTTTAAAGAATCTAGAAAAATATCTATCGGATAACTTTAATGATTTAATTATTCAATTTACTATGGAAGTGGAGAAGATATGTCTATGCAGTAATGCAACTGTAGGACAAATGTTTGGGAAAAAAGAAGTGCATAATCGATAAGAAGATATATATGAGATTTCAAGTAATCAAAAGATAATTGAAAATTAAACATCATGTGCTCTATTTATTATTAATAAATAGTTCAATCCTTTTATTTAAAGATGTCTATTTTTTTGTAAAGGCAACATGGATTTGGACATAAGAAATGACAAGTTGTTCCATTATGAATTGAAAGCCTAATGTTGCTAAATATTTTGTGCCTTGTTGAGCATTAATTACTTTCTATTTAATAGCTACCCTTCAAATAAGCCAAATTATAGTGGAAATAAAAGAAGTCCCTACTATTTCTTAGAGCCTGTTTACTGCTAGCTGATAAGTCTCAAATGTTAAAAAAATACTTTTAAGTATTGAGATTGATTTTAAAAATAGTTGGTTACGTGTTTTAATAAAAGTGTTGAAACTAATAAAAAATAGTAGCTAATTTGGTAAGAAAATATTTACAAAAAATAAATAAATTAAAAGACGAATGACAAATACAAAAATATCGAGATAATTAAGAGTTATGTTTTAGGAAGATTATCTTGGAAACGTGAGAAAATACTACAGATAAAATAGTAAAAGACTTGGTCAAAACCAAAAAATGATTATAAACTGAAAAGTCATAAATCCAGGGTGGCCTTATAACATTTGATTGATTGTGGCATATAAGCACTTCGCTTATATATACTTTATTCAAAGACAAATATAAGTTAAGAAGTGTCTCTAAACTAGATTGATAAGCTTATAAGCTAGCCAAACATATATCCTTGTATTCTTAATGGTTTCTATTATTCTCATTGTATTGTTAATAGCCAAAAATAGACATGTCTGTATTTACAAGCATGTCAAATAACATATGTGTCCTTGTAATATAAGCCGATATATTACAAGTTTATGGAACAAGCTACAATCTTACTCTATAGAGAACTTGTGACAATTCTGTATGATTCATGACTAATCCATCAGGCACTAGAGATTGAATATAACATAAAATCATACTTATTTGTTGTAACTTGTATGCTACAATTTTTTTTTGTTCGTAACTTTAAAATCATGACACTCACAAAAAGTTAGTATATAACATGAAGTGGTACCCATTTTTTTTTTCATGCAAAAGTATCCCATTTGTTCAAATCACTCTAAAGTAAAACAGCTTAGATCCAGTGAAGCCTCCGCTCAAACTGATCTCCTATAAAACCAACCTAAATACCTCCTCATTTGACAGCCCTGTTCTTGCCCACCAACCCCCCCACCCCACTCCACCCGACCCCTCGTCGCAGGCATGGACACGAAATGCACCCAACCACCCTCCTCCACCGCGAAAATAAGACGAACCACTAGCTCCAACGGTAGTGGAACCGGAACCATAATTCTTGGCAAGTACAAACTTGGCCGTCTTTTAGGCCGTGGTAGCTTCGCTAAAGTCTACCACGGCCTTTGTTTAGACGACAACACTAATATCGCGATCAAAGTTATCGATAAAAAAACAACCATTACCGATACCTCAATGGAGCCCCGTATAATACGTGAAATATCCGCTATGTGTCGTCTCAATCATCATCAGAACATTATCCAATTGATCGAAGTAATGGCTACAAAAACCAAAATATACCTCGTCATGGAGCTCGCCCCAGGGGGCGATCTCCACACCAAGCTAAACCGTAGAGGGCGGTTTTCTGATTCCACCGCGCGTTTTTACTTCCACCAATTAGTCTCTGCACTCCATTTTTGCCATCAAAATGGCGTTACTCATCGCGATATGAAACCACAGAACCTTCTTCTTGATCAAAACAACAACCTTAAAATCTCCGATTTCGGACTTTCTGCGTTGCCTGAACAGCAAAAAAACGGCGTACTTCATACTGCTTGTGGGACACCAGCTTATACTGCTCCTGAAGTAGCATACAGAAAAGGGTATGATGGTAAAAAGGCTGATTCTTGGTCTTGTGGAGTAATCTTATTTGCATTTCTCTCTGGATCACTTCCTTTTGATGATGAAAATATACCAGACATGTACCGTGCAATGCACCGTCGCGTATTTCAGTTTCCTGATTGGGTTTCAAAACCAGCTCGGAATGTAATAAACAAGTTACTTGATCCTAACCCGAATACTAGATTAAGCATAGAGCAACTAATGAAGCTTTCTTGGTTCAAGAAATCCACGACGAAAATGGGACATTCAAGTCATCATCAGGTGCAAGTAGGCGAATGTTTATTTGAAAAAGATTGTAAAACATTGGGCAGAGTAAATGCGTTTGACATAATATCAATGTCATCGGGGTTGGATTTAACCGGGTTGTTTGAAATTGGATTGAGTAAGAAAGAGATGAAGTTTACGACGAGTGCTCGAATTGGTGATGTTGAAGAGAAGTTGATGAAAATTGGAGAAAATGGAGGGTATAAAGTGGAAAGAGGGAAAGGTGGGGGTATTGGATTGGTTAAAGGAAGAGTAGTTTTAATGGTGGAGATTTTGGAGGTGGCAATGGAGTTGTTGTTAGTGGAGATTAAGGTTATTAATGGAGGATTAGAATTTGAGGATTATCAATGGGAAGAATTGAAATTTGGGATGAAAGATATTGTAGTTTCATGGTACAATGATGGGTCTTGAAGTGGAAAGATGGTGGATGGTTGTTTTCGTCTTCTTTTATTTTTTTTAGTTATTGTTTTGTACTTTTATTCGAAACTAACTAGCTCGATTAATCTGGATTCATGCTGCATAGAGTTTAATAAAGCGAGAAGTACTCTATACTTAGAGTTTTTTCATTCTTAGGACTTGAGACGATGGAGGATGGTTGTTGGATGAATTTCAATAGGAAAATTGTGACTTCCGAGTTCACTAAAAAGGGAAGCGCTCCTTACTAAAAGTTTCTGATCCCGGTGGATCGGAGGTTAGTTGTTGGATGAATTTCATTGGGAAAATGGCAAAGGATAAGTTTTGTTGCCGGTATTAGATCACTAAAATGGGAAGTGCTCCATACTTGGAGTTTCTCAATTCTTAGGATTTGATCCCGATGGAGGATTGTTGTTGGATGAATTTTTCAATGGGAAATGGCAAAAGACGAGTTACGTCACCGATAGAGGTCACTAAAGCTAAAAGCGTTCCGTACTAGGAATTTCTTCATTTTTAGGACTTGATCCTAAGTTCACTAAAGCTAAAAGCTTTCCGTAGTAGGAAATTTCTTCATTTTTAGGACTTGATCCCGATGAAGGATGGTTGTTGGATGAAATTCAACGGGAAATGGCAGAGGATGAGTTGTACAATGATGGTAGCCATCACAGATGCTATTGAATGTATAGGCATATGATAGTTGTTCTGCTTGGGAGTTGAGATCTTTTCTTTTAGTGTTTGAATATGATTTTGTAAATAAAAATCCTCTTGTTGATTTTTAGTTGCACAATACGTTTCTCATTAGTTCCTTTTCATACTCGTAAGTTAATTTGATCTAGGATTTTAGGCTATCAAAACATATGCTTGAACCTATGATATCACCCGTAAAGCAAAATTAAGTTGTTAAAGAGAACACAACTTTGAATGAATTATATTTTACCTAAAAAACATGAGATTTGCCAAACACGTGGCAATATCTATTTTTGTTGGTGGTAGTGCGATTTGAACCCGAGACATCTCGATCTGTCCTGATACATATTGAAATTTGTGACCATTTCATCTAAAAACTGCTAGATAAAACACACTTTTATTTAATTATGACAATTCCATTACTTCACCAACCATATGAATTAAAGAAAATACATAGGAAAGGGAGCAACAGGTCACAACATTTGTATCTTGAGCAGTAACTTTCACAAGCTTACCCATGCTTTAGTACTGAGGGTCCAAAGCATAATGTGGTAACCAAAAAACATTTTCAGTTTCACACTAATTTTTCCTTTTAAAAGTTTCAAAAATCTCCACAACCTGATCCCACCAAATGTTCCATCGTACGATATTCCTTTCGTGTGGAATTTGAAACTGAAAGAAAAAAACAAATATTTGAAGCTTCCCGTTTAATACCTGATATTTGGTGAGAAATGAGGAGGAGAAAAACTATAGGATATTAACAAAAGTAATTATGTTATGAACATATGAGCCGTCTTAGCTCAGTGCGTGGCTTTTAACCACGTGGTCGTGGGTTGACATGTTTTTATTATTGGTCCAAATTTTCTTCATTACCACTTTCCAATCCAAATTCGTGCTGTATGACGAAGGGGAGGTGTTCATTTCTCCGTTCTCGTGACTTGAATCTAAAGACCCCTAAACGTGGTCATGGGTTCGACCCCACGGACGGCGACATGTTTTATTATTGGTTCAAATTTTCTTTATTACCACTTCCCCATCCAAATTCGTGTTGTATAATGAAGAGGAGGTGTTCATTTCTCCGTTCTCGTGACTTGAATCTAAAGATCTCTAAACTAAAGATGGAGGAATACAATTAATCCGTCTTAAACATGTTTTCATTGGGTTAAAGAAGTGGATGAAATAAACTATTACTACTCGTTTTCCTCATGTGATTATTTGCAAATCTACGATTAAAAGTAATTTAACACCTACGACTTTCAAATTCTTTCAAAAGAATGGACGATAGAAACAATTACTCATTCTCTTTATGTGACTACTTGCAACTCTATGATTAAAAGCAACACCAAAGTTGGTGTCCGTTTGCCTTGATTGATTTACGTCACACTAATTTGAGTGCAGAGTACAATGATAATTTCTTTTTATATATCTTAGAATTAGCTAAAGAAACAAACTGAATTAACAAACCAAAATATTGTCTCTGCAAAGTTTAGATGTTCTTGTGAAAACGTGTTGCGAAAACTACATATAATAAACACCACCTACAGAGGAATATCATTTTTTTCTCTCTCTCAAAATGCTATCATGGATGTAGAAAGAAGAAAATTCCATGTGACGTAAATTTGATAATTTAGTAACTTGTGATGTACAATAAATCATTCGACTAATATTAGAAGAGTCAGAGTCTTTAAAGAGGAAATGATCTCATATGCCCACTTACAATTTGAATAGAGAAAAATAACCCCACAAAGATCTCATATGCCCACTTACAATTTGAATAGAGAAAAACAACCCCACAAAGATCTCCCGTTTCTTGGGTAATTTTTTTTTACTGATCTCTAGTTAAAGGGGTCATAAATGGACTATAAAACCGAATCTCCCGCAGGGGCGGATCCACGTGTAAGTGAGGGTGTACCCGAACACTCTAGGCAAAAAATTACAGTGTATATATAGGGTAAATTTTCTGTATTTATGTACATATATTAACTTTTGAACACCCTCAGCAAAATATTACAGTGTATATTTAGCTTCTTTTTTTTTCCGAACACCCTGAATGAAAATCCTGAATCCGCCACTGATCTCCCGTCTTCATATTACCTAAGATCACTCAATCTTTTGATTGGATTGGATGTCTATATTCATCTATTTGCAGTACTTCTTAAACCAAACTCCAATGTTTAGAAAGCTTTCAAAGTCAGATTGTGGTCTGCAAAACAGATGTGTATATGTAAGTTCAAAATATGAAAGTGAAATAGTGGAATGTTAACTCAAGTACAAGCTATACTGCAAATTCATGAACATAGACCACTTTACCTATCAAGTGCATGAGTGTCCTTGGGGAATACTTTAACCTCCACTCCTTTCTCCTTCATCGCCCGTGCATACTGCACCAGATAAGAGTGAAAAATATACACTTTCTTAAGTAATACATTGAATGGAAATAAAACCATAACTTAAAACGCCATCGATCATTGTGCTGCAACAAACATTACAGCCACTAGACCGCAACAAGGAGGGAGGATCTCGTCCATATAAAGCTCTAAAAGGGGTCATCTTGGTGGAACCATGGTAAGTGGTATTGAACCAAATTATTACAATAACACTAATTAATGTTGGCAGGGGTATGTGTGAAGAAATAAAGTTGATGTTTTGGAGCTACAAAAATACTAGATATTTATTAAAGGTTCTAGAATGACTTAGTGTACTATCTTAGATAATTATCTTGAAGAAAAATCTAGATATTCTAGAGTAATACTAGAAGATAAAGATAACTCGATTTTTCTTATGGATGTATCTAGAATAATATCTAGAAGCATCCCTAGACAAGTATAAATAAGGGTGACATTAGACATTTGTAATCAACCCATAAAAACCCAATACAAGCCAATTCAAGGAGTCTTCTTCCATAACAAAGTTCTACCTCAAATCTTTCTTTGCCTTTCTAAGCTTCTTCTTCTTTAGTTGAATCTTCCGATCTTAGTTAACGATCTTGGGCTAGCAGAAGGTTTCTCCGATTTACTTTTCTTTTGCTATATTTCTCTACATGGTATCACAACCATAGTCGTAGTTGGCTTCTGGATTTTATTGCAAGATCGGTGTCACGACCCAACCTCGTAGGCCGTGACTAGTGCCCTACTTGGGCACCCTGACATACCTACCCACATCGAATCTCATACAAACAGCATTTATGGCTATAACTGCTATATGCCGTCTCAAACTATATCAAACTTTATTAGACACATTTCAGCGCAAACATATACATATACATATATCAAAAAGCCGGCAAGGCTATCACATATGTCAAAAGCCGACAAGGCTATCAAATATGTCAAAAGCCGACAAGGCTATCAAATATGTCAAAAGCCGACAAGGCTACCAAATGGCGCAACGGCCCAAAACATATACAAAACGCACGCCGACAAGGCTGCCATAACGAAAGAGATCATATAAACACAACTGCACTGAAGCAGGCACACACACCCACAAATACGTCTACAGACCTCTATACAGACCAAACGAATCATATGGCGGGACAGGGCCCCGCCGTACCCCGGAACAAATATATACATGCATAGCGAACAAAATATATATATACCAAAAGTGTATGCTCTGAAATGAAAAGAGCACTCCAAACGGCAGAAGAGGATGTCCTAAACTGGAGGATCACCAAACTGTACGTCGGTACCTGCGGGCATGAAACGCAGCCCCCGAAGAAAGGGGGTCAGTACGAAATATGTACTGAGTATGCAAAGCAGAATGTACAGAAAGCAAATCTGAGATATAAACGAAATGAAAGTATCAAACATAAGTGCAAATCCAACATATTAAAATTTGTTTACTTTCAAAAACATGTAAGTCATGCATCGGGTACAGAAGAATATGGTCGCCCACCCGTCCATGGCGCCATAACACCAGAAAGTCTCAAATCTCCGTATCCCCGTCACATATCACATCACAACATAACGCCATACACAGCATAACACCAAATATAGGTGGAACCCGACCCTCTTTTGCGAGTAGCTCGGTGAACCATAAACACAGCATAACTCCGGAGTATATCAAAATGCGCACGATAACAGAACCGGCCCGGGACTCGGCGAAGGGAATAACAAAATGCACGAATAGAGTCGTGAGTAGTCATATGCATAAAATCAATATCATAAATTCAAACATAAGCACAACGATCATATTTGAAAATCGAAATAATAGTCTTAACAAATTCTTTCAAAATCTCCCGAATTTCATAAAGGGAAGTCGCGGGACCCACGGATGGGAATTTACCCAAGTCGGGCCCGCTTATGGAAAACATACTCGTTATGCGTAATGCAAACTTTTATAAAAATATATTGGAGCAATCCGAGCATTTATGTGAAAGTTATGGCATTCGGAAATTTCGAAGTTCTTTAAAGTGAAACCTTTTTGCGCAAAGTTCGAAAAGCGATTTTTCGAATACATAAAGGTTCATATATCATCAAATCATACATAAGAGTGCCAAAGAACATATACGGATCATAACATGCTCGGATTTCGGATTTGGAATTTTCCTTAAGGCTCTAATTTAGCCTATGAAAACTAAGACATGCCAAAAAGAAAGGAAGTTGCCTTACATACCTCGAACGCACTTCCAAGATAGCCAATCTAAAGCTAATCCAAATCTACGCCTCGGGCTCTCCAAGGTCTACAATTACGCCAACGAATAACAAACATTAGCTAAGGGCACTTAAGCCATTCATTCCAAACTAATCATTAAATTCTACAGAAAATTCGGCAGCACTTCCCCTGTAGGTAGGCCATCCCGAGAATTTATCTCGCTCAAAATCAACAACAACAACCACAATTTTCCTCTAAATTGGCCGAAAAACAGCCCCTATGGCCGAGAGCAGCCCCCCCCCCCCCCCCCTTTACACATCCCTCATTTTCAATTATGTGTTGTATCACAATCCACAATATAACGATGTCATTCTCATAAACTATACAATTTACATCAAGCGTACGATAAGCCTTAAATCAGCCCGCATAATCACCACATCAATCTTAAGTCATTAAACACTTATTTCCAACTAGAATTCATATCGACGATAACTAAAATACTAAGCGATAGTGATACGATCTTTGACACATTATAAAACTCACATTCGCCCACACCACACATATACATATGTTAATGATTCTTATATACACGAATTTCATTCAATGCACAAAGTTCTCCAAATCAGTCCGCAACGCCTACTATGTCAATTTGGGGCATTAAATTCTCATTTCCAACCTACAAATCATCACAATAACCATTACGACGCTAAGCGATATAAATTCATTCCTTGCCAAACATTAGGGCTACACACGGCTACATTACTTCCATGTATACATATATTGACGATTTGTATTCTTTTCTCCACTCTACAACAATTTAACACGATACAAGACTAAATTCATCAATCCAATACCACACAACACACACCCACTTCACACGGCCAACATACCAAACACACAACCCAACTTCAACATTCCATATTTCATGATTTCTATCCATTTTAGCATACTACAATAGGCATACAAGATTCACAATACATAAACAAGATGAAATCTTACCTTTGTTCTTCACTTCCTTCAATAGCTAGGGTTTGCAAATGGGCACTATTAATGGTTGGATGACCCAAACAACTCTTCCACGCTACTTAGGGACCTCAATATAGTTGATTAACACCAAGGAATTATTTTTGGGAAG
Source organism: Lycium barbarum (assembly GCF_019175385.1). Classification (NCBI taxonomy): domain Eukaryota; kingdom Viridiplantae; phylum Streptophyta; class Magnoliopsida; order Solanales; family Solanaceae; genus Lycium; species Lycium barbarum. The sequence goes on along the minus strand of NC_083347.1, from coordinate 123,704,130 downwards.
GCTAAAAATGATCTTGTTTTTCTCTCCTCTTGGCCGAAAACAGTGGAGAAAAATGGGGCTCTCCAAGTTGTTATTTTTTTCTAAGTGAATAATGAAGAGAGATGAATTGGAAGTCATCTTTTAGTCCACAAAATATCTCTTAGTTGTATTTGGCCCACACAATGTGTTGGACCATTTAAAATTGGCCACACAATGTGTGGGACCAATCTCATTTACATGGCCACCATGGCATTTGTACAACATTTTTAAATTCCAATTTTTATGAATTGTGGTCCCAATTTTCCCTAAGTGTTCAATGCCATCAATTTCATACCTAACTTATATCTCAAAATAAAATCAAATGGTCAAAAGTCCCGACTTCAAATCCCGAAATAATCTTGGCCTTAAATTATCATAGTTAATCCGGGTTGTCCCAATGTATAAAAATGCGGGACGTAACAATCGGGCCAGTGGTAGATTCAACTGGTTTCTCTAAATGGATTTAAGCGGCCGAGTTAATGGACTGGGGATGAAGTTGTTGAATCAGTCCAATTACAAGGTATGGAAGACATGTATGGAGTCATACCTTGTGGGAGAGGATTTGTGGGATGTTGTTAATGGTAGTTACACAAGTCCTCCTATTGACGGACCGGAAAATACCAGCGCATACAAGAAGTGGAAGCAGATTAATGCAAAGGCGGAGTTCATCCTGAAGAGGTCCATCTCTCACAAATTGTTTGATCATATTATAAGGTGCAGATCAGCTTATGAAATTTGGAGGACCCTTGATCGTTTGTTCAATAAGAAGGATGAAGCGCGGCTACAGATCTTGGAGAATGAATTGGCTAACACCATTCAAGGTAATCTTTCTATTGCTGAATATTTTTTGAAGATTAAGAGCTTATGTTCAGAGATCTCATTATTAAATCTAGATGAGGCTATCTCTGAAGCACGAATGAGAAGAATGATCATTCGTGGTTTGAAGAAAGAATATATTCATTTTGTTACATCAATTCAAGGATGGGCTCAACAACCATCCTTGGACGAGTTTGAGAATTTGTTGCCATCACAGGAGCTCCTAGCCAAACAGATGGCTAGTGTATGTTTTAAAGAAGGGGAAGGAAATGCTCTTGTATCCGACAAGAGAAACTTCAAAGGAAAAACATTCACAGATACGCCACACTCCCGATTTCAAAGTGTTTCCAGCTCACCAGAAAAGGAGGGAGAGTCTACTAATAACTACAAGAAGACTCTGAAGTGTTACAGGTGTGGTAAAATAGGACACATAAAAAGATATTGCCGAACAAAAATGAGCAACATGACTCAAGTTGAGAAAGCTGCTGAAGAAGAAGAGGACTGGGGAAGGTGCTTCGTAGCTGAGGCTCGAGTAGTAGATGCCCTGGCTTCCTTCAATTTCGAAAGAGACAGGATCATGGATTCAGGAGATAATACAGTTCATCATGTGGAGAAAGAACGCATTGGTGTTATTAACAAAATGAAAGAAGATTCTAAAGATGTTCATACTGGTGACGTGGTAGGTGCTATCGAGGAAATCAATGAAGCAGATCCTGAAATTGGTAATAAAAGTCTGGACGTGAGGGATGTTGAAGTAGAACCTGAGCAGGCAGTGTCTGAAACTATACATGTCAATGGTGACAATTTCAGACAAAGCATTGAGGGAGATATAGTGAAAGTTGAAGTCTCTGGTCAATCATATGACATATCAAGGTCAATTACTGGCTCAGAGGAAATACTAGAAGCAAAGTATCAAATAAATGAAGAGGTTGACCTTGAAGGCTTAATTTCATATGGAGATACAAGCAGTATGATTTTTGAAAGCTCTGAAGCTGCCAAACAGTTTATCGAGGAGTTGGAAAGGAAATCTAGTGATGGATCCTATGCTGGTATTGAGGCTTCGAAGGAAATTCATGGTCAGATCATCACCGACTCAGGTGCTTCTCCAGATAACACAATTGTTAAGGAGCTAAGAGAAAGGGGGAGTCTGGAAACTCAAGAATGTGAAGTTCAGCATGAAGATGAGTCACGTGGTTCGCAAAATCCAAAAAGAAATAGTGGCAAGTCCGCTCGCTACCGAGATGGAAATTGTATCAAGACATATTCATGTTTCTTTGGAGGCTCAATTATTAGTGGAAAACCATCATCATTTGAAGAAGGAAGAAGTGTCGAGCAAATATTGCTGAGATCTTCACCAAGGCACGCCCAAAAGCTTCGGTTGAGTTCTTCCGCAACAAGCTCGGGTTAGTTTCCAAAAAATCACTTTAATGGGGAGTGTGAAGAAATAAATTTGATTTTTTGGAGCTACAAAAATACTAGATATTTATTAAAGGTTCTAGAATAACCTAATGTACTATCTTAGATAATTATCTTGAAGAAAAATCTAGATATTCTAGAGTAATACTAGAAGATAAAGATAACTCGATTTTTCTTATGGATGTATCTAGAATAATATCTAGAAGCATCCCTAGACAAGTATAAATAGGGGTGACATTAGGCATTTGTAATCAACCCATAAAAACCCAATACAAGCCAATTCAAGGAGTCTTCTTCCATAACAAAGTTCTACCTCAAATCTTTCTTTGCCTTTTTAAGCTTCCTTTTCTTTAGTTGAATCTTCCGATTTTAGTTAACGATCTCGGGCTAGCAGAAGGTTTCTCCGATTTACTTTTCTTTTGCTATATTTCTCTACAGTATGTTCTGTACCGAATACGTGTAATGCCCCGAAGCTTTGGATTAATTTGATGCTTCTGATTCAACTACCAGACAACCTAAGGAAATATGCGCGAAGATAGGATTGGCCCCTGCAGCAAGCATTATCCGGGAACGATTATCCAGGAACAGGAAGATGGTCGGCTTGGCACGCCTAAATCTCCCACAATCAATCCAGAAGGCTTCAGGCGACTGGAGCAACCTTTGAAGGTGCTCAGCCTTGTTCACCAAGAAGTCTGCTACAGATGAGTAAAACTTTATTTGCTTATAGGCACCGTGACATGCTTCGAGCTAATGGATAGATCAAAATCAATATGTTTAAGCCACCAAATAACTTAATTATTAGTTGTCTTTCTGATAACACCAACACTACACAGACAAAAGAACTTCAAATTGAGAATACAGCTCATGCATCTAAGATTGATATTAAGAAAATTGAGACCTACTAAAAACTAAAATGACTTTAGATTTCCGGTTCTGCTCATGAGTGTCCCTATCCAGTGGAGATGAATGCTCTTCTGGATAGAACCGTCATGTTTAGAGTGAATGTTAAAGAAGCAAACACTGAATCGCATGATGAAGTCTATGTCGCTAAGATCAGCGACGACGAAGATCATATGAACCAAAACAAGAAATCTCCAGAAGAAGAGAGACTTACCATATATTAACATTGCTGATGAGAAAATTGGTGTCGTTATGGTCTTTTTTATTTTTGTTAATTACCGTGTCTTGATAGTTCGTTAATATTGCTGATATTTTACCGTACTGACTATTTCCGTTTTGATTGTGAGAAACTCATCATCAGCTTTTCCTTTGCCTTTCTTTTGTACCTCATCATCTGCATCACGTACCTGTTTGGCTTTGCCTTTGCCTTTCTTTTGTACATGTACCTGCATGGTCTCAAAACAAAACCTAGAACTACAATTTTGATTTCCCCTCCTTATATACAATCTACTATCTTCTTGTTTAGACCATTTTACCCCCCTTTGCTTGGCGGTTCTAATTATTTAATTACTATACTTAAAAAAATTACATTAAGTATTAGCTACTTACTGCCGCCAATTATATTAAGGGTCTATAACGGCTCATTTGTTTTCATTAACACTAGTTTTGCGTTGATGAACAAAAAGATGTACAAAAATAAATTGAAAATAGTAATTTGGGTTAAAATAAATGCAATAGTTATTTAAATGATGAAAAATGTTATTACATTGGCGCAATAGCTAAATTTGGTATCTTCGGGAATGCAAGGATGATGAGTTTAGTTAAATTAGTTGCACAATATTTATAAGAGTACATATTTTATTATATGAGATCCAATATGCTACGCCGTATCTTACTCCACATCTCGTTATAAACGATATTTAGTTAACTTTGGTCTTGATGTTCAACCAAAGAAACTAAATTTGGTCTTTTTTCCCATCTCTTTGTGCTATTGAATTTATGATTGTTAAGTTTTCCTTTTGGTAAATCACCCTTCATCTTCTTTACGTTTTAAAATTCGTTTGTGTTGTGTTTAAGAAATAATGTCGATTATATTTTCGTTTATCATAAAATAACTACTTTTCATCGAAAGTAATATTTTATAATTAATTTTGTATTAAAAATAATTAGACATAAATAATTTTATATTTCAATTAATTTGGAATGTAAATTTAGCAAAAATGGCGTCCTTATTAGTGGATATAACTTTAAAGGCATTTAAATCATTTTAATAGAAAAAGGTATTTATAAAAACTTTATTAGTAAACATTTCAACTGCTTATTATCAGTTTTTCAACTCTTTTATCCAAACACATAATTACTTATTTATTAAATCAGTTTCAACACTTGAAAGTATTTTTCAACATAGTACTTATTAGCTAGCTAAGCCAAACGGGCTTGTATTTCTAAATGTTAGAAAAATAATAATTTATATTAATGAAATCTTAATTGATGTTAAATTATTAATTGTAAAAAGTTTTTACCTATTCAAATAAGGAAATGTTTAATGGTTAATAATTTAATTAACTAAATATCTTAAATATTAGAAAATTATATTTTCCTTATGTGATTATTTGCAACTCTACGACTAAAAGTAATTTAACACCCATGACTTTAAAATTCTTTCAAAAGAGCGGACGATATAAACAATTACACAATTCTGTTTATGTGACTGCTCGCAACTCCATGATTAAAAGCAACACCAAAGTTATTGTTCGTTTGCCTTGATTGATTTACATCACACTAATTTGAGTGCAGAGTACAGTGATACTAGGATCTTTTCTTTTTATACATCTTAGAATTAGCTAAAACAAACAAACTGAATAAATAAACCAAAATATTGTCTCCCCAAAGTTTAAAAATTATTGTCAAAATATAGAGGTATAACATTTTTTTTCCCTTTTTCAAAAGCTATACTAGAGCTGCTATATCATGTAGAAAGAAGAAAACTCCATGTGAGGTCAATTTAATAATTTAGTTATACTGGCATTCAGCATGAAGGAATGTGACAAAGGACATCAATAGAAATTTAGAATTCATCTATTTGCAGTACTTCTTAAACCACACTCCAATGTTTAAAAAGCTTTCAAAGTCAGATTGTGGTCTGCAAAAGAGATGTATATATGTGAGTTCAAAATATGAAAGCAAAAGAGTGGAAATGAAACTCATGGAGGACATAGAACCAGATTACCTATCAAGTGCATGAGTGTCCTCGGGGAACACGATGACTTTAACCTCCACTCCTTTCTCCTTCATCGCCCGAGCATACTGCACATGATAAGAGTGCAAATCACACACTTTCTTAAGCAATACATTGTATAGAAATGAGTAACCAAAACTTAAAAGGCCATCACTTATTATACCGGAGCAAATAGTACTGTAATGGCTCCATTTTGATCAAATAATAGGAATTTATTAACAATGGGCAAAACACACCCGTATATAAGTATGCCAAAAAGTAGAAAACCGAACAAAAGGATATGGTTTTCTATGAACGACATCCAATCTTCTATACCTACAGGAATCTCGTGCGTGAAACTGGCTTATAAACAATAACTAACCCGCCTTCATCTCACTGAATTACGTGATTCACTGATTCTTATTGCCAATTGGGCGGCAGCACATATAACATTTTTGGTCCATAGATGATTGCGTACTTCAACAGATCCTTTTTACAACAGTTTATCAGTAAACACAAAGCTTGTAGATTGTCTTTATCAATAGAGCCAACAACTAGAGTCCGCAGAGATATGATCATATAATGGATTGGTTCATAGTTGTTCAAAGGAACCAAAAGGTAAATGATATAGACCATGAACACACCAAAAAAAAAAAAAAAAAAGGAGTTTGCCCATACCCTTGATATCATGTTAAAAATGAAACATGATATGCAACCAACAAAAGGTGCAACTAGGAAGATGATAAGAAATCTCACTTGATTCCATTTAAGAATGAACCTTTATGTTCAATGAATAAAACAAGCAACTAGAAAGATGATAAGAAATCTCACCTGCAACCCAGTAGACATCGGTACACGGAGGTCCTTAGCACCTAACAAGAAAAGCGTAGGAGTTCTGACCTGCAAAATTGGCAAACACAAGGATGTTGGAGACGCATATACAGTCACACCTCTATAACAGTCATCCTTCACACCAACATTTTATTATAACGGCCAAGTTTTTTTGGAACGGATTTTTCATGTTATTTTATATTATATGTTCGCATAACAATAATTAGCTAGCACCCAATGGGGTGACCTAGTGGTCAATGAAGTGGGTTGAGAACTATGACGTCTTAGGTTCAAATCCAGCAGAAACAAAAATACAAGGTGATTTATTCTCATCTGTCCTAGCCTTGGTGGATAGAGTTACCTGGTACCTGTTGCTGGTGGAAGGTATCCCGTGGAACTGGTCGAGGTGCGTGCAAGCTGGCCCGGACACCACGGTTATCAAAAAAACCAATTCACCATAGCACCAAAATATATCCGGACAAACGACTCTATTATAGAGAGGTTGATTGTAACAGTATCCGTGATCCTTGAAATCTAGCATGACTTATAATTTCAATTTTTTTTTCCAATTTAAGCAGGCATTTCTAGAGAACTAACAGAAAGATAAATTGCTTAACACAAGAGACTGTCGAATACAGATTTGACAGAGGCGTATACCTTGGAGATGTGTAGAATTGGTGATTTTCGGTAAAAGGCGTCAAGATGCTCAGCTGAAGTAGCCTCTGTAAAACTTGATTTTCCCTTATCTCCAAATGTCTCTGCATAGCACCAATCAGGTATATCCGATGTACCGACCATCAAAGCGAGGTTGCAGACAGGGTTCCTTGCAACTGCTGCTGCAAACTTATCCGGTGCCTACAAAAATAGTAACAGAACTATCAAGCAATAGTCATTTAAAAAAAAAAAAAAATTGTCCAGGTTCGCTTTGTGAAGCACCACAAATGTTTATTGAACAAATTTGACAAGCACCATAAGTAAGTTCAGAAAAATGGGTGCATATAGAAACCATAAAAGACAGTGGCGTATTAGGAAATTGGTAGACCTGGCCAATCAAGTGAGTTGTCAAAAATCCACCGTGGGACCCTCCGAGCACAGCTATTTTAGATGGATCCACAAGTCCCTTTTCAATGACATGATCTATAGCAGCAAGTACATCATTAACATCCTGCAGATTATGAAAAAAGAGTACAAACACTCTTAGGTTCCAAATCCCTTAATAGAATTATTATGAAAAAGGAGAAATTCTATTTCATATAACAAAACCACTCAAGCCTAAACAAAAGTAAGGAAGAAACCTTTTAAGGGAAAGAAAACGAAGAGACTGCAAACAAGTACCTGTGATCCAATTTTCCCAGGAAGAGATTGTACTGCTTCCTCGCCAAAACCCAAGGAGCCTCTGTGAGGAGATTAAATAAAAAGTGCTCATCAACAGTACGGAGTTTAAGAAACAAAGGAAGACTTGAAACTTGTGGTCTAAAATAAGTCATACATATATGTGGCTATAAATCATCTCATTAAGGGTAAAATGGGTATTATAAAATTAAAATGTTACTAAATATCGAAAGGTGTTTCACATATATCAGGACAGAGGGAGTTTTAACATTAATCTAGCATCTCAAATATACGTTACTAGTATTTCACTGTCGGAGTTATATTTCAGTAACCATTATAATTAACAGAGGTGTGAAGAAAGAAGTCAGTAATGTTGGTTACCTATAATTTACAATCAACAAGCTATAACCAAGTGAGGAAAGGAAAGCCAAGGACTTTGAGAAGCTTGACAATGAAGTAGAATGAGGACCTCCGTGAAGGACTACAATCAGTGGATCGCACACGTTACGGCTCTGCAACTTGGAGGATACAAAGATAGCCTCGTACGGTTTGCTGGCACCTAACATGAATAAAACTCATTGAAGGTTATAGTAAAAACAGCAGAGATTAGTAATCTGGAAGGATCCAAGCATCTATTGATCTGCAAATAGCATAAGAGGTCACAATCATACGTCCTTCCATGAATTTATAAACTTGCCCTTAAGTTCAATGGGGTTCTTAACCCCCTATGCACTCATGGGAGAATCACTGCGAGTAATCAAACAGCTTGACAGATAAATAAATTGTTCATTTTTTAATAGCTTTCCTACCCTATAGATGAGAAAACATTAGGAATAGCTGCAATCTATCAAAAGAAACAGGTTTGCATAAGGTTATGGCAAGAAGTTGGTCTTTATATCACGATACATAAACCTATCCCAAGAAATCCACGTCTACCTGTAAGCAAGTCTTTAGTGAAGAGTGCGATGAGTTATTACCTTTAGTAAGGTTCTGCGAGATATCCCTGACAGGAATCTTCATAACACTAAATTGGCGGGAAGACAGCAAAAATGTAACCTGTGAGCATATTTGGGGACATTTAAATTTCAGAAAAGCCATCCTAGCAAGTAAATGCCTAACAGAACAGACTAGATGAAATAATAAATAAAGGAAAAAAAAATAAACAAAGAAAACAGACAGACCTTTTCAGAGCATCTAGATATGGGGCTTGAAACATCTAACCAACTCCATGAGTCCTCTGTGGATGCCTTACGGACAAGGGAACCATACTTGATTGCAGGAACATCAACGGGACTACTACAAACTATAACCGGAAAAAAATGCCAGACTCTTTGATTAATGGGAGTACTATTACAGTTTACAGGAACCAGTATAAAGTATATAACTTAAGTATCAACACTGATTCTTACCAGCTATGATGTTGTCACCATCTAGTGCAAGCAAATTCCAAGAGAAGCTAGAGTCTCCAGGGCTAATGCGCGATACACTTCCACTATTTTTTTTTGATAAAGACGCATATCACAATTATTAACTCATTGGTACAGAAAAAGAATTCATGCCATTCAGATTGAGTAACAAAATATTTGGTCACCTTATCACATTTACTGAAATTATTACTTGTGTGCTGCCCCAGATAGAAGATAAAATTATAGTATGTCCATCGGAAAGCCAAGGTCTATTAAGAACACTAAAGCAGTAAAGGCCAGGGAAGCAGCCATCCTCAGGACACGTCACAACAGGAACCTGCAGTTGCCCCTCGCAGCATGAGTAGGGGTGGCAAATTAGCCCATGAAAACATGACCCGCCCAAGTTTGGGCTGGTCATTGACCCGCCCAAGTTTGGGCTGGTCATTGACCCGCCAATTTATTGGCTCAGCCCATTTTAGCCCAACCCATTTCAGCCCATCTAAAAGTTGGGCTGATATGTAACCCAAATTGACCCATGAGAAATCTTATTAAAATATTCCAAAAAGACATGTTTTAATTTGATATGTTATATATAGCCGTAAGAAAAGAAAAACAAAAGTTTTGTTAGGTACTTAAAAAATTATAAAAGAACATACAAAGAAATTAAAACTTAGTAAGAATTGGGCGGGTTGGGTTGTGACCCACCCGCCCATTTGAAACCCCTAGTAGGTGTGCTGACCATAGGATAAAGCTCGGAATCAATTAAAAGTAAATAATACTGCTAAAATGGTTCATGATAACTAGCCTCAAAGTGCTGATGCAAGTAATCAGAATTACAAAACGTGAGTCTACCACATCAACAATTTTAGCATCTGGAGTTGGCTTTCCGCTGAATGACCAATCAATCCTATGAAGTGAACCAGTTGCAGAATGTGCCCATGAATCTACTGAACTTCTAGCAGACAAAAATATAAGCAATTTTCCATCCGGGCTGCAAAATTTATTGAAAAGACTAGTTAGATCCAACTGATGTTTTTCAAATGTTATCTTAATGAAAAGGAATTAGGGGAATGACTTCTTCATCCACACATCTCCTTTTCCCTTTTTTCTACCATTTTTCTTTTTTTCTCTCTCTTTTTTATTCTAGGGGACGGGGAGGAATTGGCCAGACAAGTAATTCAAGACAAACCTGAAACGAGGAAAGTAAGCACTACTTATGCTTTGTGTCAGCTTAATCGGAGATACATTGTTGGCTGCATTAGTTCTGAAAGTGACAAAAAGTCAGTTGAGACTACCAAAAATGCATAAATCAGATATACAAGAATTCTCCACTAGCTAATAGCCTGTTTGGCCAGGCTTATAAAATCAATTTATTTTGCATAGTGTTTTTTCATAACAAAAAAACAATAGTTTTCGTGAGAAGTAGTTTGTGTTTGGTTAATCAATTTGAAAAACACTTTTGAGCATCAATTCGTGTTTGGCCAAGCTTTTAAAAAGTGCTTCTAGGTATATTTTCCAAAAGTGCTTTTCAAAAAAGCATTTTTGGGGAGAAGCTACTTTTTTCAGCTTCTTAAAACAGCTTTTGCTTCTACTCAAAAGCACTTTTTCTTCTCCTAAAAGTATGGCCAAACACCTTAACTTTGAAAAAAAACACTTCTGGCCTTGGAGAAGCTTGGTCAGACATGCTATAAGTTCCCTATATACTACATCTATACAAAAGCAGATGTAGTTAATCCACAACATTTTCATTTCTGGTAACTAGCAAGTTACTTACCCAGATTGATGGACTTCTAACTTTGAAAGTGGAGCTCTAACAGCATACAAGGCACAAGGCCTGTTATAGCAATATTTTATACCCAACTTTCTAGGATCTGATGGCCACCCAACGAAAACCAGATATTGTTGCAAGCCTTCACGGGATGGAGCCCATACAACTTGTCCGACACTCAGTGACTTCCCCATTCCTTCAACAGGACGTACTTCTCCACTGCATAAATTTATATTTAGGGTTTCTATCCAAAGACATCAAAACTAAATCCTTTTACCAGACTGATACAAGCAAAAATAACGAGGTTGAATACATCGTCAACCCCTTAAGATTGTCAGTGAATTTCATTTAAGCACTCGAACTATAGCCTATTCTAATTGAGCACCTAAACACATGATAAAGTGCTCTTATTAGATACTCCTGACTCATTTTAAAAAAAAAAAAACTGCGCGTGTTCTCAAACGCCTATTACATAGAAAAGTTAATCACATAAAATATGCCCCTCCTTTAATTATACATCAACTTCAATTGGAACATGCTTGAGGTTTTACGGCTTATTGAGGCTAATGCATATAATTAAAGGTGGTGACATATTTATGTGCTTAACTTATCTACGTAAAGGGCGCTTGAGAACACACGCAAAAGCTTTTAAAAGTATTGAGTCAAAAATGTCTAATAGGAAACTTTATCATGTGTTCAGGTGCTCGATCAAAACAGGTAGTAATTCGAATATCTAAATGAAATATACTGGCAAGTTTAAGGGGCTATCGGTGTATATTGCCATATAACAAATTGTCATACCTGTTGACATCGATGATGAAAAGAGCAGGTTGTCTTTTTCCAGCATAGGTTTCCCCCCACTCCTCTTCCCAGTCCCCTTGACCTTTCCAACTCCCACTATCCTTATCTGTAGAATTATCTTTCTTATAACCAAAAGTAGTAAATGTAGGCTTCGAGGGAGCAGGCTCCTCAGCGACATAAGCAATAAGAGTTTCATCGTTGTTCCATGATATTCCCTCAAACCTGCATTATCAAATTTTAACAAACACCAAGTGAGTGTATGGGAAAGTGAAGTAAGTAAAGTGATGTTTAGCAGAAAATGACAAAAATGGTCCCTTAAGTATGCACTAAAACAGCTTTGGTCCTTTAAGTTTGCTAAATGTTTAACACTTTTAGTCTACGTCAAATATTAAACAATTTATGTTAGTTAGTTTGATGGAAACCAAAAAGGGCAGATTTAACCATAAAACCCAAGAAAGTCCCACCATATCCTAAAATATGTAACACAAAAAACTGCACTAGACACTAAAAAGATATAAAGAAATTACACCTCAAAAGCTGGACCAGACTCTAGAAATTAATCAAAAATAGCAGAAACTACAAAAATTATACCTCTAAATATGAGTTCCTGCTAATTTCCTTTTCTCTTTTTTCTTTTTTTTAATAATTCCTGTCAAATCTAACGAACAGAGTTCGGTACATATTTGACGGAAACTAAAAGTGTTAACTGTTGACAAACTTAAAGGACCAAAGTTGTTCATTGCATTCTTAAAGCAACTATTCTGAACCTACCTGCAAACATCAGGGACTATTTTTATCATTTTCTCGATGTTTAGTTCATATAATAACTTACCATCCATCTGAATATACAGAGCCATGGACAGAAGCAGGAACACAAAACTCCTTTTCGACCAAAGATCGACCCCAAATTTCAAACTTGGTTGGAGAATCATTTTCAGGATTCTTAACTACAAGAAGCTTTGAGCCTGAAGGTGATGGGATCATCATAGACACGTTGGACATCTCGATAGGGAAAGCAGCCCATTTAAAGCTTACAGCACTTTTACTTTCTTTAGAAATTTGACAAGGTAATATGTATCTCCTCTTCTTGTTGGCAAGGAGATTTGGTTGGCTCATTGAGAACATACCTTGGGAACCTTGAAAGGTAGAAAAAGGGTTAAAAACTAGCAGCAGTTAAAGAATAAAGCATAATATTTAAGTGGGAAGGGAAGAATTTAACTAATACTACACCATTTTTATCCTCCAGGTCAGATTTAGGGCGTGTTTGGTATGGAGGAAAGCATTTTCTTTCCTATTTTCCCATGTTTGGTTGGTCAAAATACTTTGGCATACTCTAGGAAAATAAATTCCTTAAAAATGAGGAAAATGACTTCCCTAATGGAAGTAGGAAAAACAAGTTCCATAAATCATTTTCCAAGACCATTGTCTCCTCCCCACCCACCCAACGGCCCAACTGCCACCACTTGACCATCCCACCCGGCACCACCCTCGAACCCCCACTCCCCACTCCATCCCACCTCCATAGTGTTTTACTAGATTACATATAAATGCTCTTGGAATGAAAAAAAAATTTGCTTACTTACCAAACACCGGGAAAAAAAAGAGTAAGAAACCCACTTGTTTTCCAAGAAAACATCTTCTAAAAAAATATTTTCCATGGAAAACATATTCCTTCGTACCAAACACAGCAATTATTATTGTTCATCACCAAAACAAAGAGAATGAAAAACTAAAGAAATCATACCACCGTCAGATGTGAAAGTCCATGCTTTGTCAATGGTGGGGATACTAGTGAAATCTTGGAGCAAATTAGATTGAGAAGAGTATTCTTCCTCAGAACTCGCATCCAAACCCAGAGGAAACTCTTTAGTGGAGATGGCTCCCACATTATTCATTTTGGATAAAACTGCGAAACTTCGTCTACTAATGAAAAAAAAAGAAAAAAAAGACCAATTAATATAGAAAAGGGAGTCTAACAGTGATGGACACGTTTTTTTCGTCTTGAATGCTTACAGAATGACAAGATGGAGATAAGTGACTACGAAACAAAAATTCTAGTGTTTTGAAGTTGATCAATAAAAGTTCAAATGATCTAAAGGAAGCAACTTTTAAGACTGGTGCTGAAAGAAACTCAAACAAATAATAACTAAGTACCACATGATTTTGAATTTTTCCACTACTCATGATTAATGGAACATCCTCTTAAGAAAAAAGAATCTTTTCTTTGGTAATGTACAACTTGGTACAAGTAAACGTATGATCTTTTCAGAAGCATTCACAAGAATTAGCATTTGCTCCAAGTTTTGATTCCGTAATGTCCTTGTATTGGATCTAGCTAACACCCGCCCATGCATATTGAAAGAAAAAAAATCCTAGAATCAGAGAGAACCACCTACAATATGCTAAGGCATAGTAGATTAATGATTACTAGATTTTTTCCTGATAAGTGCACCATTTTTTATTTTTGCTAAAGTAACGCATTTATGTACACCTTTTATTCAATTCATAGCAGCAAAATGGTCAATTCTAACTACACTTACTAGAACAGATAAAGTTTTTTTCTTTCTTAATACTTATCGAGTACAAATCAATCTTTGCACCAAATGAAACAATATATGCACAAAATCAAGATACGCAAAAGGAAATGGCAGAAATTAGAAACGCAACAGAAGAAGAACAAGAAAAAGACAAAAAAGATCAAATAGTTCTGCAAAATGAAAACTTTTCAAAGTTAATTAGGGACATAAAAAGCTATATATCGGAATGCAATATGCAGTACTATACGAAAATACAAGCATAATCAAGACACAATGAAAGAGAATATACATGATTTTTTTGCCAAAGGCACGCATCCATGTACACTTTTTAATTAATTCATAGCAGCAAAATGGTCGATTGTAAATGCCCATACTAGAACAGATAAAATTTTGTTCTTTCTTAATACTTATCGAGTACAAATCAATCTTTGCACCATATACAACAAAATATACTCAAATTCAAGATAAGCATAAGGAAACCGCAGAAATTAGAAACCCAACATTAGAAGAACAACAAAAGACAAAAAAAAAACAAAAAAAAAAAGAAGTTAAGACAGTTCTGCAAAAGGAAAACTTGCAAAAGTTAATATTGCAATCATAAAATTCTATCTACATTACTGTACAAAGCTACAACCATATATTGACATAATCAAGACACAGTGAAAGAGAATCTAAATCGAAGGGGAGCCTTGGCGTAACTGGTAAAGTTGTTGCCATGTGACCAGGAGGTCACGGGTTCGAGCCGTGGAAATAACCTCTTGCAGAAATGCAAGGTAAGGCTGCGTACAATAGACCCTTGTGGTCCGGCCCTTCCCCGGACCCCGCGCATAGCGGGAGCTTAGTGCACCAGGCTGTCCTTTAGTGAAAGAGAATCTAAATGCAATTTTTGCTAAAGGTCAAAATGCAATTAGCATCTATGCACACCCTTTATTTAATTGGCATAATACATAAACAGACCCTTAAACTTGGCTTCAGCTAGCAAGTATACCCTTTAACTTTGGATGTGCACAAGTAGGCACCTCAATTTATATAACGTTGAACACATAAACGCAAATGCTTACATGGCACTGACGTGACTCTCCAAAATTTATGTGCCACGTCAGCATTTGTGTTCACATGTTCAACTCTAGACAAGTTGAGGTGCCTACTTGTGCACACCCAAAGTGGGAGGGCATACTTGGCAGCTGAGACCAAGTTTAAGGGTCTGTTTATGTATTATGTCTATTTAATTCATAGCAGAAAAACGGTCAAATCCTAAATGCACTTATGAGAACAGATAAAGTTCTTTTCTTTTTCAATACTTATTGAGGACAACTCAGTCTTTGCACCATATGTAACAAAAAAGGGCATGTTACACATTTGGCCAGTTGACTAAAAATAATTACATTCGCTAGCTAAATATAGAAAAAATATATACTACTTTGTATCCAAAATGTAAGTTTTATGTATAACATACAACATTAATATACAAAAAAATATACATTTGTTAGCTATTATTTTGGTGAGCGGCTATACTTATCAACAAAAATGCACAAATTTAAACGCAACAAAACAAGAACAAGAAAAAGAACCCAAAAAAAAAAAAAAATGTCTACTCCCTTCCGTTCAAACAGAGTGTCTACTTAGCCTTTATTTTTTAGTTCAAAAAGAGTGTCCACTTGCCAAATCAAGAAAGAATTAACCTTATTTTTTCATATTTGCCCTTATTAAGTGTTAAGTGATCAAATCTCAATACCTTTTTAATTAGGGACAGTTTAGTCAAATTATCTACTTTTGACTAGGAGTTAGTATTTTAGTGTGCAAATGACTTAGTGGACACTCTTTTTGAACCGGAGGGAGTATCCAAATGTAATCAATTAAAGACAAAATGAAAGAATCAGTACTATAGGAAGATTTGAACAAATATTTGCATAATCAAGACAAGTGAAAGAGAATTTACATGTATAGCCAAAAGGGTCAACTGGAAATAGGTTTGAGTTGCTTGAGAAGGCGAATTTCAGACAATACTTATTTGAGGACAACTCAATCTTTGCACCATATGACACACAAACGGCACATTACACATTTGGCCAGTTGACCAAAAATAATTAAAGATGTACTCATATTTTATGTATAACATACATTAATATACAAAAAATATACTCTCTCTGTTTGAATTTGTTTGAACCTATTTTCTTTTTAGTCCGTGTTAAAATGAATGACTTCTTTCCTAATTTAAAAACAAATTCACTTTATGAATGATTTACAGTCACACAAATTTTCAAGACTTATTTTGAACCACAAGTTTCAAAAGTCTTCCCTCTTTCTTAAATGTCGTGTCCAGTCAAATGGGTTCATATAAATTGAAATGGAGGGAGTACATATTTGTTGGCTATTATTTTAATGGGCGCCTATTTATGTTAATTTATCAACAAAAAATGCACAAATTCAAGATAAGCATATGAAAATGGTAGAAAAGCAACAAAAGAAGAACAAGAAAAGAACCCAAAAAAAAAAATCAGATAGTTCTGCAAAATTAAGAAAGAATTAGCTTTATTTTTTCATATTTACCCTTGTTAAGTGTTTTTTTAATTAGGAGCAGTTTAGTCAAATTAACTTTTTTTTGTTCAGGAGTTAATATTTTTTTAAGGGGTATGTAAATAGCTAAGTGGACACTTTTTTTTAAGTGGAGGGAGTATCCAAATGTAAATAATTAAAGACACAATGAAAGAATCAGTACTATACAAGGCTACGAGCAAATATTTGCATAATTAAGACAAAATGAAAGAGGATTTACGTGTTTAGCCAAATGGGTCTATTGGAAATAGGCTTGAGAATGCGATATTGGGGAAAGCTATGAGAGTGCGTGCGTATTGCTGCTAAGGGAGAAGAAACTATATTCGTCATACTCCACTATGTTTTACTTTTCAACCACATTAGCTCCTTTTTTTTAGTTGAACTTTTTTCATATTGGCCCCTTTTTTAGTTTTTAATGAGACTCAACATCAACTGCATTTTACATTTTGCTTGGGGAAAAAACTTCAACCATAGAGTTTCTGGATGAATACTTGACCCAACTAAAGTATTTACACCAACTCATGTAAAATTATTTATGCCTTATTTGTTTTCATTAAGATCAAGGCGTCTAATCTGAATGCACATCTTGATTAAGATGTTGTTTCTAGATCTGAACACTAAATGATTAAGATTGTTTGTTTTTCAACATCTGAATGTGCATAATGTATGAATTTAAACATAAGTAATAAATATACAATTCAAATAAAAAAGTAACTAAATATTAGAAAATAGATACAAATTTAATAAAATACAAATATTATTTGATAAAAAAATGAACATTTATATAATCACATTTGACCTCGACTTACAAATCGCATTTGCTGGCTCTATTCATATTCATAGATTCTTTTCATAAATCGTAGTGTTGAACCCAACTTATAACTAACATTTTTAGATCCCGACTTATAAATCAAAGTTGTTGTGCCCGACTTACAAGTGCATTCACCTACCCCCGTTTATAACTCACAATTGTTGAGCCCGGCTTATAAATCGTATTTTCAACTATATATTTCATTTGTTACTTATCAATCGCATTTTTAGACTCCGACTTAGAGTTCCTTTGAATTAGTTAATAAGCTTTAAGTGATGAAACTTAATTTTTATAAATAAGCAGCTAGATATTTAGATAAAAGTGCTGAGATGTAACGACCAAACGTTATAGTCTTTTCGGTACTTTTGACCCTTCCCCGAGCTTGTTTAGATCACATTTGACCCGAGGGGACCGTTGACATGCTTCCCGAGGTGTTTGGATACGATTCGAGCGACTTTTTGGAAAATTTGGGCTTAAAGCGAAAAAAGAGTTGACTCAAAGTTAACTTTTGGGTAACAGACCTTTTTCGAGAATCTGTCGATTCCGAGAGGTATGGATGGCCTTTTAAAACTTGTGCGTATATTTGGATCGGTTCTCAATGCACTGGGGTGCATTTCGGGACTTGGTTTGGGAAGTTGATGTTGAGGTATCGGGGGTTGACTCGGTCACCGAGATCTCCGTTGGGAATTCCGAGGCCACGAGTGCGTTCGTAGCGTGTTTTTATATGTGTCTGCATATGTGGTATGTGAGCAGATGGCCTCGGGTGATAGTCGGGATTTTGGATTGAGATTGTGATTTTTTGGGAAGTTTTCTGGTTCTGGTGCCCCGCTATAGCAGCACTAGTACTGCAGCAGCTAGTGCATATAGTAGCTGACCGCCACAGTGGTCTGAGTGAGCGTCAAAGCGAGACCGCCGCAGCGGTCTCGTTGTCGTAGGAGCGGGCATCGGGCAGATACATTCATTAAATGAGTATTAAAAGTCGTAAATCCCTCATTTTTTATTATTTCGACTTTAGTGTTATTGGGAGCATTTTAAGGTGATTCTTGGGGGGAAATCTTTGTGATAAGTCCTTCTATCTTCTTTGCTATTCCATTTTCCATAATTATCTTAGGATTCCATTATCATGCTAGTTCACTAAGAGTTTAAGAATTAAAAAAGGGTTCAATGAGTTCTTCTTTCTAGGCTTTGTAATCTTGATTTATTGATTGGGTTAGCTTCATTAAGCGTGGAATTGATGACTAGGATCTATTATTGCATCATTTGTTCCTAATTAGTGGCTAAATTTATGGGATTGGAAGTGAGGATTCATACCCAAATTTGGGGATTTTGCCTAGAATCCGAATTTAAGTATTTTGTTAGTTCTCCTAGTTTATTATTGATGGGAATTGATCACCTAGAACCTTAATTTTTTGTTGGGACCTATAGGATCCAAATTTCATCTTTCTAGTTCATAAACCCCATTATATAGGTTGGGAATTGAGCCTTGAATAGAAGTAAGGTTTGAATGATGTTCTTCTTGATTCTAATTGCCTATTTTGGATATGATTAGACTTCCATTATCACGAGGCTCAAAGGAAAGAAAAGAATAAGGTGTGATTGTTGGAGACTTTGTTATTCGGCCTTCCAGGTAGGTTACGGTTTACCCTATGGTGAGACTTCTATTAGCGAAGCATATATTTAGATGATATTGTCGGAGAATGCATGTAAACCTTCGGGTATGAAGTTGGATTGGATATTGCCTTACGTTGGGCCTTATTATATGATTTAGGGCTAGCCACCCCGTGTGACTTATCTTGTTCTATTTGTTGTTGGCTCGTTGCCACTTGGAGATAGTAGATATTCATGACTAGTGATATATCTTGATGATGATATTGTAGCACCTTACTTCTTGTTGTTTTGAGACGAGGATTGTGATACTATTGTGGCTTATTGTATAGCTTTTTTATTGATATTGTTGGTGTGCCTATGTGTGGTACTTTTGAGATTGATTTGATTATTGACATTGAGCTCATACATTGCACGCATTTTCATCCTTCATGATATATTGTTGATACATTGATGATATACAAGGAAACACTGTTATGAGCTGGGCTTAGTTGGATAAGAGTGACGTGAGGACCGATGTCTGATGTTTATCCCGGAATTGAGGTACGAGTGCTAGTAGGGATTGCTAAGGTCTTTGCCAAAATCGTGAGGAATGGTACATGGACTTCGCGGGTCCTCCATGGGTTGTGCTGCCGAGATGTGATGTTCCATCATCGGAGTACATTGTGTATTGGTGCATGTGCATTACATCCATATTTCATACATTATTGCATTGCATTGTACCTTTGGCTTCATATGATATTCTTGTGATATAGTTGTGATATACAGATTCAAATTGGATGTAATGAGACATGGCATAGTTGGGTTTAAATGCTATAATATAGGTGATGACTTGTACTTGGTTACTGGCTCGTGTTGACTTATGCTCTGTTGATTTACCTGTTTATCTTACTTTATTGTCTTGGTATATGTTAGCTAATCTTAGTCGGCCTATGATACCTACCAGTATGTGTTGTTTGTATTGACCTGCACTTGCTGCATTCTTTCATGAATGCAGAGTATCGGGTGGGATCAATGTCTACCCCTTGTGGCTGAGAGTTCGAGGCTGCTGATTCTAGTCTGTTTGGGTGAGCATGTGGACGCTTTGCTACCCGAAGACTCTTCTTCTATTATGTCTTGCTTTGCTATTCTAAGACATTATTGAGACTATTGATGTATTATTATTACTTCTAGAATTATAGATTTTAGTTAGATGCTCTTGTATGACCAGACCAGATGCTGGGGTGGTTTTTGATTTACTTTCGCATTTATCATATATTCATATGTCAGGCTTACGTTACTTTATCTTTTTTTGTTATTTATACTGTATTTGTGAATGTTGGGTTAAGGGTTCGCCTACCGAGGTGGAATAGGTAGGTGCCCGCGCGACTTTATGAAATTGGGTTTGACCAAAAGGTGCTGATAAATTATATTTTTATTAGGATGACTATAAGACACCTATATTTTTTTTACAAAATATTATAGATTTAAAAATGTGATTATAAAGAAAATAAGAAATTACAGACAAAATGAAGAGGAATGTTTCATTTTGAAAAAGATATCTTAAGAATCAGAAATTTATTAAGAATAAAATAATAAAATACTTGGTCAAACTAAAATGGCTTATAAACTGAACATCATCTCGTGTCTTTTGGCTTATAAGCACTTCACAAGTACTTTGATGTTTACTACTACTCTCTGTCCATATTTGACTTGGCACATCTCTTACCCTCTGTTTGGATGGTTGTTCCCCGTAGTTCATTAATGTACAGTATGGTGTTGTATTGTATTGTATTGTACTGTATTAATGAACATAATGTTTGGATAAACTGTATTGTTTGTTGTGATTTAATAATATTTGAATTGTTTGGTTTGACTGTATGGTACTGTATAATAACTTGTATGTTTACTAAAATACCCTTAACTCTTAATTAGAAATTAGTTTATATATATTAATAAAACTCAGGTAAAGAATAAAATAGAAACTTTAAAAAATAAGTGGGTAGTGAGTAGGGGGTGGAGGGGTGAGTGGTGTGAGGTGGGTGGGGGTAGTGGGTGGTAGGGTGGGGTGAGTGGTTGTGGGGTTGGGTGGTGGTGAGGGGTAGTGAATGGTGGAGGGGTGAGTGGTGTGAGGTGGGTGGTTGTGGGATGAAGATGGGGGTAGTGGGTGGTAGGGTGGGGGTGAGTGGTTGTAGGGGTGGGGTTTGGGTGGTGGTGAGGGGTAGTGGGTGGTGGAGGGGTGGGTGGTGTGAGGTGGGTGGTTGTGGGATGAGGGAGGGGTGGGTGGTAGGGCGGGAGTGGGGTGGGGGTGAGTGGCATGGGTGAGGTGGGAGTGAGTGGTAGGGTGGGGTGGGGTGGATGGTGGAGGGTGAGCAGGGGTGGGGTGGGGGCGAGGGTGGGGTGGATGGTGGAGGGTGGGGTATAATGGGGAAATGAAATACGTAACCACGAAAAAACCATCAAATCCGTGGTTACAAAAGTTGAGACTTTTCATGGTTATATAATCATGGGATAAACCACGGGTTTACAACACCATACCACATAATTTTAAGAAGAATGGAAACAAACATGATTTCATACAAAACCATACATTAATGAACCACGGGAAACCACCATCCAAACAGGGGGTTAAGAAATCACAAAATGAAATGAGAATATTCCTATACAACAACATATTCAGTGAACAAACCTTACTCAAATTATTATAAGTTATCTAATATTGTGAAATGAATTAGAAATAATTAGGAGTACTTAATAATGATGATAAAATAAGTATAAAATGATAAATTATCTCTTGTTGTAAAATCAAACTAAAAGAGTAACAATATAAAATGATGAAAGCAATAGAAATAGAGAGACAAGAGATAATAACTTTCTTATTCATCCAAGTGTGTTCAGGTGTATCGCATATCACATTCCATGCCTTTATTTATACATTTACATAGAGATAGAATTACAAAAGGAATGTCTTAAAAGACATTAATCATTGACATAACGGGAAAGATCATGGATGAAGTTGTGGAGGTGTTAGAGGTTATGGCATTAAAGATTTGAGAAAATGGAGGTGGAATATAATGGTGAAAAGTAGTGGAGGGGAACTATATGGACATCCACATTAATATATTTTGTAACATCTCTTAATTTTTTAAATTGAACAAGTAAAAATGAACACGTACTTTTAGTATAGAGATTAAGTTAAAAAGTGGGGATTTTTTTTTTTTTAAAATAACTTAAAAAGTGAACAAAGAGTTTTTTAATAGATAAGTTAAAAAAGTACATTTACTAAGCCTAACTTATCTGGCCGGAAAGTCTCACCGGCATGTCGAGAAATCCACCGGAAGGATACGCTGTCACTGACGATTTTCTCGACCAAATTCTCACGATTCCCTCTTACGCTAGTAGCCTTACAGTAACTGATGTTGGCCCAGTGAAGCTTCATCGGAAACGGCGTCGTCGAATTCATTATATGGTGTTTCTCAGCTCACTTGATTTCAAAAGGCAGAATACATAAATACACACTTAAACTTGACATGTAACAGTTGAATACTCCAACTTATAAAATGATCATCTAGATATCATAACTTATTGGTAACGTTTGTAAAATAGAATATAGGCATAACACATGACCTCCCTCAAACTTGATCTCAGCTGGCAAGTATGCTTTCTAATTTTGAATGTGCATAAGTAGATACCTCAATTTGTATAAAGTTGAACACTCAAAATATAAATATTGACGTGACACATAAATTTTGAGGGTGTTTAAATGATTATTTTGCAAGTTAAGAGTGTTCAACTGACAAAGTGGAGATAAGTTGAGGTGCCTACTTGTGCCTTGCCAACTGAGGCCAAGTTTGAGGGCTCTTTATGTATTATGCCTACAATATATGGTAACTATATTTTGTATTTTTGGTAGGTAAATATTAGTGTGTATTTCACTATTTTGTATCCGTATCGTACTGGGACAATTAAGGACCCGTTTGACCATGGAAATTGTGAGGATTTGAAGAAAAGTAGTTTTTGTTTTCAAAGTGAAAAATGATATTTGGAAATTGGAGTTGTGTTTGGCCATGAATACAAATTGGAATTGTTTTTTAATTTTATGTGAGTGATTTGGAGTGAAAACAACTCATTGGTGTTTTCCAAATTCTAGAATTTTATGGCCAAACATGATTTCTGGAATTCAACTCCAGAAAAAAAAAAAGTAAAAAGTATTCACGGCCAAACGGCCACTAAGAGTGTTTTTGTTGTGAAAACTTTGAATTTAATTAAATAGTATTTAGAGTTTTTTTTTTTTTTTGCTTACTTCTGTTTTGCAGTACCTCCTTGACACTTGCATTAGTGAAATTTACGTAACTTATCAAAAAATTCACAGTATTTAGAGTTTAGCTGGTGTGGAGGAGGAACTGGATGTGTTTCGATAGGGGTAAGCTTAGGGGATAATGCCATCTTTATATTTGTAATTCATGTTCTTTCCAGGAAAGAGAAGCAATGAACATGGGAAATTTATATCCAGGCCTAGAACATTTGCAATCTCATGCAGTTCGCCACACTGTTCCTCAAGTTCACCAAGTCCAGGTTACATATTTCTGTTTTTTTCACTAAGCTATTGTTTCATAATTATTATTCTTTTAGACTACCATTTCCATTTAATATCAGCTAACCTAATAAATCAGCTTAATTAATTTATTTAAAGTAGCTGTTGAGAATTTAATCACTAGTATACGTGCCAGAAACTCTGTTTTGCATACGATTTGATACAGGCCCTTGTAGTAAGATTGCTAATGTTTCCGGAGTTTTAGTTTGGCGATGATGAAGGAGCCAGGGTGAGTTGAAGAACCTAATAATTAGGCACAGACGGATATCATTAGATAACAGCTATGTTGCTCGGACTCTCCAAAAATGTTGCCGCACCCGTGTCAGACCCTCCAAAAATGCAGTACTTTTGGAGGATCCGACACACACCTCGCGATATTTTCGAAGAGTCCGAGCAACATAGGATAACAGATATAGTAAAAAATCATCTTCGAGAAGAATCAATTCCCATTTTAAATTTGGCAGGCTCCTGAATCTTTTTTTGGCCTCTTAGCATCATATACTTTATGTTCCTAGTAAAGATATAAAATTGCACCTTTTATTTCACCAGAATATGTCTCATTCAATTTGCATACTTCACATTATCTAGACACACTATGTCCTGGCTATGGATCATAAGGAAGGGGAGAAAGTGAAAGGCTTTATCGTATTCTTTTGTTGCCCCCTTTTGTGATATATGTTAGTTTCTTGCATTAATTCTTATGTATTTTATTTACCCTCATTTCCAAATTCCAGTTTAGTAAGGCTTGGCAAGTCTTAGGGGGAAATGTTTTAGAAAACATGGCATCTTTGTCAATTTTAGGATTTACATCTACTATTTGCTGATCTTGATTAAAGAATCTAACTATTTGCTAATAGATCTCTTAACTTCTCTTTGGTTCTTGCAGCCTTTTCAAGGCCAGCCAACATCAAGCACAGCAGTAACTATACCACACCAACCTGCTATTCGTCCTAGGGTTCGGGCACGAAGAGGACAGGCCACTGATCCACATAGTATTGCTGAGCGGGTAATATGACAGATATATTTAGAGAGTTAAGAATTTTAAGTTATGTTAATTCTAAAAAATATATATATATATATATATAATGTTGTAAAATATGTGTGTGTGTGTGTGGGGGGGGGGGGGGGGGGGGCGCTGTAGTGATGCGTCTGTCTTTTTACAGTTAAGAAGAGAAAGGATATCAGAACGAATAAAGGCTTTGCAGGAACTTGTCCCCAGCTGCAATAAGGTGTGCTCTATTCTCTTGTTGCCACAAATTCTGTTGATGAGCATTGTTCTTTTGTTGCGCGACAAGTAACAATCTGGCTCATTCAATCTTAAAGATGTATATTCAAAATAATGGAAATATTGACTTTTATGCTGATCCATCGCTTTATCTTTATGTTAAAATACCAATACCTACATAAATTGAAAAATAGATTAAGTAATCTTCTGTTAGAATAACTTTCTGTTGCGGTTGAGTGTGGATTAATGGATTCAAGTTATATATATGAATTTGATTTTCACACAAGTAGTTCCTAAACCTCATTGTAGTGTTATTTCTAAAAATTGGTTTGCCTCAGCCTGAGTTATTGAGGCAATTTAAAAGATGTCGTAGCTTGTGGGATTGATAATTTTTTTTTGTCTTACCAGACCGACAGGGCAGCAATGCTTGATGAGATTCTGGACTATGTGAAGTTCTTAAGGCTTCAAGTTAAGGTAATTTGAGAGAACCAATTTTCAAGTCAATTACTAGCTTAGCTGATGACTCTAGCCATTATATTCCATGACAAACATTTCCAAAGTTCCTGCAATTTTGAGATATGTACGACGGTACTGGTTCTTCCTACTCTTCTTTTCCCAGATGATTTCATTCTGGTTTTGGATAATGGGAATATAGTTCTATTGGATGGGAACATAATAAGCCACCACCCTTGCTACGACGGACCTGGCTGTGCCCTTTTGGGCCGGTCAGGCTCATCGACGCTGACGTCAATGAGGAATGCGTTTCTCAAAAGAGATAAAAAAGTAAAAACAGTTTAAGCCATTCAAAAAAAAAACAGTTTAAGCCATTCAAAGAAGTTTACAATCTGTTTGAGAATCTTAGTGGCGGTTTTCAATTATTCTTTGTTTGAGTATGTCTGTGCTAACCTCAATTAGCTTCTGATTGAGATTTAGTCGATTGATTGATTGATTGAACAGCTTGTTGGATGGATTTCATTCTGTGAGTTGTAGTGATGTGGTTTTCCAAAAGGTTATTGACTTAACATCACCCTTAACGTATTCTGCAAAGGATTAATCACCATTTTTCCATTAATTTATTTTGCTTCCTTGCTAGTTTAATGCACCTTGTAGATTGCTAATGAGCAATAGTACTCTTCATGATTTCAATCTTTGCTTGATAATTCGAACTGCAGGTTATCCTTGCGTCAACCTTTCTAAATGTGTGTGAAAATATTGGAAAAGAAGAAAGAATCTCGTTCAAAGCTGGTTGAACTTGTTTCTTTCCATCAAATGAAATTCTTTTTCCTCTTTTCCTCCAATTAAACAATAACCTCGCCGAGGATGGATAGTGGCTCTTAAAATCTTGTCTGGTGGCAACACTATGTAATGAATTTACTGACTGAAACCTTTAATTGAATAACAATGATTATCATTCTAGTCCTGCTTAAAGCTCTTAATCTTGTACAATTATACTTGTTATGGTACTCACTGCAATCTTTTAAGGGGATTCTGGCCGTAGTAAAGGTTGGACAAATTAAATACATGGATACCCCCCTTATTAGTTGTTCTAGATGCCCCAGTTTTCCTAACTATGTTAGTCCAATAAATGATTTGCCTCAAAATCTGCCTAAAGGTACTGAGCATGAGTAGGCTGGGAGGAGCTAGCGCAGTGGCACAACTTGTTGCTAACATTCCATTGCAGTCTGCTGAGGTAATGAACACAATCAATCTTTTTTGCTTCTTACTAACCAAACAACAACAACAACAACAACATGCCCAGTATAATCCTACAATGTGGGGTCTGGGGAGGGTAGAGTGTACGTAGACCTAACCCCCACCTTGAAAGGTAGGGCGGCTGTTTCCGAAAGACCCTCGACTCAAGAGAGAAAACAAGACAAGACAAAAAGTCAGATAGGGACAAGCATATCAAAAATAATATGAAAACGAGGAATAACAAAAGCGAGAAAGTCATGATAAAACAATCTGGAAAGAAAGGAGCATTAGCTATCATAGATAAATAAGATAATCAAAGCACAAGGCGCAACAAATATAAGCAGAAATCAAATGGCAATAAACGAATGAACAAAACTACAACTACTAGGGTGAAAGGATAAGCAACCTAGCTTTCTATCCTAATCTGAGTCCTCCACAACCTCCTATCTAAGGTCATGCCCTCGGTAAGCTGAAACTGTGTCATGTCCTGTCTAATCACCTCTCCCCAAAACTTCTTCGGCCTCCCTTTACCTCTCCTGAAATCGTCCATAGCCAACCTCTCACACCTCCGCACTGGAGCATCTGTATCTCTCCTCTTCACATGCCCAAACCATCTCAGTCTCGCTTCCTGCATCTTGTCCTCCATCGATGTCACTCCTACCTTGTCCCGGATATCTTCATTCCTAACTCTATCCCTCTTAGTGTGCCCACACATCCATCGCAGCATTCGCATTTCCGCGACTTTTATCTTCTGAACGTGAGAGTTCTTGACTGGCCAACACTTCGCCCCGTACAATAAAGTCGGTCTAACCACCACTTTGTAGAACTTGCCTTTTAAGTTTTGGTGGCACTTTCTTACTGACCAAACACCATAAAAAATACCTTTATGCAGTGTCTGGTAGTTCAACTCCGTAAGTTTGCTTCATTTGCTCCAAGACTTCATTATTTCGTCAATAATTTAGGGGGACAGTGGTGAAAGTCGATCCAACCAGCATGTCTGGGAAAAGTGGTCCGATGCTGAAACAAAGCAAGAAGTAGCAAAGCTCATGGAAGAAGATGTTGGAGCAGCCATGCAATACCTTCAATCCAAATCACTCTGCATCATGCCCGTTTCACTTGCTGCACTTATCTATCCCACTCAGCAAACCGACGACCAATCAATGGTCAAGCCGGAACCAGCAGCCCCATCCTAGACTTCTAACTTATCGCACGTGCCATCGAGAACTCCTAATGGCTTTGTGGAGCACCCTCCTTTATATCCTTACCTATAATCTCTTGTATTACCTTCCGAAATCCGTGGCAATGCAATCAAAGTCAGATGCCACAACTTTTCCTTTTAGCTCAACCATTGGCCCCTTCCGCAACTTTCTTGAGTTTTGTTAACCAAGGTAACACTTAAGAAAGCAACCAGTCCATTTGTATCATTTTAGGGTGGAGTGTAATTTTTTCAAATTTTCTGTTATTAGCTGCTAGTTCCCCCTTTTTTGTTGTGGGTTGGTTGGGACTCATTAGTTGTTTTTTCATAGAGGATGGGTTGGGGGTGGGGGGGGGGGGGGGGTAATTGTAAAAGTGATCAACTAGTGCTTGTAAAGTTTAGTGTAATTTAAATATATTATCCCATTGGATAATTGAAGTGTCCTGCCCAAAAAAGTTCTTGTTAAATAAGTATTACTGTGTGATTTATGCTTCTTTTGTGCTTTTTATCTTTGGTGCCTTTGATTACCTTAAAATACTCAAATTGGTTTTGTCTGTTTACCTAACTTTCAAATACCATTTTTCAACATCAAGATTAAACAAGTAGTATGATCTATTGTATGTGGACTCACTTTATAAATCTGCAAATTATTTTCACGGCTTGAAAATAGGCTTTATCTGTTGACTGCTGAATGTTTGGACCAAGAAAAAGTTAGGTAGTTCTTGTGATCATTTTAAAGTAATAATCTACCAATAATTACTTGTTGCCAACTCATATATTTTAAAATTACAGCACAACATAATGTTAGTTGGGTAGCATGCCACATGGGTGTGTTTGTAAGTTTCTCTAACTTTAATTATGACAAGCCATATATCTTTCACTAGGCATATCTAATCTACCTAAATCATTGAAGAGATTATGCAGTAATTTAAAAAGAGTCTTACTTATATACATAGTTTTAAAAAAATCATCACAGCCTGTGGATTGTAGTCACATTACACAAACCATTTTTTTTGTGTGTCATGCTTCATAATAAAAAATAGTTCAATTTAGTTCGACAATTCAATTATTCCTTATCTACTAAATGTACTGATAAGTGAGTAATTTTTTTTCTTCCTTACAAACAAGATGGAAATGCTATCGAGATTGTTGTGTATACCGATCGTTTCTTCCTTAAATGGGTCATACGCGGTAGGTATTTGAGTTATAGTCAAATCAGTCACTAAATATCAGATGATTAAAAAAAATTGTTGAAGAAGCTACGAGAAATTGGAGAACAAAAATATTTTTCATACCCAAGAACTGAAAAGAGAAAAAAATACTATGTGTATGTGTGTTTATATAATTGCTCTTACAGCAATTTTTTTTTTAAAAGAGTACAGTTGCTTTGTACGTTTGAAGGGGAGATTATCCCAGTCCAAAAAGACAATAAAACTGCTGGACTTATAAACCACCACGTTTTATTTCCTGCTATATGTATATGATGTTACAGCAAGAACAACAAAAATGGTACCTGTAA
Organism: Lycium barbarum; assembly: GCF_019175385.1. Taxonomy (NCBI): domain Eukaryota; kingdom Viridiplantae; phylum Streptophyta; class Magnoliopsida; order Solanales; family Solanaceae; genus Lycium; species Lycium barbarum. The sequence goes on along the minus strand of NC_083347.1, from coordinate 123,674,911 downwards.
TTATAGTATAAGTTTCTCCTTTTTTTTCTGCACTTCTGTTTGATTACAATATTTCAAAAAACAAAAAAAAAATCAATTTTAAATTTGTGTGTGGGATTTTTCATATACATTATAGTCCACATGATCCCAAGCCTCTTGCTTCTGATCCTTTCATTATCCTCAGCCTCTTGCATGATGACATGAACATTCTGCAATAGCCATGAAAATTACATTAAAATCCATGCACAAAAACATGTATATAACATATATAAATTTAAGTTATATACATTGACACTGTAAAGATTTTTTACACGACCTATATAGTTCAACCTATTATAATAGATTAATTAGTTACCATTTTTATCAGATTACCGCCAATTACATATATTTTTCTAAAAAAATTACCTAGAATTACAATATAAATTACCTAAATGTTTAACTAACTTTTTAAATGGCAATTGGTGTGGGGTTGGTGGGGGGGGGGGGGGGGGGGGGGGTGGAAGTCAAGGTTCAAGAACTTACTCCAACTAATGTAGTCTAACCTATTATAACACGTTTGTTATCATTTTTATCAAATTATCACTAATAAGCTATTTTCCCAAAATTTACTGGTAAGTATCTTATAGTAACCTGATTGTGTAACTATTTTTTTAACGGCAAGTGTGGGTGGGGGTTGAATCAAGGTTCATGAACTTACTCCCGACCAATGCAATTAACCTATTATATATATCAAGTTAGTTATCATTTTTATGGTATTATTAATTATATGTTTTTTTTTCTCTAAAAATTTACCTACAATTATTTTATAAATGACCTGATTGTATAACTACTTTTACGATAATTAGTTGTGGGGTTGGGGGGGGGGGGGAAGTTCAAGAACTTACTCCCAAGGAACATCTCCAACAAGCATCAAATCACCATCTTTATCTTCATAAGCAGGAGAAAATTCTGACCCTTTATAGCCTTCTCTCTCTGAATATTCACCTATATTGAGTTTGAACAGGTTCTCCAATGCCTTAAGAAGCTCAGTGTAACACTCGTACAATTTAAGATCAATTTTTCTAAGAAAAGGGGCTCCATCCATGATAACTTTGACATAAATTCCAGATTCTTGATGAGCTTCTGTTTTCTTTGTGGTAATTTGTATGGTGTTCTTCCTGTAAGATCTCACTGGTGGCCACCCCACTATTTGTGCCCTGCAATAATTCACCATGTCAAAATTTAGTCCTTGTCTCCATTGCTATGATTCAAGACTTAAAAAATGACAACTTTTTTAAACCTAAAAATAATTTACTACAAAAAAAAAAAAAAAACATGAATTAGGGGCAGACAATTTCTGTTGCTAAACTATGAAATATTATCGCTAATCCTATTTAGCGATGAATTGTGGACAAATTTCCTGTTAGCTACGGGATATTTAGCAACAGATAAATGACATCTTTCATAGCTAATGTGCCTTGCAATTCCATTCACCATGGAAAATTTAGTCCTTTGCTCCATTACTATGATTCAAGACTTGGAAATTTTCATAGATTTCGAAATGAAATATTTTCTCCTTCCCATTTTATGTTGCATCATTTTTGTTTTGTCCATTTAAAAGAATAATATCTTTCTAAATTTGGCAGTAATTTAACTTAATTTTCCATTTTACCCTTGGTCTATGTTGCTCGGATCCTTCAAAAATATTTCTGGGCCCAAATGTTTAAAAATAGTGCATTTTTTTATGATTCAATACAGTTGCATTGGCAATTTTTGGACCGAACAAAATTAACCTTAGCTATTATAGCAACACAAATGATATGACATGTTTAAGACTGCACGTTTCAAAAGTCTTTATTTTCTTTTTAAATTCCGTACTGAGTCAACTGCATCAGGTAAATTGGAACAAAAGGAATATCAAACTTACTTGGCAACAGGGGGTGTTGTGGCTTCATAATCTGAATCTGATTCATCCTCTTCAGATTCAGGTAAAGCCCTTTTGTTATTCTTGGAATTGGACAGAATTTGTTGGTGATCAAATTCTTCCTCTGACCCTGGCAAACCCAATCTAAGTTCAGTTGCCTTAAGATTCAATCTTTTCTCCATATTTTGTAATAAAAGCTTCTTCACAAACAATTAAATCTCAAACAATAAACCCAAAGTTCTAACACTTTCTTGATTTTCTTCTTCAAGATTTTTGTAAAGACACTGTATTTGTGTTTAAGAAAATATGAGTTAGCTAATAGTTTGTAGGTTGTTGTTATATAATGGGAAAAGGGTGAAAGAGTTATTGGAATCAATTTTTTTTTATTTATTTTTTTAAAAGTTCAAAAAGTGCAAAATTTTGAGACAAAGACAAGCTAATTAAGGCTGTTGGGAGGAAGAGGACAAGCTTTGAACATCTAGGGGACACAAAAGGGACAAGTTCACCCACCCATATGGCCAACACTTTTGAAAACTTTTTTGTTCGTTTTGACACTCCAACTAAACGTGTTACCTATTAGACATTTAATGTATGTCGAAGATGTGCACGTCTATTACCTTTAGGACAATTCACGCGTCTAAAAGAGGTCGAGACACCCTAAGTCGTGAACTTTAAGGAGACATCAGTATATGACTCTATTGGGGTTTTTTATTCCAGGACTCGAACCCCAGATCTCAGATTAATGAGATCATATCCATCCACCATAACCTTCAGTGGTACAGTGGTAGACTGGTAATAACGTGGTTATCTGACCAAGTTTCTCTTTTCATTTTTTTAACCATTACAAAATTGTTCAACATTCTTTACGTATAAAAAGTAATATTTGATCTATGTGCTCATAATTTTTCCGATCTAAAAGGTATTCAACTGACCATCTTAATCCGTTGTGGTTTTGCCACTATCTCCATCCCCTTTGTTTATAAACGTCTTTGAATGGATTAAGAAAATAAACTATCATTTATTAAACTATGTTTTGATACCATTATAATATTCTTTGTCTAGTCTTTCAAGAACAGTTCATTCTATTATGAACTTGTTCATATTTATTCTCACAAAAATGATTAGGAGTTGCGAAGAGAATCTTATGCGGAAATGAGTGTATTCAAAGAAATTATATTTGTTGTTGGCTTTTGAGAATAAGATATAGAGCCCGTTTGGATTGGCTTACAGCTTAAAGCTGTTTGCAGCTTATAAGCTGAAAAAAATAAGTTGGGGTAGTCCAACTTATTTTTTTTGGCTTATAAGCTGTTTTCAGCTTATAAGCTGCTTTAGATAAACTAAGTCAAATTGGTCCAATTATTTTTTTGAGCTTATTTTAAACATAAAATGACTTTAAGCTGGCCAGCCAAACACTAAAAAAAACTGAAAACAGCTTATAAGCCAACTTATAAGCCAATCCAAACGGGCTCATAGTTGTGGAACTTTTGAGATTCTCAAGTTTTCAATTTAAGTAAAAGTAGCACACAAATGATGAGACTTCGTAATATAGAAACTATTATCTAAAGTATTATTAACTTTATAAAAGTAGCAAGCATTATTTGGTTTTCTCTTTTCTTTTCTTAAAATATGTCTTCAGGAGATATTTAACTTCATAATGACATAATTCAGTGGATTAGTCAAAAAAAATATGAGGTAGCTTGTCTGGTTTTAGAGAACAACTATTTTTTTAACCATATAGCACAGGATAACTCTCTCGAACCTATAACGAAGGGCAGGCTGATGAGTATGAGTCACAAAAATAATAATTAACAGGTTTCTAAACTAGCAAGTTACAGAACAAAAATCACAGATGATGCCTTAGGCGAATTGCACATAGAAAAGAAGAGAAAATTAAAGTGTTATATAATACACCACAACAAGATTATTAATTACATGGTACATAACACACTTTTTGTTGGCAGAACCAGCGACTCAATAGCAAGACCGATTCTCTGAGCCAGTTTGAATTTCCAACGCCTCGGAAAACTAGTTGAGGTAGATGACAATACTTTTTTCCCTCTTATATGTGCAGGAGCTTATCATGGTGAGGGTTCTAACTGTTAGGGTTTTTTGTCCTGATTTTCTTATCAGATATTTGATTACACTTTTCTCTATAAGGAAAAACAAAGTATTATCATTATTGGTTTTACTTTTCCTAAAATAAAAAAGAAAAAGTCTTTCATATTTGGCTAGCCCCTTTTTTGAATGAAAAGGTTTTGAACCTCTATATATTGAAGAATCTCTCTCAAAACAAAACAAGACACAAGAGCATCCACAATATAATCATTAAAAGAGTTTCGTTTAGGAGAGATTATTCGCTCATAGTTTTAATGTTTTTTTAAAAAAAAAAAATATTAGGTTTCTCAATATGTAGGTCACTTGACCAAATCATATTATATAATTATGCTTTTTTTAGTGTATTTTCTTTGTTGTCTGATTTATTATTTTTTTAAGGTTTTACAATTGTTAGCTTTCGTATGACAACTTGTGATTTCGATCCCAACACTAACCTTAGACTTCTTTCCATTTTCACATGGAATAAGGGGGAAACGCGTAAGAAATAAAGCAAGAATGAAAATGGCACATGAAATGATTTTGTTCCCTCGGTCTATTGCTAGTCTCTTACTTTTTAGTTTATTAATTTCGTTGAATGGATTAAGAAATAAAATATCATTTATTGAAAGTATGTTTTGATACTCATTATATATATTCGTTGTCTGGTCTTTGAAGAACAATTCATTTTATTAAGAACGTGTTCATATTATTGTCACAATAATCATGATTAGGAGTCAAAGAATCTTAGGGGGAATTAAATGAGCATTATATTTTCAAAGAAATATAGTTTTTGGCTTTGGAGAATAAGAGAAGATGGGGAGCTGCTGAGATTCTTCTCAAGTTTTTTAATTTAAAGTAAAAGTAGCACACAAATGATGAGATTTCGTAATAAAGAAACAATTACTATCTAAAAGTATTACTTATTAAACTCTATAAATGTATCGACATCATTTAGTTTTCTCTTTTCTTTTCTTAAAATGTGTCTTCAAGAGGTATTCAACTTTCTAATGACATTACAAAATTCAATAACTATGACTCAGACCTATATTTATGTAAAGAAATTTACTTCATCTATCTCGAATCTAATAAATTATCTTGTCCAAATTAAAGTTTAGAACCGATAAAATTTCATATCCGCCTTTGGGCTGATGAGTGGGCATCAAAAGAAAATCGACATTTTTCATGGAAAACATTTTCCTTCATACCGGACACACCCTTAGGCTAGCAAGTTGCAGAACAAAAGTTACATGCGAAGCCTTAGGCAAATCACATATTGGAAAGGGAGAGGAAAAGGAAACGTTATGTAAGATAGAAATTTAAGGGTGGTGAAGGGGACGGGGACGGTAGGGGACTTTCTGGGGGGACGGGACGGGACAGGGACTTTTTAAAGGGGGATTTAGGGGGACGGGGACTTTGGGGGGACGGGCTTATAGGGGATTTTTTGGGGGGCCCGGCCCGTCCCACTCCAAGGGGGGACGGGACGGGACAGGGGGGTTTAATTTATTTAAATATTTAATTTTAAAGGACTAAATAGACACAAATTTTATAAAACTTCAAACTTAACATTTAAATTGGTAACATTACAAATCAAACATACAAACGGCTAATACATTGCAAATTTAAAATTCAAAACATAGAAACGAAACGTAAACACATTGCAAATCATAAAACTTCAAAACATACAAATTAAACGGTTAACACTTAACATTGATACATATGAACTTCAAAGTTCATCTTTTATTTTGTGGCACTGCTTCATGTGTTTTCTTAACGGTCTGTTACCCCCATGGGGTGATTTGGCGGGATTAAGTGTATAACGATACACTTTTGACACTTGTTACAACGCACATTTTCGTCGTCTACCCGCTCATAAAAATTCCATACCCGAGAAATTCTTCTTTGAGGAGAAGGTGGATTTTCCATGAAAGTTTGAACTTTGAAGTAGAATAGTTGAGTTTTAAAATTGAGGTAGAGAGATAATTGTGTGAAGAATGAAGTAGGATGGAGGGGTATTTATAGTTGAGTTTTTATAATTTTAAAACGGTTATTTTTTACAACGGTTATTTTTTTTAACTTATAACGGCTAGTTTTTAACTTAGTTAATATTAAATTTTCAAGTCTTTATAAAAAATTTAAAGACTTAGATTTATTTTTAGGTATTTATAAAAGGAGAAAATAATTTCAAGTAAGAACTATTTATTTTTTATAACTTATAACTTTAAAGTCTTTAAATGTATTTAACAACGGCTATTTCTTGAACTTCCAAGGGCTATTATTTTTAATGTATTACATAATATTAAATATACTTTCAAGTCTTTATAATCTTTATAAAGAATTGCAATCTTTTTTGTAGTTATGTAAAGAAAAACAATTTCAAGTAAGAACTTTATGTTTATTTATTCAAAATAGATCTTTTAAATTCCATAAAACTTGACTCAAAGTCTCAAATACAAGAAGAGCACCTAATCTACACAGCCACCTTCCAGGAAGGGTTCTATTTCAATTAGGCCTTTAAGTTACAATAAGATCACATAATTTACACTGCCACCTTCTAGGAAGGGTTCTGTTTTAACTAGGCATCTGAGTAGTTAATTATAAATTATCACACTAAAACTTGTACGGATCTATGTACATTTTTTCTAAATGTCATATCACTTCCATTGCATCCAATTCCGGAATTGGTATATCTCCTTGACGGTCCATAAGTTCCATGCCATCATCGCTATTAGTGTTGATTATCTCTTCATATTCTTCTTCTTCTTGACGGGTTAATTTTGGTAGCCCATAATTTCTTCTTTCTGCGTTGATCCAATCCCTGAATAAGACAGAAATTTCCAAGTTATCTTGTGCTAATGAATGTCTGTGATATTTTTTGTAGAGAACCCTCAAATAAATCAAGACCATCTTTTACAAATAAATTAAAAACATGGCATGCACATCGGACATGAAAAATATCAAGGTTAATTAGGCAAATTCTTATAGCCATAAGTTCAGCACTCTTAGTCATGGAAGAAGCATTGTCAAATGTAACAGTTAATACTTTGTCAACAAGACCATATAATTGCAAAATGTCTAGAACATTTGTAGAAATATAAGAACCTATTTTTTCCTCATCAATATATTTATAACCAAGTATACGCTTTTGCATATTCCAATTATGATCAATCCAATGTGCCGTAACACATAAATAATCATTGCCATTAACACTGCAACCTATATCAGAAGTGACAAACACTCTAGTATCTAAGTGATGGAACACACAACGCATAGATTGACAATAATCACTTTGAAATTTAAAAACGTCGGCTCTAACAGTTGATCTAGGAATGCCTAAAAAGTAGGGTTATACATAGCTCTAATACAATGCACAAAACCGGGGTTAGAAGGAAAACTAAAAGGCAAGCCACAAACTGCAACTATTTTAGCTAGTTCTTAACGATCTCTATCTTTATTATAAGCAATTTGAGTGACAGCGGCGTTAGAAAGATTTAAAGTTTGTTGGACCATATTAGATCCCCCAACGAATCCATCGGGAGGGACACTACTAGCGCCGGTCGGTGTATTTTTAAGTCCGGCTTTTAATCGAACATCTAAGTATGGTTTTCCAACACATTTTCTCAAGTGTCTATCTAAACCACCTGTCCCACCCACCCCTCCACCGGATCCACGTTTTAAAACTGATTTACATTTGTGACAAATAGCTTGAGTTTTAGTATCATCTAAAGTCATGAATTTCCATACGGGACTAGTTCTAGGACGTTGCTCCTTAGTCGTACCCCGAGTAGGAGGTTTAGGGGGGAAACCAGCTCCAGACTGAGATGTAGTCCGAGTTGGAGCTTCGGTAACAGGACTAGTAGGTGTCTCATTTAAATCTAATTCCTCTTCTTCTTCTACTTCTAAATTTTCAAATTCATCAAAATCTAAATTACCATAAGCTCTATCTAAGGTTTCATTTTGTAATTCTAAATCTTCTGGAATAGGAGGAAAACCGGGGGGAGAAAAAAATCAGTTTCATCAACATGAGTGAAATCCTCCGTATTGTTTCTAAATTGAATCTTAGATTTAGTAGAAGAACCAGATTTACCCTTGCTACTATGGCTAAAAGGGTTACGGATATCGACAATTTTACCTAGGATTGGGATCTTAATTTTTTTAGACATATTATCAAAGTATCATAAAATAAAATATGAAAATTAATTGAAAAAAAAATACGCAAATAAAATGCAAGAATTAAATAAATTAAAGGATGGAATGAGTGTACCAAACGTCGGCGTAAAAGCAGACGTAACCGTAAATGTTGAAATTGAAATTATGTTACTTGAAGCTTGAAAGTTGCTCCAAAATTCAAATATTGCCCTATTCACCAAAATAATAATAATAATAATATTTCACCAAATATTAGAGAGAGATATAATTGATAACAAATATTAGATAGAGAGATAATTGATGGATGATTTGTGTGAAAATGAATAAAAATAAGAGGTATTTATAGTTTAGAATTTGGATTAAAATGCAATTTATTAAACTTTAGGGGTATTTTTTTTTTTGGGGGTGGGGGGGGGGGGGGGGGGGGAAGGGGACTCCAACGGTTGAAAATCAGACTGTTTGGAGTCTCAATGTTAACATTTTTGGGCCTCCCAACGGTCAGACAGTCTGGTCAACTAAAAAAAACATTAAATTTTTCGGCGGGTCGGGATCGGTCAGCCGATCCGGTACCGGGCTTGACCGGACCGGGACTGACCGGGATTTTCAGGCCCGTCCGTCTCCCTACCCCCTCTGCCCGTTCTCCCATACTTGACAGGGACCGGGACGGTCCGGTGCCAAACCTGACCGGACACGGGGCGGGACCGGGACTGTCCTGTCCCCACTGACACCCTTAGATAGAATACAAGATTACGGTACAATACAATTTTTGGGCTTGATGTGATAACATAAAGTGAACTAATTGTATGGTTTGCCCTTCAGATGAACTGGCCTTTAATTTTTGCCCTTCAAATAGGCTGGTTTTTTATTTTTGCTCTTCAAAATCGAACTTATGTCTAGCAGGGAATAAATTCTTTAAGGGAGCTGCCATAATTTGTGGATATTATGATACGTAAATTATGCCTTTATAGGCATAAGTTCTATTTTGAAGGGGAAAACTAAAGACCGGCCCATTTGAAGGGTAAAAATTATAGATCGGCCCAAAATAGGGACAAAAGGACAAATTTGTAAGATCTATTGGATCAAGGAGAACAATATATATCATGAAGTTGGGTTGTGCTAAAGTGCGTAGCTTATGTGTTTATCGTAGGAGCGGAGCCATCATTATAGTTACAGATCCGGCAGAATTCAGTAGTGTTACCTAAAATTCTGCATTTTTTGTTAAAAGATTATTTAATATGTATAAATAATTTATTTAAAACCCAGTAAGCAAAAATAATTGCAGTCGAGAGGGCATAAATTAAAAATCATTTGACTCGGATCCTCCATATGTGTTAAAAATTCCATAAAATAAGTACAATAAATGAAATTCAAACCTAGTAAATCAAATGAATTGTAATTTTAAACTCGAATCCATAATGTTCAAATTTTGAATCTGCTTCTGTTTTTCTGTCTTTTAATTATGTTCTCCACTAATAGCTATTAACATGAAGATACTGAACAATCCAATCACAGATCAACTAGTCTATGTAGCTGAAAGTATCCAACCAACAATAACAAGACATTTCTTGGATTTTGTCAATTAGAACCTTCGTGGCAATATTGCTTTCATATTGAATATGAAAACAAAAATTCAGCATGAAAATTCGACGTGTTTTGCTGTCTCTAAGGCTGTCATTTTCTCGTCATTATTAGTTGCCTCAACAAACATGCCTGCCTTTGGCATTTAACAAATGCATTTAATTTAAGAGGATGAATATTAGGTCATCTCCCACATCGTAAGATTCAAGCTTTAAGCTTAATGAGTTCTGATTAGTATAGAATTTTAGCAATGAGCTCATCGTACTTCTAAATTATGATTTCAACTTTAACATTTATTGAAATTTTAGTAACTTTTCACTTCTTAATTTAGTTTTTGCATCGAATATATTGAGTTCAAATGAAGTAGATGTTGAACTTGACTCACACAGCTCCCGACTCATTTAAGTTTGGTACAATAGCTAACTATCAAACTTGAAGAAAAAAAAAAAAGAAAAGGTGGTAGACCGAAGAATCATTGAACGCAACTCACTCTTCCCACGCCTATTTGTTAACTCGGCCCCAGAGAGATTTGGAAACAGGAACAAATATACCTTGTCCAAACAATGTCATGGGATATCGCTTCATCAATTTTTTTTTTTAAAAAATAAAAATAAAAAAAAAAATATATATATATATATATATATATATATATATATATATATACACATAGATAATTAGCAAAATAAATATATTACATATAAATGTAAAAATTGGTACTGTTTATTATTATAGTGATTTATTCATATGTTCTGTACTTTAAATATTAACACTGCTTATCAAAAATCATGCACATGTCATTGTTTGAAAAAAACATGATTTTAAATTCAATGCACACGTCATTGTTTGAAAAAAACATGATTTTAAATTCAATGCACACGTCATTGTTTGAAAAAAACATGATTTTAAATTCAATCCACACGAGAGGATATTCCAATTGGACTGAGTCTCCTGTTAAGACTACATGTAGGCCCAAACACCCACTCGAATATCTTCTGTTAGCAGATCATAAAGGCATGGTTGTCACCAGCATTGTCACCTTGATACTCATAGTTCATAGTTAGAGATGGATTCAAAATTTTAGGAGGAAAGCTCACGCATGCTCCCTCAAATCAAAATAACTATCTGCTCATAGCCTCATTATTTTCGTATCCCCGTAAAAAATTAAAAATATTTACCTGAGATGCCCTCCATTTATGATACCAATATGGTATATAAATATACTGAGATGGTATCATTGAAGATGCTTCGGTCCTTCTCTTAGTCCTCCATGATACCATCATGGTATATAAATATGCTGAGTTGGTATCATGGAAGATGCTTCAGTCCTCTCTTAATCCTCTATGATACCATCATGGTATATAAATATACTGAGATGGTATTATGGATGATCATGTTCATTATTTAAGAAGACACACTTTTCTCTAAAAAAACCTCTATGATACCATCGTGTTATACACATATATCGTGATGGTATCATGAAGGACTGCTTCAGTCCTTCAATGAGACACTCCTCAGGACCATGGTACGATCATGGTATATAAATAGACTGAGATGGTATCATGGATAACTGTTTCAGTCCTTCTCTTAGTCCTCCATGATACCATCATGATATATAAATATACTGTGATGATATCACGGAGAAAGTGGTTTGGCCGAGGGGTATATCGAGTAAATATTTCCAGCCGGTAGGGGTAGAAGCGAAATTACCTTAGAAGGGGCATGGGGCTGGTAAATATTTTTATTTCTAGGGGTATTCAGTGATGTTTTCCCAAATTTTAATTTGATATGTGTGATTTTTTTTTTTTTTTTTTTTTACTGAATTAGTCGTACCTTTAAGATCAACTAAAAGTTCAAATATAATATTTGTTGAAGATTCGTAAATTTTCACATAAAAAATACCAGGTTCGGGAACCCGTTGCCGAAATACTCTCATGAGTATATATATTGTTTTCGAGTTCTTGGTGAAGCCACGTCTATGCCCCTAAAATCATGATTGAGTGTACTTGGATTGCGATCTTTCTCTCACACTCACACCAAAGGGGTTCACTGAATGAATCTCCATAACATTATAGTAATTTTTAGCATAAACTAAGCAATGGAATTTATTTTTCTATGTTATACTCATTGAATAAAATCTTTTTCCGTTGTACATGCACTCATCATAGTAAGGCCTTATTCAGTCAGAATCTGATCCTTATTTTGTGTTGCAGGCCAAACTCCCGATATGTGAGTCTGAAGTTTGAAACTAGAGTTCAAAGCTTTAGGAATTTGAATAAGGATATGACGTTTCAAGCTCCGTGAATTGTTCCTGGAGATTAAAACTCCAGGAACTATTTGAACTCAAACATTGACAGAGGTGGAGTCAGGTTGAAGTAATGAGTTCTGAATTCAATTTTTATTGGGTTTAAATTCATAATCTTTATATGTTTAATGAAATCTTTAGATAAATATATGGTTTGAATCAAAGCTAAAAGGTTCGGCCAAACCCGAAATCGGCACTTTAGCTCCACCCCTACCAGCACATGGAGTTTTACTTGTCAAAATTTTGATGTTTCGTGTTTTCACTAGGCATATATTTGTTCATATACTATTTTCGATTTAAAAAATGACTGCTTGCTTTTACATTTGAAATGATGGCTAAACTTTGATTGTCGTCTCAAAAATTTATCATCCCACCTAATTTTCGTTCTTAGGATGCTCAAGATTGAGCTGAGCTTAACCAAATGAATTTGGGGAGTCATTCATACAAATGCCCTATTTCGGGGATGGTCTTTAATTTTGGGCCCTCAAATCACTGGTCTTTAATTTCTGCCCTTCGGCACATAAGTAATAAAAAAGTGGCCTAAAATATCTCTCACATCTTGGTTTCGAATCCCAGAAGAGTAAAAATAATAATTTCGCAAGGCAAGGTTTTCATAGAAATTATGTCTATTCGAGCAAAGTTATGCCTTAAGGCGTAGTTCTGTAGAAATTAAGTTATACAGAAATTATGTCTTATCCGACATAGTTCTGTAGAAATTAAGTTATCCTACAGAGTATAGTTTCTATGTAACTATGCTGGGGTTCAAACCCAGAATCTCTGATTTCATAGACCAGCGAATATGTACATGATACAAGAGATGCAAAACCTTGGAAGATATTTGGATAAGGAGATTGACGAGTTATATTCAACTATTGGTGTAGAAGATACCGAATATGTATTTGAAATGAATGTAACAAATTCTTCAACCATACCATCTAATTGGTTGAGTCTTTAAGCAAAACTTCGATCTAATAAATCTAAATAAAAGTTTAATATGTTCTATGTTATTTATGATTTTATGTTGGAATGTAAGACGTGAATTTAATGTTGTTCATTATTTACATGCACGCACGGCTTTTGCACGCACGCGTATACGCACGTTACATTATTTTTTTCAATTGGAGGAGAACCGTTTTGATTTGATAAATCAGATGTTGCGTCGTCCGTCGGTCGAATTTTGTAAACAAACAATCAACTAAATGTTCGCCAACATTGAAATTGGAATTACTACAATTATTCCGGAGGCAAACCATTTCTATTTGGTAAACCAGATGTTGGATCGATTGTTGATCGATTTTGCTGGCAAAACAATCAACTGAGTGTACGCCAAATTGTAGAACAACACTTGAAAGAATTAATAGTCATAAGTAACATGTGAACATAGAAGAAAAAGAAACAAAATTTATCAATGAGAAGGGATAAGGAAATGCTACTAAAGGTAATTACGTATGCTTTACATTGAAAATTCAGGCGACTTGTTCCAAGTCCCTTGGGAAATTAAAGTAAAAAATCAATGTTGAAAGAGATTTAGTAAGGAAATTGATGAGTTACAGTCAAATATTGATGTAAAACATATCGAATTTGTACTTGAAATGAATGTAACAAGTTTTTCAGTCATACCGTCTAGTTGATTGAGTCTTTAAGTGAAAATTTTGATCTAATAAATCTAAATAAAATTTCAATATGTTCTATGTTTTTTATGATGATGTGTTGTAATGTGAGACATGAATTAATTTTGTTTACTATTTACACGCACGCCGCACATGCTCACACACGAACACACACGTTACATTATTGAACCATTTCTATTTGGTAAACCAAATGTTGGATAGATCGTTAGTCGATCGAATTTTGCAAGCAAATAATCAACTGAGTGTTCGCCAACATTGAAATTGGAGGCAAACCGTTTCTATTTGGTAAACCAGATGTTGAATTTATCGTCGATCAATTTTGCTAGCAAAACAATTAATTGGGTGTCGCCAAACTATAGGATGACAGTTGAAAGAATTAATAGTCATAAGAAACATGAGAATATGGACAAAAAGAAACAAAATCTATCAACGAGAAGGGATAAGGAAATGCTACTTAAGGTAATTATGTATGCTCTACATCGAAAATTCAAGCGACTGGTTCAGAATCTCTTGGGAAATTAAAGCAACAAATTGATGAAATTGAAAGAGATTTAGTAAGGAAATTGATGAGTTACATCCAAAGATTGATGTAAAAGATACTGAATATGTACTTGAAATAAATGTAACAAGTTTTTCAATCATACTGTCTAGTTGATTGAGTCTTTAAATGAAATTTTCGATCTATTAAATCTAAATAAAAATTTAATATGTTTTATGTTTTTTTTATGATGATATGTTGTAATGTGAGACGTGAATTTAATGTTGTTTACTATTTTCATGCACACCGCACGCACTCACACGCGAACACACATGTTACATTAATGAACCTTTTCTATTTGGTAAACCAAATGTTGGATAGATCATTAGTCAAATTCTACAAGCGAAACAATCAATTGAGTGTTCACTGAAATGTAGGATGACACTTGAAAGAATTAATAGTCTAAGATAAATAAAGTTTTTTTTTTTTAAATTATGACTTTAAATATGTTATAATATTTGCATAATTGTTCTACTTTTAGAACTTGTGATATTGAACCTGTAATAATACCTATGGGATACAAGAACTTGTCCATTACCGTTGAGAATAAAATGGGAAAGAGTGAATAGATTAAAAAAACTCTTAAGTTATCGTTGTTTTGCAAGTTTCATATTTAAACTATTGAACATTCACAGAACTCCCATGAACTACCATGAATTCATATTAAATACCCATGGAGGGACATGACATGCAATGTGAACATCACACTCCAAAGGCTCTTCCAAAGAGTTCCAAGTAGCAATACACGTTTAAAAAAAATGGTTACCAGGCTCCCCCAAACTATTAATTTTGCTAGTTTCATACCTGAACTGCCATGAACTCCTTGTGTCACGTGGACTCATTTTACAACTTTTTCATCTCCCACGCGCCTCTCAGCAAGTTATCCCAAATATTTTTCCACATATCCATGAAGGATTTTTTTAATCTAAAGAGAGTTATAGTTCGGGGGTAACAAGAACATCCAATATTATAGGTATAAAATGAACAAATGGTGATAGTTTGGTAAGTGAAGTTTATCAAAGATAAACATTCTGAGGAGGCCACATTCTCCAAAAAACAGAAAGCTCTTTGTACGAGAGCAACTAATCTTTCAGTTCTGTGTGGAATTGAAGTTGCTATAATTATTTTTTCAATTGGAGGTGAACAATTTCTATTTGTTAAACCAGACGCTGGATCGACTGTCGATTGATCTTTGCAGGAGAAACAATCGAGTGCTCCTCAAGTTATAGGAAGAATATGGAAAGAATTTGTGGTCACAAAAAACATGACAAGACGGACAAAATGAAAAAGAAGACAACTGATGACAAGGAAAAAGGAAAGGCTATTGAAGATAATTTTGAACGCTCTACATTGAGGGGGCATTGATTCAGAAAGTCCTCAGAAGTTTATACAAGAAATGGAAAACCTTGGAAGATATTTGGATAAGAAGATTGACGAGCTACATGCAAATATTGGTTTAGAAGATACAGAATATGTACCTGAAATAAATGCAACAAATTCTTCAACCATACCATCTAATTGGTTAAGTCTTTAAGTAAAACACCAATCTAATAAATCTAAATAAAATATACTATGTTCTATGTTTATTTTGATGTTATGTTATAATGTAAGCCATGAATTTAATGTTGTTCATTATTTACACACACACACACGGCTACTGCACGCACCCGTGTACACACATTGTATTATTTTTTAAATTCGAGGAGAACCCTTTTGATTTGGTAAATCAGATGTTGGATCGTCCGTCGTTAGGATTTTTAAAGCAAGCAATCAAATGAATGTTCGCCAACATTGGCATTGCAGTTACTATAATTTTAATTGGAGGCGAACCGTTGCTATTTGGTAAGCCAGATGTTTGATCAATTGTCAATTGATTTTTGCTGGCAAAACAATCAACAAAGCGTTCGCCAAACTGTTGGTTGACACTTGAAAGAATTGATAGTCATAAGAAACATGAGAAGATGGACAAAAACAAACAAAATCTGTTAATGAGAAGGGATAAGGAAATGCTACTGAAAGTAATTTTGTATGATCTACATTGAAAATTTAGGCGACTGTTTCCGAGTCCCTTGGGATATTAAAGCAAAAAATCGGCAACGTTGAAAGAGATTTGCTAAGGAAATTGATGAGTTACAATCTAAGATTGATGTAAAAGATACCGAATTTGTACCTGAAATCAATGTAACAAGTTTTTCAATCATACCGTCTAGTTGATTGAGTTTTTAAGTGAAAATTTCGATCTAATAAATCTAAATACAGTTTTAATATGTTCTATGTTTTTATGATGATGTGTTGTAATGTGTGACATGAATTTAATGTTGTTTACTATTTTCACGCATGACGCACGCACTCACACGCGAACACACACATTACATTATTGAACTGTTTCTATTTAGTAAACCAAATGTTGGATAGAGTGTCAGTCGAATTTTACAAGCAAAAAAATCAATTGAGTGTTCACTGAGATGTAGGATGACACTGAAAGAATTAATAGTCTAAGATAAATAAAGATTTCCTTTAAATTATGACTTTAAATATGTTATAATATTTGCATAATTACACTACTTTAAAACTTGTGATATTGAACCTGCAATAATATCTACTGGCTACAAGAACTTGTCCTTTGTCCACAATGTAACAACAAATACCCAGTGTAATCCCATTATGTGGGGTCTGGGGAGCGTAAAGTGTACGCAGACCTTGCCCTTACCTTTTGACGGGCAGGGAGGCTATTTCCGATAGACTCCCGGCAACTTGTCCATTGTCATTGAGAATAAAATGGGAAAGAGTGAATAGATTAAAAAACTCTTAAACTATCGCCGTTTTGCAAGTTTCATATTTAAACTATTGAATGTTCACATAACTCCCATGAACTACCAAGTAGCAATACACGTTCTAAAAAAAATGAGTTTCCAAACTCCTCCAAACTATTACTATTTTGCTAGTTTCATACCTGAATTACCGAACTTCTTGTGTCGCGTGGACTCATTTTATGACCTTTTCATCTCCCACGCACCTCTCAGTCTAAACATTTTTTTACATATTCAAGTAGGACTTTTTAATCTAAAGAGAAATATAGTTTGGGGGTAATAAGAACATCCAATATTTTAGGTATGAAATGAGCAAATTGTGATAGTTTGGTAAGTGAAGTTTATCAAATTCTGAGGAGGTCAGATTCCCCAAAAAACAGAAAGCTCTTTGTACGAGAGCAACCAATCTTTCAGTTCTATGTGGGATAGAAATTGTTATAGTTATTTTTTCAATTGGAGATGAACCATTTCTATTTGGTAAACCAGACGTTGGATCGGTTATCGATCGATTTTTGCAGGAGACATAAATAATCAATCTATCGCTCCTCAAGTTATAGGATGAATATGGAAAGAAATTATGGTCACAAAAAACATAACAAGATGAGCAAAAAGAGAAAAAAAAAAAAAAAGACAACTGATGACAAGGAAACAAGAAAGTCTATTGAAGATAATTTTGAACGCTCTACATTAAAAATTTCGAGGGGGCTGATTCAAAGAGTTTTGAGAAGCTGGTGCAAGAGATGGAAAACCTTGGAAGATATTTGTATAAGGACATTGATGAGGTACATTCAAATATTGGTGTAGAAGATACCGAAATGGTACCTGAAATGAATGTAACAAATTCTTCATCCATACCATCTAATTGGTTTAATCTTTAAGTAAAACTTTCGATCTAATAAATCTAAATAAAAGTTTAGTATGTTCTATGTTTTTTATGATGCTATACTATAATGTAAGCCATGAATTTAATGATGTTCATTATTTACAAACACGCACAGCTTCTGCACCCACGAGTATACACATGTTGCATTATTTTTCAATTCGAGGAGAACCGTTTTGATTTGGTAAATCAAATGTTGGATCGTCCGTCGATCAAATTTTGCAAGCAAATTATCAACTGAATGTTCGCCAACATTGAAATTTGTGTTACTACAATTTCAATTGGAGGTGAACCGTTTCTATTTGGTAAACCAGATATTGGATCGATCAGCGAAGGATTTTTGCTGGCAAAACAATCAACTGAGTGTTCTCCAAACTATAGGATAACTCTTGAAAGAATTAATAGTCATAAGAAACATGAGAAGAAACAAAATCTATCAATGAGAAGGGATAAGGAAATGCCACTGAAGGTAATTATGTATGCTCTACATTGAAAATTCATGCGACTGGTTCTGAGTCCATTGGGAAATTAAAGCAACAAATCGATGAAGTTGAATGAGATTTAGTACGGAAATTGATGAGTTTCAATCAAATATTGTAAAAGATGCCGAATGTGTACTTGAAGTGAATGTAACAAGTTTTTCAATCATATTGTCTAGTTGATTAGGTGTTTAAGCAAAAATTTCGATCTAATAAATCTAAATAAAATTTTAATATGTCCTATGGTTTTATGATGATGTGTTGTAATGTGAGACATGAATTTAATGTTGTTTACTGTCTTCACGCACGCCGCACGCCGCTCGCACTCACACGCGAACACACACATTACATTATTGAGCAGTTTCTATTTGTTAAACCAAATGTTGGATAGATCGTCAGTTGAAGTTTACAAGCAAAACAATCAATTGAATGTTCGCTGATATGTAGGATGACACTTGAAAGAATTAATAGTCTAATATAAATAAAGATTTTTTATTTAAATTATGACTTAAAACAGTATAATATTTGCATAATTATACTACTTTAAAACTTGTGATATTGAACCTGCAATAATATTTATAGGCTACAAGAACTTGTCCATTGTCATTGAGAATAAAATGGGAAAGAGTGAATAGATTGAAAAACTCTTAAACTATTCCCGTTTTGCAAGTTTCATATCTAAACTATTGAATGTTCACAGAACTCCCATGAACTACCATGAACTCATATTAAACACTCATGAAGCGATATGACATGTTATGTGAACATCACACTCCAAAGGCTCCTCTAAAAAATTCCAAGTGGCAATACACGTTGAAAAAAAAAAAGTTACCAGGCTCCCCCAAACCGTTACTATTTTGCTAGTTTCATACTTGAACCACCATGAACTCCTTGTGTCGCGTGTACTCATTTAATGACTTTTTCGTCTCCCATACGCCCCTCAGTAAGTTATCACAAACATTTTTCCCATATTCAAGTAGGATTTTTTAATCTAAAGAGAGATATAGTTCGGGGGGTAACAAGAACATCCAATATCTTAGGTATGAAATGAGCAAACGATTGAGGAGTTACAATCAAAGATTGGTGTAAAAGATACCGAATTTGTACTTGAAATGAATGTAACAAGTTTTTCAATCATAACGTCTTGTTGATTGAGTCCTTAAGTGAAAATTTCAATCTAATAAATATAAATAAATTGTTAATATGCTCTATGTTTTTTTTATGGTGATCTGTTGTAATTTGAGACATGAATTTCATGTTGTTTACTATTTACACACACGTCGCACGCCGCACGCACTCACACGCGAACACACACATTATGTAACTACTCGTTTGGTTGTTATAGGGTTTTGACCCTTTTTCTCCCGTCGACCCTTCCGGAGCCCCTTTGAGTATGATTTTGACTCGTGGGGATGGGTGGTACGGTTTCCGAGATGATCAGGCGAGGATTGTGATGACTTTTGTGGAATAGAACCTTTAAATGGAAAATGTTTGACTCAAAGTTAACTTTTGGGTAAACGGACCTTTTCCGGAATTCAGTTCGAGCGGTCCGGATGATCGTTTGTGACTTGGTGATATGTGTGTATGCAATTTTGTTGTCGAATTTCGAGTTGGAAAATGTCAAAAATCAGAAAATTCGGGTGTCTGGTGTCCGCCGCGGCGGCCCTACTTTAGCGAGGGAGAAGGCGTTGTAGTGGTGAAGGGAGTTAGGGCGTGTCGCCCCAGCGGACAAGTATCCGCTGAGGCAGACATGCTGTGGCGTGCACGAAGCCGCCATAGCGGCAAGTCTAGATTTTGGCGTAGGCGCCACAACGGGCCCTTGGCCGCCATGGCGAGCTTGCTGCAGCGAGTGACGGGCAGTGTCTCCTAATTTTTCTTAAGTTAAACCCCTCAAAACCCTTTCATTTCTCCTCATCACTTTCTAAGCACTAATTGGGCAAATTAATCAACTTAAGGCTGAAACTTCTTGGAGGTAAGAGCTATGACCCTATTGACTATCATTTACTTTCCTAGTTCATTAATTCTAGTTCATTAATTCATGCTTAGAATCATTGGAATCTAAATATAGAAGTCTAGTTTCATGATTTTTCTTGAGTTGGCCCTTAGACTTCATAAATAGAAATTGATGATGAAATTGACTAGAATAATCATAGAAATTGATGAATTCCTTGTTGCTAAGCTTAGTTCTTCCATTATTAGTGATTAATTTGAGGATTAAAGAGTTAGGGCTTATATTCAAATTTGGGAGTTTCACTTTAAATCCGAATTAGGCCTAATCTTGGTTGATTTAGCAATTGATTAGTGGGTTTGATCACCTAGAGCTTGAATATGATATTCCATCCTTCAATTTTCCGTTTTATCCTTGTGAGCCTGTTTCCCCAATTCCATAGGTGAGAAATTGACCTAACTAGAAGTATAGCAATATGGGTGTTGCTATTCATGGTTTTTTAATATTGAACTCGATATGACTAGACTTTGAGTACGGGGAGGCGTAACGAAAAGACAAGGCGCCAGCGTGATAGTTCGAGGCTCCTGTTCGGCATTCCAGGTAGGTTATGACTTACCTTTTGGTTAGACTTCGGTTAGCGAATCATATGTAAAGTTAGTGATTGTTGGATAGATCACTACATTATTGAACCATTTCGATTTGGTAAACCAAATGTTGGATAGATCGTCAGTCATATTTTACAAGCAAAATAATCAATTGAGTGTTCACGGAGACCTCTAATACTTGAAAGAATTAATAGTCTAAGATAAATAAAAAAAATTCTTAATTATGACTTTAAATATGTTATAATATTTGCATAATTATACTACTTTTAAAACTTGTGATATTAAATCTGCAATAATATCTATGGGCTACAAGAACTTGTCAATTGTCATTGAGAATAAAATGTGCAAGAGTGAATAGATTAAAAAACTCTTAAACTATCGCCATTTTGCAAGTTTCATACTTAAACTATTGAACGTTTATAGAACTCCCCTGAATATTATGAAATGAGAAAATGGTGATAGTTTGGTAAGTGAAGTTCACAAACAAAAGCCTCCTAAGAGCCAACAAAAGTTATGGTGGATGGATATATTATGATTCCGTCACCCCTAGCAAAAGATTTCGGCTTGAATCTTGTGCTCAGGGGCGTGATCTGAATTAGTCGAAATCCTAAAATGTACACCGACACTCGATGGATCCCCTTCCCCCTATCCCACCCACCCATCCAACCAACCACCAATCAACCTTGCCACCCACACCCCTCACCCCCACCTATCTCCCCACACACCCCACTACCCATCCCCAAACAACCCCACTCACCCCCGCACCCCCTACTCCTCCCCCAAACAAAACAAAAGCCACTTAAGATCTATACTCAAAGTCAAATATCTGTCACATGACTTTAATCACGTGATCGCACAATTTCCACTATCAAAGAATCAAATTTTTCCTCCACTCGGCGGCTTACCGCTTTTCCCTTTTTCATTGGCCGCCGGACCCGAAATCTCTCTAAATCTCAATCCTTACGCAACAAAATCAAATCCCCAAATAATCCCAAAAGCTTAATCCAATTTTTCAACGATTATGTAAAATTAATCCAAATTTTTTGTCTTCAGATTTCACTAATCCAAATGGATTTTGTGGAATTGGAGGAATTGAAGGTCTACGTTGGTCATGGAACTCATGGCCATTATCAAAATCCCAAAATTCATCACTAGTTATTCCATTATCAATTATGCGTACACCATTAATGCATTTCAATGAACTTCCAATACTTCCATATAATCTACTTATTTGCTCTCAATATGGTGTTGTTTTAAACCCTCCTAAGAACCGATGAGAATTGCGGTGGATGGATATGATGATTCCATCACCTTTAATAAAAGTTTTCAGCTCGAATCTTGTGTATGAAAAAAATTCTGTTCAGGAGCATTTTCCCCTTAAACAGTTGTTATGCACTGCAAATACAAATTAATCGGAATTCCAAAATAGATACCGACACCGATAGATCCCCACCCCCTAACCCCACCCATCCAATCCCAACCACCACGCACACCCCAATCCCCACCTTACCCCCACCCACCCCAACCCAATAACCCTTTACCCCATTACCTAACGCCCACCTAATTGTGTACCTCACCCTTACCTACCTCTCTCCTACCACCCCCGCCCCTACCCCTATCAGTAAGGGGTGGCGTAGAGGTGGTTAGGGGTGATAGGGGCAGGGGCGGTTGCCTACCTCACCCCACCACTCAAACCCCCCCCTAAAAAAAAAAAACAAAAAAGAAGCCACCTAAGAACTACAATCAAACATCTATAACATGACATTAGTCACGTGATCCCACAAACTTCATCACTATCAAAGAATCGAATCTTTTCCCCCTTTAACTTTCCATTCCTCCACTCGGCGGCCCACCACTTCTCTTCTTCCGTTGGCCGCCCGACCCGAAATCTCTCTCAAACTAAATCCCTACGCCAAAAAATCAAATCCACTTAAACCCTTCACTTTTCAACGATTATGTAAAATCAGTCCAAATATTATTATTTTTGCCTTCAGATTTCACTAATCCAAATGGATTTCGTGGAATTGGAGGCAATTGAAGGTCTACGTTGGTCATGGAACTCATGGCCATTAACAAAATCTCAAAATTCATCATTAATAATTCCATTATCAATTATGTGTACACCATTAATGCATTTTAATGAACTTCCAATATTACCATATGATCCACTTATTTGTTCTCAATGTAATGCTGTTTTAAACCCTTATGCTCGTGTTGATTATCAATCAAGAATTTGGGTTTGCCCGTTTTGTGGTCGGAAAAACCCGTTTCCTAAATCGGGTCATGGAATTAATGAGAATAATATACCTGCTGAGCTTTTTCCTACTTATAGTACTGTTGAGTATCATTTGGGGAAAAAGGGTTTAGCTCAAAACCCTAATTTGAGTTCTAATTTTGGGAATTCGTCGTTTTCGGATCATTTGGGGAAAAAGGGTTTAGCTCAAGATTCGAATTCGAGGTCTAATTTTGGAAGTTCGTCGTTTTCGGGCTTGGATTTGGGGAAAAAGGGTTTAGCTCAAAACCCTAATTTTGGAAATTCGTCGTTTTCGGATCATTTGGGGAAAAAGGGTTTAGCTCAAAATTCGAATTCGAGCTCTAATTTTGGAAATTCGTTGTTGTTATCGAAAATTCCATCGTTTTCGTGCTCGAGTTCAGGCTTGGATTTGGGGGAAAAGGGTTTAGCTCAAAATCCGAATTCGAGCTCTAATTTAGGAAATGTGTCATTTTCGGGCTCTTTGTCCGGTTTATCGGGTCAGGGGCTTGGCCCGACGTACAGTACTGTTGAGGATCATTTGGGGAAAAAGGGTTTAGCTCAAAATTCAAATTCGAGCTCTAGTTTTGGAAATGTGTCGTTGTTATCGGGCTCTTCTTCGGGCTTCGATCTTGGCCCAGCGTTTGTGTTTGTTGTGGATGGTTGTACATCGGATGAGGAGCTTAGGGTAGTGAAAAATGAGCTACTTCATGTGATTGCTCAATTGCCTGAAAGTGCATTGGTTGGGTTGGTGGTCTTTGATTCAATGGTTAGCGTTTATGATCTTGGTTTTGGAGAGTGTTGTAGAGTTGTGGTGTTCCATGGTGAGCGTGAGCTTTCTTCTGAGCAGGTAAAATGTGACATGTCATATAAATCTTTGTTGATGTGGTTGTCTAGTTCAGTTTAATAATGTGTCCGATTTATCAATAGAGCTGCTTCGTATGACACTGTTGAACTCTAATATATCGCGTAGTAATGCATGTTATACTTGCTTTTGAGTTGTGGATCATTGATTGAATCTTGATGAAGCGGGGACATGCTGACCATCTGCAGCTTCGGATAATACTGTTGAACTATAATATATCGCGTAGTAGTGCATGTTGTACTTGAGCTTGGATCATTGATTGAACCTTGATGAAGCAGGGGACATGCTGACCATTTATTTCAGTAAGAAATGAGAAATGTACAAGGAATGAGCCTTTGCGGTGTAAGGAATTAGTAAAAAGGCGAAAAAAAGAGGAACCTTAGAGTGTGTGTTTGTGGCTGGGGGTGGGGTGGACGGGCATGCACTGTACTCTTAAGGAGAATAAGAAAACACCGATCACCGAAGAAGTGTCAATGGAAGTTGGAGGATCATCGTTTTGAAGTTCTAGGTTCTGCAGATGATATAAGGTTCTCGTTTGATCAGATAAAACCTAAGACTTACCGTTTATGTAAGTCTTTGCTAATGGATTTATCTAGTTCAATTTACTAGTATGTATGATTTATCAATGGCGAGCTGCTTTTTAAACATATAATAAAGTTGAAATATAACATATCGGGTAGTTTTAGCTAGAATAACACAATTCCTTCTTTACTTGTTTTTGAGCTGTGGATCTCTGATTGAATGTTGATGTATTTCTTTCAGTAAGAAATGTGAGATGAATAAGCCTTTATGGTGGGGGGCATGCACTATACTTTTAAGGAGAATAAAAAAACTCCACGTTGAGTTTTTAGTCTTTTTTTTCTTGTCACCAAAGAAGTGTCAAAGGAAGTTGGAGGGTCGTCGTTTTGAAGTTCTCAGTTCTGTAGATGAATATAAGGTTCACTTGTGCTCGTACAAAACCTAATATTTACCGTTAAAAGAAGTAAATCAGTCAGCTGGCAAGATTGCTCCACTTTGTATAGTACAGTTGATCGACACATCTTAAAGATTATAGTCAAAGAGTTGTATTCAATTTGAAAGAAAGTATTATTCGTTATGATGAGAGACACAGAAGATGTAGTTAGCACTTAGCTTAAGAGGAAGTGTTTTGGTGTAGATTGAGATGAATTGGTCTTCACTTTCGTGGCTTCTCCTTCTACAACTTATCATTGGTTTTATTTATATTAGGGATGTCGTTGAACACGCCCATGTCTATGCTTTAATTCTAGTCCAAAACTCCGTGCTAACTAATGAACATGTGCCTAACATCTTTAACCTGCTTTAGGGATATTAAAGTGTTACGGAGCCCCTTATAACTATTTAAACTTTGGCAACTTACCCTCTAAACCATCTTTAATGACATATAACCACCTAAACATTTAGAAGGTGGCAACTAGTCCCTTACGTCAGTTTTTAACGAAGATCAATTTCAACAGTGAGAGAATTGTTGGAAATTCCAGTTCTCCTAGTTTCTTCTTGTCAATGCTCACCGTTCAGGAGTAGTCACCTGCTCCATTAGTTTTCCCCTAATTTTCTTATGTGTTCTCTTTTTTCTCTTAGACTTTGCTTATTCTCTCCTTCAGTTCTTTCCTAACCTGAGTTCTAATTTCCTTTATTGTTTCTTTCTGGTTAATTTCCACTGTTTACTTGTTTTTTCCACCGTACTTCAATGAGTATATGCTCCTTCATCATCCTCTTTACCATCACCCTACAACTCTTCCCCCCCCCCCCCCCCCCCCCCCCCCCAAAAAAAAAAAAACCAAAACACCCTCTCCCCCTCTTGCTCTTTTCCATGTCTCTTCCAGTCTCTTTTCTCGACAACCAACACAACACCCCCACCTTCACAGGCTAGTGAAATCTTGTCTCCCAGGAACTTATCCATCTTTTTGTGTGCACTCAAAGGGTAGCGGCCGTGGGTTCCCTTGTCATAAAAAAAACAACTTATCCATCTTTCTCCTTTTTTAATTTTTTTTTTCTTTTGTGTGTGTTTGTTTGCGGGGAGGGGGAGGATTATTTCCTTCTCCTTCATTGAACTACTGGCTGCAACATTATTTTTCGTTCCATAGCTCAACTCTGGTAAAGTATTGGCAGAAAGAAAATTGGCCAGAGAAGCAATTCCTAACAGGAGTAGAAGCAGTAGAAGGAGTTGAAGAAATAAAGAAAGAGAAACCTGAAAATAATAAAGAGCGAAAGCATGGGAAAAAAGTAAGAAAATTATTAGAAGAACTATTTTCCATCTTAGCAAGGGAGCAATGCATCTGAAGCGTTTGACTGATGCTTAGCAATGATCGTGCACAGGTGAGGAAAAAGAAAACAAAAAGGAAAAAAGTATTGCTACTACACCCCTTAGACTTAATTTTGCTTAGTGAAAACTTATATTGCTCAGACTCTCCAAAAATGTTGTCGTACCTTATCTGATCCTTCAAAAATGCACTACTTTTGGAGGATCAGACACACCCGTCTACATTATTGAAGGGTCTGAGCAACATAGGTGAAAACTAATACAATAGATCAATTGCTTCTTTGTAAGTTAAAAGGTAGGCCCACAAATGTTTGTCTAAGGGGTTAGTTTAAGAGATGTGCTTCTTTCGCTTGGTTGACGGCTAGGGTTGATTATGCCAGTCGAAAACTTGAGGAAGAGGAGGATCAGCTTCATGTGAAAACACTCAGGATAGAACATAGATTATGTCTTAATGCATTGCCAAGTAGCATCACGTCTATGGTGGAGTTTTTAGGATGGTCTCCAGTACGATGGACCGTGTTGGGTACTGTGAAGCATGCACTATTTAGTTGGGTCTTAGAAGACGAAAGACAAGACATTGATGGGGGGTGTTGCGCCATTAGAACTTATGTGGTTAGTATTGGCTTGATTTTGTGAATATGATGAATAGCTTCCTGCTTATAATGTCCTTTTGGTGTACCCATGTGGTCCCTATTGGTGTAGAAGATTGGGCTTGTTTGGTAGAGATAGAGAATCATATCTATGTGTAAATTCTCTATTTTTTGGGTATACCTCTTGTATATGACTCTCCCATTGTCAATAAAATTATACTTGATAAAAAAGAGGGTTAGTTAGTTCAAGGCGTTTGCCCAAATTTAAAATAGTTTAAAATTTAAAGAGCTTCAGTGCGCTTAGAGTTTCTGGATGACCAAATTTACTGATTATTCTGAACCACAAAGAAAATGAAATAGTAATAATTAAAGTAAGCTACCTCGCGTAACGTGTTTTGCCCCCCACAAGCACACAAAAATGCATTAACAGCAGTTTTTAGAAACTTATTGTGCATTATGCTTTAATTTGCTCATTTTGCTAATGTATTCTTTTTATCACAGACCAAGCAACTCCTGGGTATTCATCGTATGAAGTACCAAGCAGGAATGGTACATATGGCTCCAAAACAGGGATTCCTGATACCGCTATCAGAAGGGGAGTTCAGCATCACATCAGCAATTGAAGATATCCATTCTTCACCGCAGGTTATGCCAGGGCATAGACCTTTACGGGCTACAGGAGTAGCAGTATCGGTTGCTGTTGGACTACTAGAAGGATGTTTGGTCTCTGCAGGTTCACGTATCATGATCTTCACCTCAGGGCCAGCAACAATTGGCCCCGGGATGATCGTAAGCTCTGATTTTGGCAATGCCATTAGGAATCAACGAGACATTGGTAATGGTTATGCACCTTACTACAAGAAGTCCATTGAATTCTATAAGAAGATATCAAGAAGATTGTCCAATTCGTCCATCGCTCTTGATCTCTTTGCTTGTTCATTGGATCAAGTTGGAGCAGCTGAGCTTAGAGTTCCAGTCGAAAGTTCAGGGGGGTTCATGATGTTAACAGAGTCGTTTGACTCGGACCAGTTCAGAAAGTGTTTACGTCACATATTTAGCCATGACGAGGTTGGCAATTTGAAAATGTGCCTTGATGCAACTATCGAGATAATAACTACGAAGGATGTTAAAATTTGTGGGGCCCTTGGTTCATGTGTGTCTCTCCAGAAGAAGAACGGTTCAGTCAGTGACAAGGAAATCGGCGAGGGAGGTACCTATATGTGGAAATTAGGAGCACTTACTGATAAAATGTGTATTGCCTTTTTTTTTGAAGTAGGGGATGAACAGAAAGCCCAACCTAGCTCTGCATTTTTCATACAGTTCATAACACGCTATAGATATGGAAGCATGGGCATTCGTAAGAGAGTGATTACTGCTGCAAGAAGGTGGGTCCCGAACCACTCTCCGGAAATTGCTTCCGGTTTTGATCAGGAAGCAGCAGCTTCAGTAATGGCTAGGCTTGCAATTCATAAAGCAGAGAGCAATTTTTCTCAAGATATTGTCCGGTGGCTAGATAAAAGTTTGATACGTTTTGCTTCAAAGTTTGGAGATTATGTTCCGGAAGACCCCTCATCATTCCGTCTCGCAACTAATTTATCTCTTTTCCCACAGTTCATGTATTATTTAAGGAGGTCTCAGTTTATCGATGTCTTCAACTGCACCCCAGACGAGACTGCTTTTTTCCGGCTTTTGTTGAACCGTGAGGGGGTAGTTGGCTCACTTATTATGATCCAGCCAACCCTTTTCCAGTATTCATTTGACGGCCCCCCTATCCCAGTTCTCTTAGACATCTGCTCCGTCTCTCCGGACATTATTTTGCTCTTCGACTCCTACTTCTACGTGGTTATTCATTATGGCTCTAAGATTGCACAATGGCGTAAACTTGGTTACCACAAAGATCCCAGCCAAGACAGTTTCCGGAAACTACTAGAAGCTCCCGAGATCGATGCAGAACAATTGGTATCGGAAAGGATCCCTGTGCCAAAGCTTATAAAATGTGATCAGCATAGTAGTCAGGCTAGGTTTCTACTTGCTAAGTTGAATCCATCTGTTACACACAACTCAACTTACACGCAAGGCTCAGATATTATGTTTACTGAAGAACTGAGCTTACAAGTTTTTATTGAGCATTTGCAAGCTTTAGCAGTGCAGGGTTAATTTTGAGTTTTGTATATAGTTGTTCAAGTAGTTACATGGAGGAAGTGTTGTACATTAGATCCAAGGTGAAATGTCTCTTTGGTAAATATTTTTTTTTTAAGGGGTGAAAAAGATAAGTAAGCATTTCCTCATTGCCTCTATTTTTAACTTTTTGTTTATGGAACATTTGGCTTACGCGAAATTAGTGTACAAGTATAATAAAAAAATTTGCAGTAGCCCTTTGTTTGCGGAAGTACTTGGAGCAGACAAATTAGGAAATACTTATCGGCCTGTAGTAATGCTTTACTTACGTGTTCCGCAACACTATATTGTAATGACGTTTAATATATAGTGAAAATATTTCTTTTCGTTACTTGAAAAAGAAATCGTTTTATTGTAATTTTTATCATCACAGTTACTGATAGTCTGTTTGGCCTAGCTTATTTTTTCCTAAAAGTATTTTTTTTTTCAATAAGTGCTTATTTAAAAAAAAAAAGTGAGGTGTTTGGGTAAGCTTTTAGGAGAAAATAAGTGTTTTTGGGAGTAACAGAAGCAGTTTTTTATAAGTTAAAAAATAGCTTTTGCCCAAAAACACTTCTGAGAAAAATACACTTAAAAACACTTTTTAAAAACTTGATCAAACATTAATTGCGGCTCAAAAGTGTTTTTAAAATTAATTGGTCAAACACAAATTGCTTTTCGCCAAAAATACTTTTTTTGAAAAGAACTTTAAAAAAAAAATTCAAATAAACTGATTTTAGAAGTTTGGCCTAACAGGTTATAAGCCACACCGTTGAGCTCATGTTTTTCTAAAATTCTTAGTTTACTCAACTAATTAATGTGGCCACACCGTTGAGCTCATGTTTTTCTAAAATTCTTAGTTTACTCAACTAATTAATGTGACACTGAATCATCAGGGTGTCAAAACAATTCTAAAATAAGTAAAACCGCAGGTTTCTATGTATATTTATATTTATAAACAATCATCAATTTGTAACCGGCCAAACCTTTTGTTTATTTCCATGCTGACATGTGATTATTATTAGCTTTATAATAATACTGCTTACGGTTTGATTGATGTAAGAGTTCTATCAAAAGAAGAAAAGAATATATTTGTTGTGGAGGAATCTTAAGGGAGTGGTTCTAATAAATGCAGTCTTTCTGGGTATATTCCTTATTCATCTTGATAATAAAAAATAAATGGATGTAGATGCTTTTATTCGGTTTACAAAACAAACATATAATGTAGATTCCTAAGTCAATATGAATTTTAATAAATGGATGTAGATTCCTAAGTCAATATGAATTTTCTATAAACAATACATTCTAGTTGATTAATAATGTAGTAAGTATTTGGATGAGTATTGAAGTTGAAGTTAAGGAAAAGATAGTTGAAATTAAGTTGAAAGTTGTAATAGTCTCTAAACACAAATTTCACTAGGAAAAAAAAAAGTAAAAATGGAAAAAGTATGAGGAAGATATTATCTCACTTAAAAGAGACTTCCAATATTTTTTAATAGTTTGTTTTACGTTCAAATACTGAAGTGACGTATTTACAACTATTCATGACAAACTAATATTTGTCAATATCGAACTTCAATTTCTACAAATAGTGAAATATCATGTTTGCCCAAACAAGTCAATTAGAAAAGTTAAGTGAGACTAGTACACTATAAAGTAAAAAGTATCTCAAATTAATTACTTAGGTGGGAACATCCTAAAGGGATAATAACAACTTAAAAAATAGTGAAGCAACCAAATTAATAGTCAACAAATTAAGAAAAGGACAACATAAGTAGCTCAACTAGGAGTAAATTACCAGACAAAAGACCAAGATGATCAGTCAATAATACATTTAATTTGAAATGAAACACTAGTGTAATTAATTTGAAACTTATCCTAATTTGACCTCATCCAACTATTGATTACTCCTATTATTTATTGAGTATACTGATTACTCCTACAAAACAATAAAACTAATCCACATTCAATATTTACCCCAAACTATTGAATGCGAGACATCAAAACTTCATACACACGATCAATGGTGGATTCCGGATTTTTATTCAAGAGGTTCGAAAAAAACAACAAAAGCTAAATATAAAAAATAATGTTTTTGATGAGAATCAAACCTACGATGCTAGAGATAATTTTGAACACCCTAGATCACTTGAGCTAACCATTTACATATGTTCAGGGTGTTCAAAAGTTAATATATATACATAAATACAGAAAATCTACCTTATACACTGTATTTTTTTGCAGAGGGTGTTCGGGTGAACACACTCACCTCTACTTAAATCCGCCCCTACACACGATTATCACTTAATTATTATGATTAAATCATATTTATTCTCACTACAAACTCTTTAACACTAAGATTAAGGCCCCGTTTGTCCATAGATACAAAAAAAAAATCACTTTTCTTTTGAAATTTTGGAGTTGGAGTTGTGTTTGGCCATAATTTTTGAAATTATAATTTTTGGTGAAATATAGTTCTAAAAAAGTGAAAAAAAATTAAAAAATTAAGTTTTTTGAGTTTTTGGTATTCTCATGACCAAACGCTGATTTCGGAAAAAAAAATTTGGAATAAAGTGAATAATTCTTATGGCCAAACGCGGGCTAAATGTGAGCAAATAAAATATTTATTCTACAAAACTGTGGTCCCAAATGAAATATAAGTCGGGCCCATTTTGGCCATTATATAACAACTTTTAACCCCAAAAAACAAAACGAATTTCAAATAGTAACCAAAAAACGAATAATTTCACTAAAAACTCAAAATAAAAGCTTCCTTGTTCAACTAAATACAAAAAATTCTCCACAAAATCTGTGCATATATATAGAGAAATGTGATCCTTATAGATTTCCCTTTTAACCCAAAAACCCTAATCAGTTCATTCAATTAGGGTTTTAAATTTTCTCCAATTCAATTTTTCTGTACAGAAATATTTACATAAACATACAAATTAAAAAAACAAAATTGATAATATATATGTTTTCAATTAAGTTTTAGTTTGGTAATGGTTGTTGTTATTGATGGTGATGATGGGTCGAGAAGTGGTACCGTTAATGGATCCGAGTACCGTCGGGTTGAAGAAAAAGGGAACCGGGTCAAGGAGTTGGTTATTAGTAGATGATTCGGGTCAGGAAACGGTTTTAGATGTTGATAAATATGAGATCATGCATCGCGTGCAAATACACGCGCGTGATTTGAGGATTATTGATCCCTTATTATCTTATCCTTCTACTATTATGGGTCGTGAAAGAGCTATTGTTCTCAATTTAGAGGTAATTTGATTTATTTTTTATCGTACCGAATAATTTATCGTATCGTATTGTATTGTTTTGATGAATACAAGGTTTGGATAGATTGTATCGTTATCAGGGTAAATGATAAAATAGTTTTTTTTTTAAATGACATGGGAACCCATAGCCGCTACCCTTAGGTTGCGCACAGGGTAAACTCAGCTCCTGTGCAATAGCTCGCAAACCACACAGGAGAGGTAACTCTCACTAGGCAAGCCCCGTGCCCGTAGCCGCTACCCTTCGGGCGCGCACAGGGTAAACGCAGCTCCTGTGCAATAGCTCGCAAACCACACAGGAGAGGTAAATCACACTAGGCAAGCCCAGTGCTGCGACGAGCTCAACCCAAAAGGCAATAGTATTATTATTAGATAAAATCTTGAGCCAAGGGTCTTGTTTGCTTGACATTTTGTTTTTGACTTTCATTTGCAAGGGTCTTGTTTACTGATCATTGCATTTTTTTGTTCTATTGTTGAGTATTGGATCTCACTTGTGGGATTACACAGGATATGTTGTTGTTAGAATGAGACAGGTCGAAATGGAGCAAAATGAATATTGAGAATCCATAAAGCAGTCCTCAATTAGGAATTTGCACTTTGTGTTTGGAGATAATATGCTAAATTTTTTGAATTTTATTACTTTTTTTTTTCCTGTAAATAATTATTGCGGCTTTGGCCAGTTTGCTTTTTCACTTGACAGTTTAGTTTTACTATCATTTGCAAGTGTCTTGTTCACTGATCATTGCATTTTTTGTTCTATTGTTGAGTTTTGGAATGAGACTGGTCGAAATGGAGCAAAAAGAATATTAAGAATTCATAAAACCGTCCCCCAATGTGCACTATGTGTTTGGAGATAATGTGCTAAATGTTTGAATAATGTTCCCTTTTTTTCTCTTGTAAATAATTATAGCTGCTTTTCACAGTTTGCTTTTTTGTTTGAAAGTTTATTTTTTACTTTCATTTTTCATTTTCGAGTGTTTTGTTTACTGATCAGTGTATTTTTTGTTTGATTGTGTTAAGGGCAGCATATCAAGGCTATTATTACATCTGAAGAGGTAATTTATGTTCTTCTTTTTTTTTTTTTTTGTTTGCAGAAGCATCTTGTTTTCTGCCTTTTTCTTTTACAAAGTAATTTTAATTTCTGTTAATTGTATGTATGGAGTCTATGGGACTACATTTTGTTGTACTTTCAAAGGCAGGATGCAGTCAACTGTGTTCTTGCTAATTCACTTTGAGGTTTAACTACTTTAGTATACTATCAATGCTTAATTATAGGGTGTGCCAACAGTTCACTCTATTAAGGCGATAGTATGTGTTGTGTGTTGAAAAATCTTATGATTGAGTTTCATCAGTTGAAATTAGGAGTTAAGACTACAATTGCAAGGGTAGAAAGATTGGATTTGACAACTTGTGTATCATCTTTTATTGTCTAGATGGCAGAACTCACTTTTATTTTTCTGTGAAGTCAAAAAATGCTACCATGTCCTTTTTCCTCTTGGAGCCCGTTCGGATCTAAACATACTTTGAACGGAGTGATTTCATATTAGCTTTTATTCAGGTCTTGTTCAATCCAGGAAAGATAGGAACTGAGGTTTTTATTTTTGTTTTGCATCTGAGAGGATGTTGACTAAGCTTATAAGCTGGTCAAACTGATTTATAAGTGCTTTTTGACTTATTTACGCATTTGGTAAACACCCAACCTATGGCTTTTCCTCTTATAAGCCAAAGTCAGCCAACTTATGGCTTTTCCTCTTATAAGCACTTTTGGTTTGACCAAGTTTTTTACTATTTTATCCTTAATATTTTTTCTAATTCTCAAAATACCTTTTCCAAAATAAAACCTTATCTTTCTCTTCACTCGTATTTATCATTCAAATTTTCTTTACAAGGATACTTCTAGATCTATAATTTTTTGTAAAACATTAAATTAGTCATTTTAACAAATGAACAACTTATCAACACTTCTTTACCAAACACATTAGCTTCGTATTATCAGTCTTAGCACTACTATCCAAACACGTAACCGTTTTTTCATAAAATCAGTTTCAACACTTAAAAATGCTTTCCACTATTTAAAGTTTATCAACTATTTACGATCAGCTAAACCAAACAAACTGGCTCTTAATCTAGATTTATCTGGATCCCAAGTAGGAATAGAATTCCTGCTGTTACCATATTCTTTTGAATTCAAGTCAAGAGGAATGAGTACAATGCCCTTTATTTTTTGCCACATGAGCCAGATATCATTTGGAATAAACAAAAGTAATCTTTGTAATTAGACAAGATGAGTCAGATTCGGTCCTACCATTCTGATTTGACCCAATTCCCTTGGCTCCCATGTTTTTTATTTTTGTTGAGGAGAAAGAGTACATACGTCTTTACTATTGTTGGGTCATTGAAATTCCATGTGGGCAGTTTGATCTTGTTATTGTGGATATTCACATCAACTTGTACACACTGAGCAACTTTTGTTTATAAGATCAGCCCCACATATATGACCATTTCTAAATTTTCTATTGGACAGATTCTTCTTCGAGATCCATCAGACGAAAATGTTACTCCTGTTGTTGAGGAACTTAGAAGGCGACTGAAACCAATGGATGGAAATCGTGAAGACCAGAGAGAGGAAAAAGATTCGAATGTTCAGCATGATATTGAAACAACTGAAGAAGATGGTTTTCCTCTTATCATTTTCAATTTTCTGTACTTGTGAATTTCTCTCACATCGGATTTTCGATCTCATTTTTGGATATTGCTCGCTCTCTTTTAGTGAGTATGCTGATCTTTTTCTTGTGCCAAACACAATGCAGAGTCTCCATTTGAATTCCGAGCTCTAGAGGTTGCTTTGGAAGCCATCTGCAGTTTCCTTGCTGCTCGCACATTAGAATTGGAAACTGCTGTTTACCCTGCTTTAGATATGCTAACATCAAAGGTGTGTATATGAAATTTTAATCTGTGTAGTGCTCACATTGCTATATTTGCATCATAAGTATGCTAAAGGATATAGCACTTCCATCATTAGGGGAAAAAAAAACTTCTGCAAACATGCTTATCTTTCCTTTTTTCCTCGTTTACCCTGAATTTCCGGTTATATGTCAATTGATGACTCGCAATCCTTAATTGTTCCCTGCACGCACACTGACACATAGTTGCTGCAGTTACTGTTTCTTTTCTACATAATGCTTTGTTATGCTTTCTTTTATATTTTGCGATGACTTTTTTACTTTTGTTAATTCGTGACTGATCGTCTTTGAAATGCCTTTTCTTGAGCCGAGGGTCTATCAGAAATAGCCTCTCTACCTCCCAAGGTAGAGGTAAGGTCTGCGTACACTCTACCCTCCCTAGACCCCACTTGTGGGAATATACTGGGTATGATGTTGTTGTTGTTGTTGTTGTTGTTGTTCTGTGTGTATGCTGGAAACCTTCTATCTCAACTACTGCCTCCGGTTCAAAATTAGTGTCCACTTAGCCTTTTTCACACCCCTTATGTAAGTGGAGACTCATTTTGAACCAAAATAAAAAGGCTAAGTGGACACTTATTTGAACCAGAGGGAGTATTATGTTTTTTGTTTGTTTACCTGAACTAAGATCCTATATGTCATTCTCCACACTTCTTTTTTTTCCCAATTGCTGCCATTGTTATCTTCTCAAGGAAATGAAACACCATAAAATTCGACGAGTAATTGTAAGGCAAAGAAAAATTAAAACATATTTGGGTAAAAGTGTTGGACTATCTCTATGCCAGATAATACTTTGTTATTAACAGTAAATAATTCCTTAACGGTAGTTCCTTTTTATAAACAGTAGTACTTGCAGTTGTTTTGTTTTCCTTTAAAATGAAAATTCCTTGCCATATTAAATATTGTTTGGACTCTCCTTTACTGCTTTTCCGATGAGGAAGCTTGAACTATGCCCAAAAAAGGTTTTGTTGCTTCTTACCTTTTCCCCTAGTGTTAATTTTAGAATGAGTACCCTTCATGCGCATGTTATATCACAGAAAACTTTTGATGGTATCTGGAGAAAAATTTGGTCATATTTACTTCTTAAAGGATAACGGACAGATGTCAGTTAGGACGGGCCATACTCACTCAGCACAACTGTTGGGCGTTTTACGCATTCTCTCTCTCTCTCTCTCTCTCTTATATATATATATATATATAGAGAGAGAGAGAGAGAGAGACCTCTCCCTCTACATGTCTATTTCAATGAAAGGTGTTTCCCAAAAACTTACAGAAAAAGCTCGTTCTCCTTCAAATATTGTTTCCTATTGGAAGAATGCATATGATTTTTTACATATAAAAAAGGAAGAATGTATACTGTTTTCTTAGTTTGCTGGTCTATTTTGTGTCTTTTGGCATCTTGGACATTGTGTCCGTTTCCTGATTCTCACCCATAATGTGCTGCATGCACCTAAATGTGCATTTCTTTGTATCTGCAATCCTTAGAAGGTTGATTGCTAGAATTTTATCTGTCCTTCATGGGGTAACTTCTCCAAAATAATTTATAATGCAGATTAGTAGCCGTAATC